>NC_067490.1:68129066-68489566 GCF_947179515.1 Apodemus sylvaticus
TTCCGCACGATGCAGGATTTCCTTAAAACGTGGTATCCTGACATATTTTTTTCGAGAGAAAATTCTCCTGTGGGTTCTCTTTTGGGGCTACACGTTTAGACATATACACAACACCAAATCTTTTTGAGTTACAACGTGTTGCTTAGGAAATACTAGATAATTTTGTATGATGCGTTATTTCTTCTCATAAAGTTTAAGTAGTTCTAATATGTACGTGTTTGTCTTTAATTTGCAACATTGTATTTCCTTATAACGTGGTATTCTTACATATGCTTTCTAGAGAAAACATTCCTGTGCGTTCTCTTTTGAGGCTACATACTTAGACATACACGCAACACCAAAGTTTTCGAGTTACAACATGTTGTTTTGGAAAAACAAGATAATTTCCACTATGTGGGATTTCCTTAAAACGTTTTATTCTGAAATATTTTTTCAAGAGAAAACTCTCCTGTGCATTCTCTTTAGAGGCTACAAGCTTAGACTTACACGCAACACCAATTTTTTTTTTTTTTTGAGTTACAACGTGTTGTTTAGGAAAAACAAGATAATTTTGCAAGATGTGTTATTTCTTCTCGTAAAGTTTAAGTATTTCCAATACGTACGTATTTGTCTTTACTCTGTAACACTATATTTCCATATAACGTGGTATACTTACATATTCTTTGGAGAGAAAACTCTCCTGTGCTTTCTCTTTTGTGCCTGAACGCTTAGACAAAAAGACAACACCACAGCTTTTCATGTTACAACAAATTGTTTAGGAAGAACAAGATAATTTCTCACGAAACGGGATTTACTTAAAACGTGGTAATCTGACATATTTTTTCGAGAGAAAACTGTCTTGTGCATTCTCTTTTGAGGCTACACACTTAGACATACCCGCAACACCAAATCTTTTTGAGTTACTATGTGTTGTTTAGGAAAAACAAGATATTTTCGCACGATGCAGGATTGCCTTAAAACGTGGTATTCTGACATATTTTTTCAAGAGAAAATTCTCCTGTGTGTTCTCTTTTGAAGCTACATATTTACACATACACACAACACTAAATCTTTTCGAGTTACAACGTGTTCTTTAGGAAATACAAGATAATTTTTTACGATGCCTGATTTCTTCTCGTAAAGCTTAAGTATTTCTAATATGTACGTATTTGTCTTTACTCTGCAACACTGTATTTCCTTATAACGTGGTATTCTTACATATTCTTTCGAGAGAAAACTCTCCTCTGTGTTCTCTTTTGAGGCTACACGCTTAGACATACACGCAACCCCAAGTATTTTCGAATTACAACGTGTTGTTTAGGAAAAAAAAGATACTTTCGCACTATGCGGGATTTCTTTAAAACGTGGTATTCTGACATATTTTTCAAGATAAATTCTACTGTGGGTTCTCTTTTGAGGCTACACGTATAGACATACACGCAACATCAAACCTTTTCCAGTTATAACATGCTGTTTAGTAAATACAAGATAATTGTGTATGATGCATTATTTCTTCTCATAAAATTTAAATATTTTAATATGTACATATTTGTCTTTACTCTGCAACTCTGTATTTCCTTATAACGTGGTATTCTTACATATTCTTTCGAGAGAAAACTCTCTTGTGCGTTCTCTTTTGAGGCTACACGCTTAGACATACAGGCAACACCAAATCTTTTCGAGTAACAACGTGTTGTTTAGGAAAACCAAGATAATTTCCACGATGCGGGATGTCCTTAAAACGTGGTATTCTGCCATATTTTTTTGAGAGAAAACTCTCCTGTGCGTACTCTTTTGAGGCTACATGCTTAGACATACGCGCAACACCAAATCTTTTCGAGGTACAATATGTTGTTTAGGAAAAACAAGATAATTTTGCATGATGCATTATTTCCTCTCGTAAAGTTTAAGTATTTCCAATACGTACATATGTGTCTTTACTCTGCAACACTGTATTTCCTTATAACGTGGTATTCCTACATATTCTTTCGAGAGAAAACTCTCCTGTGCGTTCTCTTTTGAGGCTGCACGCTTAGACAAAAACCCAACACCAAAGCTTTTCGAGTTACAACAAGTTGTTTAGAAAAACAAGATAATTTTGCACGATTCGGGATTTTCTTAAAATGTGGTATTCTGACATATTTTTTCGAGAGAAAACTCTTCTGTGCGTTCTCTTTTGAGGCTACACTCTTAGACATACACGGAACACCAAAGCTTTTCCAGTTACACCTTGTTGTTTATGAAAAACAAGATAATTTCGCACGATGCAGGATTTCCTTAAAACGTGGTATTCTGACATTTTTTTTTTTTTTAGAGAAAATTCTCCTGTGGGTTCTCTTTTGAGGCTGCACATTTAGTCATACACAAAACACCAAATCTTTTCGAGTTACAACGTGTTGTTTAGGAAAAAAAAAGATAATTTCGCAAGATGCGGGATTTCCTTAAAACATGGTATTCTGACATATTTTGTCGGGAGACAATTCCTCTGTGGGTTCTCTTTTGTGGCTACTCCAAAAAATAAGTCAGAATAACACGTTTTTAGGAAATCCCGCATCATGCGAAATTATCTTGTTTTTCTTAAACAACAAATTGTAACTCGAAAAGCTTTGGAGAGAAAACTCTCCTATGCGTTCTCTTTTGAGGTTACAAGCTTAGAAATACACGCAACACAAAATCTTTTCGAGTTACAACTTGTTCTTTAAGAAAAACAAGATAAGTTCGCATGATGCGGGATTTCCTCAAAACGTGGTATTCTGACATATTTTGTTGAGAGAAAATTCTCCTGTGGGATCTCTTTGGAGGCTACACGTTTAGACATACACGCAACACCATAGCTTTTCGAGTTACAACGTGTTGTTTAGGAAAAATAAGATAATTTTGCACGATGCGGGATTTCCTTAAATCGTGGTATTCTGACATTATAAGGAAATACAATGTTGCAGAGTAAAGACAAATGCATACTTATTAGAAATACTTAAACTTTCGAGAAGAAATAACTCATCGTGCAAAATTATCTGGCATTTCCTAAACAACACGTTGTAACTCGAAAAGATTTTGTGTTACGTGTATGTCTAATCTTGTAGCCTCAAAAGAGAATGAACAGGAGAGTTTACTCTCGAAAAAATATGTCAGAATACCACGTTTTAAGAAAATCCCGTATAGTGCAATATTATCTTGTTTTTCCTAAACAACACATTGTAACTCGAAAAGCTTTGGTGTTGCGTGTATGTCTAAGCATGTAGCGTCAAAAGAGAATGCAGAGGAGAGTTTTCTCTCGAAGGAATGCGTAAGAATACCACGTTATAAGGAAATACAGTGTTGCAGAGTAAAGACACATGCTTACATATTGGAAATACTTAAACTTTACGAGAAGAAATAACGCATCGTGCAAAATTATCTTGTTTTTCCTAAAGAACACGTTGTAACTCGAAAAGCTTTGGTGTTGCGTGTATGTCTATGTGTGTAGCCTTAAAGGAGAATGCACAGGAGAGTTTTTTCTGGCAAGAATATGTAAGAATTCCACGTTACAAGGAAATACAGTTTTTCAGAGTAAAGACAAGTACGTACATATTAGAAATACTTAAACGTTACGAGAAGAAATAACGCGTCGAACAAAATTATCTTGTTTTTCCTAAACAACACGTTGTAACTCGAAAAGATATGGTGTTGCATGTATGACTAAGCGTGCAGCATCAAAAGAGAATGCACAGGAGAGTTTTCTCTCGAAAAAGTATGTCAGAATACCATGTTTTAAGAAAATCACGCATCGTGGGAAATTATCTTTTTTTTTTCCTTAACAACATATTTTAACTCGAAAAGCTTTGCTGTTGCCTGTTTGTCTAAGCGTGTAGCCTCAATAGAGAACGCACAGGAGAGTTTTCACTCAAAAGAATATGTAAGAATAAAACGTTATAAGGAAATACAGAGTAGCATATTAAAAACAAATACGTACATATTGGAAATACTTAAACTTTATGAGAAGAAATAACGCATCGTGCAAAATTATCTTTTTTTTTTTTCCTAAATAACATGTTGTAACTCGAAAAGATTTGGTGTTCCATGTATGTCTAAGCTTCTAGCCTCAAAAGAGAACGCACAGGAGAGTTTTCTCTCGAAAAAACATGTCAGATTACCCCGTTAAAAAGAAATCGCACATTGTGCGAAATTATCTTGTTTTTCCTAAAGAAAACGTTGTAACTTGAAAAGCTCTGATGTTGCGTGTATGTCTAAGCGTGTAGCCTCAAAAGAGAATGCAGAGAAGAGTTTTCTCACGAAAAAATATGTCAGAATACAACGTTTTAAGGAAATCCTGCATCTTGCGAAATTATATTTTTTTTCCTAAACAACCTATTGTAACTCAAAAAGCTTTTGTGTTGCGTTTTTCTCTAAGCGTGGAGCTTCAAAAAGAACACACAGGAAAGTTTTCTCTCTAAAGAATATATAAGAATACCACATTATAAAGAAATATAGCGTTGCAGTGTAAAGACAAATACGTTCATATTAGAAATACTTAAAATTTACGAGAGAATTAAGGCATCGTGCAAAATTATCTTATATTTCCTAAACAACACGTTGTAACTCGAAATGATTTTGTGTTGAGTGTATGTCTAAGCATGTAGCCTCAAAAGTGAATGCACAGGAGAATTTTCTCTCGAAAAAATATGTCATAATACGACGTTTTTAGGAAATCCAGCATCGTGCGAAATTATCTTGTTTTTCCTACACAACACATTGTAACTCGAAAAGCTTTGGTGTTGCGTGTATGTCTAAGCGTGTAGCCTCAAAAGAGAATGCACAGGGGAGTTTTCACTCAAAAGAATATGTAAGATTACCACATTACAAGGAAATACAGTGTTGCAGAGTAAAGACAAATGTACATATTAGAAATACTTAAAATTTATGAGAAGAAATAACGCATTGTACAAAATTATCTTGTATTTCCTAAACAACACGTTGTAACTCGAAAAGATTTGTTGTTGCGTGTATGTCTAAACGTGTAACCTCAAAGAGAACACACAGGAGAGTATTCTCTTGAAAAATTATGTCAGAATACCACGTTTTAAGGAAATCCCGCATCGTGTGAAATTATCTTCTTTTTCCTAAACAACATGTTTTAACTCGAAAAGCTTTGGTGTTGCGTGTATGTCTAAGTGTGTAGCCTCAAAAGAGAACGCACGGGAGAGTTTTCTCTCGAAAGAATATGTAAGAATACCACGTTATAAGGAAATGCAGTGTTGCAGAGTAAGGACAAATACGTAAGTATTAGAAATACTTAAACTTTACGAGAAGAAATAACACATCGTACAAAATTATCTTGTGTTTCCTAAACAACACGTTCTAACTCGAAAAGATTTGGTGTTGCATGTATGTCTAAGCTTGTAGCCTCAAAAGAGGACGCACAGGAGGGTTTTCTCTCGAAAAAATATGTCATAATACCACGTTTTAAGGGAATCTCGCATCGTGCGAAATTATCTTGTTTTTCTTAAACAACACGTTGTAACTTGAAAAGCTTTGGTGTTGCTTGTATGTCTACGTGTGTACCTGCAAAAGAGAAGGCACAGGGGAGTTTTCTCTCGAAAAAATATGTCAGAATACATCGTTTTAAGGAAATCCCGCATCGTGCACAATTATCTTGTTTTTCCTAAACAACATGTTGTAACTCGAAAAGCTTTGGTGTTGCGTGTATGTCTATGTGTGTAGCCTCAAAAGAGAATGCACAGGAGAGTTTTCCTTCCAGAGAATATGTAAGAATACCACGTTACACAGAAATACTTAAACTTTACCAGAAGAAATAACACATCATACAATATTATCTTGTATTTCCTAAACAACACGTTGTAACTCAAAAAGACTTGGTGTTGTGTGTATGTCTAAGACTGTGGCCTCAAGAGAGAACGCACAGGAGAGTTTTCTCTCTAAAGAATATGTAAGAATACCACTTTATAAGGAAATACACTGTTGCAGATTAAAGACAACTACGTACATATTACAAATACTTAAACTTTATGAGAAGAAATAATGCACGTAAAAAATTATCTTGTATTTCCTAAACAACACGTTGTAACTCGAAAAGATTTGGTGTTGTGTGTATGTCTAAATGTGTAGCCTCAAAAGAGAACCCACAGAAGAATATTCTCTCGAAAAATTATGTCAGAATGCAACGTTTTAAGGAAATCCTGCATCGTGCAAAATTACCTTGTTTTTCCTAAACAACACATTGTACCTGGAAAAGCTTTGGTGTTGCTTTTATATCTCCGCGTGTAGCCTCAAAAAAGAACGCACAGGAGAGTTTTGCTTGAAAAATTGTGTCAGAATACAACGTTTTAAGGAAATCCTGCATCGTGCGAAATTATTTTTTTTTTCCTAACCAACTTGTTGTAACTCGAAAAGCTTTGGTGTTGCATTTTTGTCTAAGCGTGCAGACTCAAAAGAGAACGCACAGGAGAGTTTTCTCTTGAAAAAACATGTCAGAATACCCGGTTTTAAGGAAATTGCTCATCGTGCGAAATTATCTTATTTTTCCTAAACAACACGGAGTAATGTGAAAAGCTTTGGTGTTGCGTGAATGTCTAAGCGTGTAGCTTCAAAAGAGAACGAAGAGGAGAGTTTTCTCTCGAAAGAATATGTAAGAATACCACGTTATAAGGAAATACAGTGTTGCAGAGTAAAGACAAATACATACATATTGTACATACTTAAACTTTACGAGAAGAAATAACGCATCATGCAAAATTATCTTGTTTTTCCTAAACAACACGTTGTAACTCGAAATGATTTGCTGTTGTGTGTATGACTAAGCGTGTAGCCTCAGAAGAGAATGCACAGGAGAGTATTCTCTCCAAAAATATGTCAGAATACCACGTTTTAAGGAAATCCAGCATTGTGCGAAATAATCTTGTTTTTCCTAAACAACACGTTTTAACTCAAAAAGCTTTGGTGTTGCGTGTATGTTTAAGTCTGAAGCCTCAGAAGAGAATGTACAGGAGAGTTTTCTCTCGAAAGCATACGTAAGAATACCACGTTATAAGGAAATACAGTGTTGCAGAGTAAAGACAAATACTTACATATTGGAAATACTTAAACTTTATGAGAAGAAATAACGCATCGTGCAAAATTATCTTGTTTTTCCTAAAGAACACGTTGTAACTTGAAAAGCTTTGGGTTTACGTGTATGTCTATGTGTGTAGCCTTAAAGGAGAATGCACAGGAGAGTTTTCTCTCGCAAGAATATGTAAGAATACCAGGTTACAAGGAAATACAGTTTTGCAGAGTAAAGACAAATACGTACATATTAGAAATACTTAAACGTTATGAGAAGAAATAACGCGTCACACAAAATTATCTTGTTTTTCCTAAACAACACGTTGTAACTCGAAAAGATATTGTGTTGCATGTATGACTAAGCATGCAGCCTCAAAAGATAACACACAGCAGAGTTTTCTCTCGAAAAAGTATGTCAGAATACCACGTTTTAAGGAAATCACGCATCGTGGAAAATCATCTTGTTTTTCCTTAACAACATATTTTAACTCGAAAAGTTTTGGTGTTGCGTGTATATCTAAGCATGTAGCCTCAATAGAGAATGCACAGGAGAGTTTTCACTCGAAAGACTATGTAAGAATAAAACGTTATAAGGAAATACAGAGTAGCATATTCAAAACAAATACGTACATATTGGAAATACTTAAACTTTATGAGAAGAAATAACGCATCGTGCAAAATTGTCTTTTTTTTTTTCCTAAATAGCATGTTGTAACTCGAAAACATTTGGTGTTGCATGTATGTCTAAGCTTCTAGCCTCAAAAGAGAACGCACAGGAGAGTTTTCTCTTGAAAAAACATGTCAGACTACCCCGTTATAAAGAAATCGCACATCATGTGAAATTATCTTGTTTTTCCTAAAGAAAACGTTGTAACTTGAAAAGCTTTGATGTTGCGTGTATGTCTAAGCATGTATCCTAAATGAGAATGCACAGGAGAGTTTTCCCTAGAATGAATATGTAAGAAAACCACGTTATAAAGAAATACAGTGTTGCAGAGTAAAGACAAATAGTACGTATTAGAAATACTTAAACTTTACGAGAAGAAATAACACATCGTAAAAAATTATATTGTATTTCCTAAACAACATGTTGTAACTCGAAAAGATATGGTGTTGTGTGTATGTCTAAACGTGTAGCCCCAAAGAGGACCCACAGGAGAATTTTCTCTCGAATAAATATATCAGAATACCAACTTTTAAGGAAACCCTGCAACGTGCGAAATTATCTTGTTTTTCCTAAACAACACGTTGTAATTCGAAAACGTTTGGTGTTGCTTGTATGTCTCCACGTGTAGCCTCAAAAGAAAATGCACAGGAGAGTTTTCTCTCGAAAAAATATGTCACAATACCATGTTTTAAGGAAATCCTGCATCATGAGAAATTATCTTGTTTTTCCTAAACAACATATTTTAACTCGAAAAGCTTTGATGTTGTGTGAATGTCTAACCATGTAGCCTCAATAGAGAACGCACAGGAGAGTTTTCACTCTAAAGAATATGTAAGAATACCACGTTATGAGGAAATACAGAGTTGCATAATAAAGAGAAATACGGACATATTGGAAATACTTAATCTTTATGAGAAGAAATAACGCATCGTGCAAAATTGTCCTGTTTACCCTAAATAACAGGTTTTAACTCGAAAAGATTTGGTGTTGCGTGTATGTCTAAGCTTCTAGCCTCATAAGAGAACGCACATGAGAGTTTTCTCTCGAAGGAATATGTAAGAATACCACGTTTTAAGAAAATCCCGCATCATGCGAAATTATCTTGTTTTTCCTAAACAACTTGTTGTAACTCAAAAAGCTTTAGTGTTGCGTGTATGTCTAAGCGTGTAGCCTCAAAAGAGAACGCACAGGAGAGTGGTCATTCCAAAAAATATGTTAGAAACCACGTTATAAGGAAATGCAGTGTTGCAGAGTAAAAACAAATACGTTCGTATTAGAAATACTTAAACTTTATGAGAAGAAATAACGCATCATACAAAATTATCTTGTATTTCCTAAACAACACGTTGTAACTCGCAAAGATTTGGTGTTGCATATATGTCTAAACGTGTAGCCTCAAAAGAGAACCCACAGAAGAATTTTCTCTCGAAAAAATATGTCAGAATATCACGTTTTAAGGAAATCCTGCATCGTGCGAAATTATCTTGTTATTCCTAAACAACACGTTGTAACTCGAAAAGCTTTGGTGTAGCTTGTATGTCTCAGCGTGTAGCCTCAAAATAGAATGCACAGGAGAGTTTTAACTAAAAAAAATATGTCAGAATACCACATATTAAGGAAATCCCGAATTGTGCGAAATTATCTTGTTTTTCTTAAAAACACGTTGTAACTCGAAAAGCTTTGGTGTTGCATTTATGCCTAAGCATGTAGCCTCAAAAGAGAACGCACAGGAGAGTTTTCTCTCGAAAAAATATGTAAGAATACCACGTTATAAGGAAATACAGTGTTGCAGAGTAAAGACAAATACGAACTTTTTAGAAATACTTAAACTTTACGAGAACAAATAACGCATCGTACAAAATTATTTTTTATTTCCTAAACAACACGTTGGAACTTGAAAAGATTTGGTGTTGTGTGTATGTGTAAATGTGTAGCCTCAAAAGAGAACGCACAGGAGAGTTTTCTCTCGAAAAAATATGTAAGAATACCACGTTATAAGGAAATACATTGTTGCAGAATACAGACAAATAAGTACGTATTGAAAATACTTAAACTTTACGAAAAGAAATAACGCATCGTGCAAAATTATCTTGTTTTTTCTAAACAACACATTGTAACTCGAAAAGATTTTGTGTTACGTGTATGTCTAAGCTTGTAGCCTCAAAAGAGAACGCACAGGAGAGTTTTCTCTCGAAAAAATATGTCAGAATACCACGTTTTAAAGAAATCCCGCATGGTGCAAAATTATCTTTTTTTTTCTTAAAGAACACGTTGTAACTCGAAAAGCTTTGGTGTTCCGTGTTTGCCTCAGCGTGTAGCCTCAAAAGAGAACGAACAGGACAGTTTTCTCTCGAAAGAATATGTAAGAATACCACATTATAAGGAAATACAGTGTTGCAGAGTAAAGACAAATGTGTACTTATTAGAAGTACTTAAACTTTCGAGAAGAAATAACTCATCGTGCAAAATTATCTGGCATTTCCTAAACAACACATTGTAACTCGAAAAGATTTTGTGTAACGTGTATGTCTAATCTATTAGCCTCAAAAGAGAATGAACAGGAGAGTTTACTCTCGAAAAAACATGTCAGAATACCACGTTTTAAGAAAATCCCGTATAGTGAAATATTATCTTGTTTTTCCTAAACAACACATTGCAACTCGAAAAGCTTTGGTGTTGCGTGTATGTCTAAGCATGTAGCGTCAAAAGAGAATGCAGAGGAGAGTTTTCTCTCGAAGGAATACGTAAGAATACCACGTTATAAGGAAATACAGTGTTGCAAAGTAAAGACACATGCTTACATATTGGAAATACTTAAACTTTACGAGAAGAAATAACGCATCGTGCAAAATTATCTTGTTTTTCCTAAAGAACACGTTGTAACTCGAATAGCTTTGGTGTTGCGTGTATGTCTATATGTGTAGCCTTAAAGGAGAATGCACAGGAGATTTTTTTTCTCGCAAGAATATGTAAGAATACCACGTTACAAGGAAATACAGTTTTTCAGAGAAAGACAAATACGTACATATTAGAATTACTTAAACGTTACGAGAAGAAATAACGCGTCGAACAAAATTATCTTGTTTTTCCTAAACAACACGTTGTAACTCGACATGGTGTTGCTTGTATGACTAAGCGTGCAGCATCAAAAGAGAACGCACAGGAGAGTTTTCTCTCGAAAAAGTATGTCAGAATACCATGTTTTAAGGAAATCACGCATCGTGGGAAATTATCTTTTTTTTTCCTTAACAACATATTTTAACTCGAAAAGCTTTGGTGTTGCGTGTTTGTCTAAGCGTGTAGCCTCAATAGAGAACGCACAGGAGAGTTTTCACTCAAAAGAATATGTAAGAATAAAACGTTATAAGGAAATACAGAGTAGCATATTAAAAACAAATACGTACATATTGGAAATACTTAAACTTTATGAGAAGAAATAACGTATCGTGCAAAATTATCTTTTTTTTTCCTAAATAACATGTTGTAGCTCGAAAAGATTTGGTGTTGCATGTATGTCTAAGCTTCTAGCCTCAAAAGAGAACGCACAGGAGAGTTTTCTCTCGAAAAAACATGTCAGAATACCCCGTTATAAAGAAATCGCACATTGTGCGAAATTATCTTGTTTTTCCTAAAGAAAACGTTGTAACTTGAAAAGCTTTGATGTTGCGTGTATGTCTAAGCGTGTAGCCTCAAAAGAGAATGCAGAGAAGAGTTTCTCACGAAAAATATATCAGAATACAACGTTTTAAGGAAATCCTGCATCTTGCGAAATTATATTTTTTTTCCTAAACAACTTATTGTAACTCGAAAAGCTTTTGTGTTGCGTTTTTCTCTAAGCGTGGAGCTTCAAAAGAGAACACACAGGAAAGTTTTCTCTCTAAAGAATATATAAGAATACCACGTTATAAAGAAATACAGCGTTGCAGTGTAAAGACAAATACGTTCATATTAGAAATACTTAAAATTTACGAGAGAATTAAGGCATCGTGCAAAATTATCTTATATTTCCTAAACAACACGTTGTAATTCGAAATGATTTTGTGTTGAGTGTATGTCTAAGCATGTAGCCTCAAAAGTGAATGCACAGGAGAATTTTCTCTCGAAAAAATATGTCATAATACCACATTTTTAGGAAATCCAGCATCGTGCGAAATTATCTTGTTTTTCCTACACAACACATTGTAACTCGAAAAGCTTTGGTGTTGCGTGTATGTCTAAGCGTGTAGCCTCAAAGGAGAATGCACAGGGGAGTTTTCACTCAAAAGAATATGTAAGATTACCACATTACAAGGAAATACAGTGTTGCAGAGTAAAGACAAATGTACATATTAGAAATACTTAAACTTTATGAGAAGAAATAACGCATTGTACAAAATTATCTTGTATTTCCTAAACAACACGTTGTAACTCGAAAAGATTTGTTGTTGCGTGTATGTCTAAACGTGTAACCTCAAAGAGAACACACAGGAGAGTATTCTCTTGAAAAATTATGTCAGAATACCACGTTTTAAGGAAATCCCGCATCGTGTGAAATTATCTTCTTTTTCCTAAACAACATGTTTTAACTCGAAAAGCTTTGGTGTTGCGTGTATGTCTAAGTGTGTATCCTCAAAAGAGAACACACGGGAGAGTTTTCTCTCGAAAGAATATGTAAGAATACCACGTTATAAGGAAATGCAGTGTTGCAGAGTAAGGACAAATACGTAAGTATTAGAAATACTTAAACTTTACGAGAAGAAATAACACATCGTACAAAATTATCTTGTGTTTCCTAAACAACACGTTCTAACTCGAAAAGATTTGGTGTTGCATGTATGTCTAAGCTTGTAGCCTCAAAAGAGGACGCACAGGAGGGTTTTCTCTCGAAAAAATATGTCATAATACCACGTTTTAAGGGAATCTCGCATCGTGCGAAATTATCTTGTTTTTCTTAAACAACACGTTGTAACTTGAAAAGCTTTGGTGTTGCATGTATGTCTAAGCGTGTACCTGCAAAAGAGAAGGCACAGGGGAGTTTTCTCTCGAAAAAATATGTCAGAATACCTCGTTTTAAGGAAATCCCGCATCGTGCGAAATTATCTTGTTTTTTCCTAAACAACATGTTGTAACTCGAAAAGCTTTGGTGTTGCGTGTATGTCTATGTGTGTAGCCTCAAAAGAGAATGCACAGGAGAGTTTTCCTTCCAAAGAATATGTAAGAATATCACGTTACACAGAAATACTTAAACTTTACCAGAAGAAATAACACATCATAAAATATTATCTTGTATTTCCTAAACAACACGTTGTAACTCAAAAAGACTTGGTGTTGCGTGTATGTCTAAGACTGTGGCCTTAAAAGAGAACGCACAGGAGAGTTTTCTCTCTAAAGAATATGTAAGAATACCACTTTATAAGGAAATACACTGTTGCAGATTAAAGACAAATACGTACATATTAGAAATACTTAAACTTTATGAGAAGAAATAATGCACGTAAAAAATTATCTTGTATTTCCTAAACAACACGTTGTAACTCAAAAAGATTTGGTGTTGTGTGTATGTCTAAATGTGTAGCCTCAAAAGAGAACTCACAGGAGAATATTCTCTCGAAAAATTATGTCAGAATACAACGTTTTAAGGAAATCCTGCATCGTGCAAAATTACCTTGTTTTACCTAAACAACACATTGTAACTCGAAAAGCTTTGGTGTTGTTTTATGTCTCCGCGTGTAGCCTCAAAAAAGAACGCACAGGAGAGTTTTGCTTGAAAAATTATGTCAGAATACAACGTTTTAAGGAAATCCTGCATCGTGCGAAATTATATTTTTTTTCCTAACCAACGTGTTGTAACTCGAAAAGCTTTGGTGTTGCATTTTTGTCTAAGCGTGCAGACTCAAAAGAGAATGCACAGGAGAGTTTTCTCTCGAAAAAACATGTCAGAATACCCCGTTTTAAGGAAATCGCTCATCGTGCGAAATTATCTTATTTTTCCTAAACAACACGGTGTAACTTGAAAAGCTTTGGTGTTGCATGTATGTCTACACGTGTAGCTTCAAAAGAGAATGAAGAGGAGAGTTTTCTCTCGAAAGAATATGTAAGAATACCACGTTATAAGGAAATACAGTGTTGCAGAGTAAAGACAAATACGTACGTATTAGAAATAATTAAAATTTATGAGAAGAAATAATGCATCGTACAAAATTATCTTGCTTTTCCTAAACAACACCTTGTAACTAGAAAAGATTTGTTGTTGCGTGTATGTCTAAATTTGTAGCCTCTAAAGAGAACCCACAGGAGAATTTCTCTCAAAAAAATATGTCAGAATGCCACGTTTTAAGGAAATACCGCATCATGCGAAATTATCTAGTTTTTCCTAAACAGTTCATAGTAACTCGAAAATCTTTGGTGTTGTGTTTATGTCTAAGCATGTAGCCTCAAAAGACCACGCACAGGAGAGTTTTCTCTCGAAAGAATATCTAAGAATTCCACGCTATAACGGAATACAGTGTTGCAGAATAAAAGCAAATAAGTACTTATTAGAATTACTTAAACTTTACGAGAAGAAATAATGCATCATGCAAAATTATCTTGTTTTTCCTAAACAACACGTTGTAACTCGAAAAGATTTGGTGTTTCGTGTATGACTAAGCATGTAGCCTCAAAAGAGAACGCACAGGAGACTTTTTTTCTCGAAAAAATATGTCAGAATAACACGTTATTAGGAAATCCTGCATCGTGCAAAATTATCTTATTTTTCCTAAACAACACATTGTAACTCGAAAAGCTTTGGTGTGCGTGGATGTATAAGTGTGTAGCCTCAGAAGAGAATGCACAGGAGAGTTTTCTCTCGAAACAATATGTCAGAATACCATGTTACAAGGAAATACAGTGTTGCAGAGTAAAGACAAATACGTATGTATTAGAAATCGTTAAAGTTTACTACAAGAAATAATGCTCTGTACAAAATTATCTTGTATTTCCTAAACAACAACTTGAAATTCGGAAAGATTTGGAGTTGCGTGTATGTTTAAGCTTGTAGCGGCAAAAGTGAACGCACAGGAGAATTTTCTCTCGAAAAAATATATCAGAATATCACGTTTTAAGGAAATCCCGCATCTTGCAAAATTATCTTGTTTTTCTTAACAACACATTGTAACTCGAAAAGCTTTGGTGTTGCTTGTGTGTCTAACCGTGCAGCCTCAAAAGAGAATGCACAGGAGAATTTTCTCTCGAAAGAATATGTAAGAATACCACGTTATTGGGAAATACAGTGTTGCAGAGTAAAGACAAATATGTACATATTGGAAATACTTAAACTTTACGAGAAGAAATAACGCATCGGGCAAAATTTTCTTGTTTTTCCTAAACAACACTTTGTAACTCGAAAAGATTTGGTGTTACATGTATGTCTAAACTGGTAGCCTCAAAAGAGAACGCACAGGAGTGTTTTCTCTCGAAAAATATATCAGAATACCACGTTATAAGGAAATCGTGCATCATGCGAAATTATCTTGTTTTTCCTAAACAACATGTTGTAACTCGAAAAGCTTTGGTGTTGCGTGTATGTCTAAGTGTGTAGCCTCAAAAGAGAATGCACAGGAGAGTTTTCTCTCCAAAGAATAAGTAAGAATACCATGTTACACCTAAATACAGTGTTGCAGTTAAAGACAAATACGTATGAATTAGAAATACTTAAACTTTACCAGAAGAAATAACACATCATACAATATTATCTTGTATTTCCTAAACAACACGTTGTAACTCAAAAAGACTTGGTGTTGCATGTATGTCTAAGCCTGTGGCCTCAAAAGAGAACGCACAGGAGAGTTTTCTCTCGAAAGAATATGTAAGAATACCACTTTATAAGGAAATACAGTATTGCAGATTAAAGACAAATACGTACATATTTGAAATACTTAAACTTTATGAGAAGAAATAATGCACGTAAAAAATTATCTTGCATTTCCTAAACAACACGTTGTAACTCGAAAAGATTTGGTGTTGTGTGTATGTCTAAATGTGTAGCCTCAAAAGAGAACCCACAGGAGAATATTCTCTCAAAAAATTATGTCAGAATAAAACGTTTTAAGGAAATCCTGCATCGTGCGAAATTACCTTGTTTTTCCTAAACAACACATTGTAACTCGAAATGCTTTGGTGTTGCCTGTATGTCGCCGCGTGTAGCCTCAAAAAAGAACACACAGGAGAGTTTTTGCTAGAAAAAAATATGTCAGAACACAACGTTTTAAGGAAATCCTTCATCGTGCGAAATTATATTTTTTTTGCTAACCAACTTGTTGTAACTCGAAGAGCTTTGGTATTGCATTTTTGTCTAAGCGTGCAGCCTCAAAAGAGAACGCACAGGAGAGTTTTCTCTCGAAAAAACATGTCAGAATACCCCGTTTTAAGGAAATCGCTCATCGTGAGAAATTATCTTATTTTTCCTAAACAACACGGTGTAACTTGAAAAGCTTTGGTGCTGAATGTATGTCTAAGCGTGTAGCTTCAAAAGAGAACGAAGAGGAGAGTTTTCTCTCGAAAGAATATGTAAGAATACCACGTTATAAGGAAATACAGTGTTGCAGAGTAAAGACAAATACGTACGTATTAGAAATACTTAAAATTAATGAGAAGAAATAATGCATCGTGCAAAATTATCTTGTTTTTCCTAAACAACACCTTGTAACTAGAAAAGATTTGGTGTTGTGTGTTTGTCTAAATTTGTAGCCTCTAAAGAGAACCCACAGGAGAATTTCTCTCGAAAAAATATGTCACAATACCACGTTTTAAGGAAATACCACATCATGCGAAATTATCTTGTTTTTCCTAAACAACACGTTGTAACTCGAAAATCTTTGGTGTTGCGTTGGTCTAAGCATGTAGCCTCAAAAGAGAACGCACAGGAGAGTTTTCTCTCGAAAGAATATGTAAGAATTCCACGTTATAACGGAATACAGTGTTGCATAATAAAAACAAATAAGTACTTATTAGAAATACTTAAACTTTACGACAAGAAAAAATGCATCACGCACAATTATCTTGTTTTTCCTAAACAAAACGTTGTAACTCGAAAAGATTTGGTGTTTCGTGTATGACTAAGCGTGTAGCCTCAAAAGAGAAAGCACAGGAGAGTTTTCTCTCGAAAAAATATGTCAGAATACCACGTTACTAGGAAATACTGCATCGTGCGAAATTATCTTCTTTTTCCTAAACAACACGTTGTAACTCGAAAAGCTTTGGTGTTGCGTGTATGTCTAAGCGTGTAGCCTCAGATGAGAACGCGCAGGAGAGTTTTCTCTCGAAAGAATATGTAAGAATACCCCGTTACAAGGGAATGCAGTGTTGCATATTAAAGACAAATACTTACATATTGGAAATACTTAAACTTAATGTGAAGAAATAACGCATCGTTAAAAATTATCTTGTTTTTCCTAAACAACACGTTGTAAATCGAAAAGATTTGGTGTTACGTGTATGTCAAAGCTGGTGGCCTCAAAAGAGAACGCACAGGAGTGTTTTCTCTCGAAAAAATATGTCAATATACCACGTTTTAAGAAAATCCCGCATGTTGCGAAATTATCTTGTTTTTCCTAAACAACACGTTGTAACTTGAAAAGCTTTGGTGTTCTGTGTATGTCTAAGCGTGTAGCCTCAAAAGAAAATGCACAGGCGAGTTTACTCTCGAAAGATTATGTAAAAATAGCACATGATAAGCAAATACAGTGTTGCAGAGTAAAGACAAATACGTACGTATTAGAAATACTTAAAATGTACAAGAAGAAATTACGCATTATACAAAGTTAACCTGTATATCCTAAACAATACGTTGTAACTCGAAAAGATTTGGTGTTGCTTTTAAGTCTAAATGGGTAGCCTCAAAAGAGAACGCACAGGAGAATTTTCCCTTGAAAACTATGTCAGAACACCACGTTTTAAGGAAATCCCGCATCGTGCGAAATTATCTTGTTTTTCCTAAAGAACAAGTTGTTACTCGAAATGCTTTGGTGTTGTGTGTATGTCTAAGCGTGTTGCCTCAAAAGAGAATGAAGAGGAGAGTTTTCTCTTGAAGGAATATGTAAGAATACCGCGTTATAAGGAAATACAGTGTTGCAGAGTAAAGACAAATACGTACGTATTAGAAATACTTAAAATTTACGAGAAGAAATAATGCATCGTGCAAAATTATCTTGTTTTTCCTAAACAACACGTTGTAACTCGAAAAGGTTTGGTGTTGCGTGTATGTATAAGGGTGCAGCCTCAAAAGAGAACGCACAGGAGAGCTTTCTCTGGAAAGAATATGTCAGAATACCACGTTTTAAGGAAATCCTGCATCCTGCGAAATTATCTTGTTTTTCCTTAACAACACTTTGTAACTCGAAAAGTTTTGGTGTTACGTGTATGTCTAAGCGTGCAGCCTCAAATGAGAATGCACAGAGGAATTTTCTCTCGAAAGAATATGTAAGAATACCATGCTATAAGGAAATACAGTGTTGCAGAGTAAAGACAAATACGTATGTATTGGAAATACTTAAACTTTACGAGAAGAAATAACGCATTGTGCAAAATTATCTTGTTTTTCCTCAACAACACGTTGTAACTCGAAAAGATTTGGTGTTGCGAGTATGTCTAAGCGTGTAGTCTCAAAAGAGAACGCACAGGAGAGTTTTCTCTCTAAAAAATATGTCAGAATACCACGTTATTAGGAAATCCTGCATCGTGCGAAATTATCTTGTTTTTCCTAAACAACACGTTGTAACTCGAAAAGCTTTGGTGTTTCTTGTATGTCTAAGTGTGTAGCCTCAGAAGAGAATGCATAGGAGAGTTTTCTTTCGAAAGAATATGTAAGAATACCCCGTTAAAAGGAAATACAGTGTTGCATATTAAAGACAAATACGTACATATTGGAAATACTAAAACTTTATGAGAAGAAATAACGCATCTTGCCAAATTATCTTGTTTTTCCTAATAACACGATGTAACTCGAAAAGATTTGGTGTTGCGTGTATGTCTCAGCGTCTAGCCTCAAAAGAGTACACAGAGGAGAGTTTTCTCTCGAAAAAACATGTCAGAATACCCCGTTTTAAGGAAATCGCATATCCTGTGAAATTATCTTCTTTTTCCTAAACAAAACCTTGTAACTTGAAAAGTTTTGGTGTTGCGTGTCTGTCTAAGCGTGTAGCCTCAAAAGAGAATGCACAGGAGAGTTTTCTCTGGAAAGAATATGAAAGAATACCACGTTATAAGCAAATACAGTGTTGCAGAGTAAAGACAAATACGTACATATTAGAAATACTTAAACTTTGTGAGAAGAAATAACGCATCATACTATATTATCTTGTATGTCCTAAACAACACGTTGTAACCTGAAAAGATTTGGTGTTGCTTGTATGTCTAAATGTGTAGCCTCAAAAGAGAACCCACAGGAGAATTTTCTCTCGAAAAAATATGTCAGAATTCCACGTTTTAAGGAAATCCTGCATCTTGCGAAATTATCTTGTTTTTCTTAAACAACACTTTGTAACTCGAAAAGCTTTGATGTTGCGTGTATTTGTAAGCGTGTAGCCTCAAAAGAGAACGAAGAGGAGAGTTTTCTCTCAAAAGAATATGTAGGAATACCATGTTATAAGGAAATGCAGTGTTGCAGAGTAAAACAAATACGTACGTATTAGAAATACTTAAAATTTACGAGAAGAAATAATGCATCGTGCAAAATTATCTTGTTTTTCCTAAACAACACGTTGTAACTCGAAAAGGTTTGGTGTTGCGTGTATGTATAAGGGTGCAGCCTCAAAAGAGAACGCACAGGAGAGTTTTCTCTCAAAAGAATATGTAAGAATACCACGTTTTAAGGAAATCCTGCTTCCTGCGAAATTATCTTGTTTTTCCTTAACAACACTTTGTAACTCGAAAAGTTTTGGTGTTGCGTGTATGTCTAAGTGTGCAGCCTCAAAAGAGAATGCACAGGAGAATTGTCTCTCGAAAGAATATGTAAGAATACCACGTTATAAGGAAATACAGTTTTGCAGCATAAAGACAAATACGTATGTATTGGAAATACTTAAACTTTACGAGAAGAAATAACGCATCGTGCAAAATTATCTTGTTTTTCCTAAACAACACGTTGTAACTCGAAAAGGTTTGGTGTTGCGAGTATGTCTAAGCGTGTAGCCTCAAAAGAGAACGCACAGGAGAGTTTTCTCTAGAAAAAAAAATATGTCAGAATACCACGTTATTAGGAAATCACGCATCGTGCGAAATTATCTTGTTTTTCCTATACAACACGTTTTAACTCGAAAAGCTTTGGTGTTGCGTGTATGTCTAAGTGTGTAGCCTCAGAAAAGAACGCACAGGAGAGTTTTCTCTCGAAAGAATATGTAAGAATACCCCGTTAAAAGGAAATACAGTGTTGCATATTAAAGACAAATACATACATATTGAAAATACTTAAACTTTACGAGAAGAAATAACGCATCGTGCAAAATTATCTTGTTTTTCCTTAACAACACGTTGTAACTCGAAAAGATTTGGTGTTGCGAGTATGTCTGAGCGTGTAGCCTCAAAAGAGAACGCACAGGAGAGTTTTCTCTCGAAAAAATATGTCAGAATACCACGTTATTAGGAAATCCCGCATCGAGCGAAATTATCTTGTTTTTCCTAAACAACACCTTGTAACTCGAAAAGCTTTGGTGTTGCATGTATGGCTAAGTGTGTAGCATCAGAAGAGAATGCATAGGAGAGTTTTATCTCGAAAGAATATATAAGAATACCCCGTTAAAAGGAAATAAAGTGTTGCATATTAAAGACAAATACGTACATATTGGAAATACTAAAACTTTATGAGAAGAAATAACGCATCTTGCAAAATTATCTTGTTTTTCCTAATAACACGATGTAACTCGAAAAGATTTGGTGTTGCGTGTATGTCTAAGCTTCTAGCCTCAAAAGAGTACACACAGGAGAGTTTTCTCTCGAAAAAACATATCAGAATACCCCGGTTTAATGAAATCGCAGATCATGTGAAATTATCTTCTTTTTCCTAAACAACACCTTGTAACTTGAAAAGTTTTGGTGTTGTGTGTATGTCTAAGCGTGCAGCCTCAAAAGAGAACGCACAGGAGAATTTTCTCTCGAAGGAATATGTAAGAATACCACATTATAAGGAAATACAGTGTTGCAGAGTAAAGACAAATACGTATGTATTGGATATACTTAAACTTTACGAGAAGAAATAACGCATCGTGCAAAATTATCTTTCAATTCCTAAACAACATGTTGTAACTCAAAAAGATTAGGTGTTGCGAGTATGTCTAAGCATGTAGCCTCAAAAGAGAACGCACAGGAGAGTTTTCTCTCGAAAAATATATCAGAATACCACATTATTAGGAAATCCCGCATCGTGCGAAATTAATTGTTTTTCCTAAACAACACCTTGTAACTCGAAAAGCTTTGGTGTTGCATGTATGTCTAAGTGTGTAGCTCAGAAGGGAACGCACAGGAGAGTTTTCTCTCAAAAGAATATGTAAGAATACCCAGTTAAAAGGAAATACAGTGTTGCATATTAAAGACAAATATGTACATATTGGAAATACTTAAACCAGTGAGAACGAAATGGCAAAAGGCAAACGCAGGAACGTCACTAACAGAAATCAAGGCAAGATGGCAACATCTGAACCAAATTCTCCTCTACCAGCATATCCTGGATACCCCATCACACCAGTAAAACAAGATTTGGATTTAAAATCACTGGTCATGATGCTGGTACAGGAACACATGGAGGACATACTTAAAGAAATTCAGGGGAAAATGGATCAAAAGGTAGAAGCCCTTGCAAGGGAAACACAAAAATCATTGAAAGAAATCCAGGAGAATACAAAAGCCAACAAGGAGGAAATGCAAAAAACACTTAAAGAAATACAGGAGAACTTTGGCCAACAGGCTGAGGTCATGAAAGAAGAAACACAAAAATCTCTTAAATAATTACAGGAAAGCACAAACAAGCAAGTGAAGGAGCTAAGCAAAACCATCCAGGATCTAAAATCAGAAGTAGAAACAACTAAGAAAACTCAAAGGGAAACAACTTTGGAGATAGAAAGCCTTGGGAAGAAATCAGGGGACAGACATGCAAATATCAACAACAGAATACAAGAGATAGAGGAAAGAATCTCAGATGCTGAAGATTCCATAGAAACCATGGACACAACAGTTAAAGAAAATGCAAAATGCAAAAAGCTTGTAACCCAAAATATCCAGGAAATCCAGGACACAATGAGAAGACCAAACCTAAGGATTATAGGCATAGATGAGAGTGAAGATTTACAACTTAAAGGGCCAGCAAATATCTTCAACAAAATTATGGAAGATAACTTCCCTAACCTAAAGAGAGAGATGCCCATGAATATACAAGAAGCCTGCAGAACTCCAAACAGACTGGACCAGAACAGAAATACTTCCCATCACATAATAATCAAAACACCAAATGTTCTAAACAAAGAAAGAATACTAAAGGCAGTAAGAGAAAAAGGCCAAGTAACATATAAAGGAAGACCTATCAGAATCACAGCAGACTTTTTACCTGAGACTATGAAGGCTAGAAGGTCCAGGGCAGATCTCATGCAGACTCTAAGAGAAAACAAATGCCAACCAAAACTACTATATCCATCAAAACTCTCAATCACCATAGATGGAGAAACTAAGATATTTCATGACAAAACCAAGTTTACCCAATATCTATCCACAAACCCAGCCCAAAAAGGATAATAGTACGACAACACCAATACAAGGAGGGAAACTTCACCCTGGAAAAAGCAAGACAGTAACCTTTCACCAAACCCAAAAGAAGTTAAGCAATCAAATTTAAAAAGTAACGTCAAAAATGATAGGAAGTAACAATCACTATTCCTTAATATCTCTTAATATCAATGGACTTAATACCCCAATAAAAAGACAGAGACTAACTGATTGGACATGTAAACAGGACCCTACATTTTGGTGCTTACAGGAAACACACCTCAGGGTCAAAGACAAACACTACCTTAGAGTAAAAGGCTGGAAGACAATTTTACAAGCAAATGGTCTCAGGAAACAAGCTGGAGTAGCCATTTTAATATCAGATAAAATTGACTTCCAACCCAAAGTCATCAAAAGAGACTCTGAGGGACACTTCTTGCTGGTCAAAGGAAAAATGCAACAAGAAGAACTGTCAATCCTGAACATCTATGCCCCAAATGCAAGGGCACCCTCCTTCGTAAAAGAAATTTTATTAAAAGTAAAAGCACACATTGCACCTAACACAATAATTGTGGGTGACTTCAACACTGCACTTTCCTCAATGGACCGATCAGGAAAACAGAAACTAAACAGGGACACAATGAAACTAATTGAAGCTTTGGACCAATTAGATTTAACAGATATATATAGAACATTCTATCCTAAAACCAAAGAATATACCTTTTTCTCAGCACCTCATGCTAGCTTCTCCAAAATCGACCATATAATTGGTCACAAGACAGAACTCAACAAATATAAGAAGATCGAACTAATCCCATGCCTCCTATCTGATCACTATGGAGTAAAAGTGCTCTTCAATAGCAACAGAAACAACAGAAAACCCACATACAGGTGGAAACTGAACAATACTCTACTCAATGATACCTTGGTCAAGGAAGAAATAAAGAAAGAAATTAAAGACTTTTTAGAACACAATGAAAATGAAAACACAACATACCCAAATCTATGGAACACAATGAAAGCAGTGCTAAGAGGAAAACTCATAGCCCTGAGTGCCTCCAAAAAGAAAATGGAGAGAACATACCTTACCAGCTTAATGACACACCTGAAAGCCCTAGAACAAAAAGAAGCTATTTCACCCAGGAGGAGTAGAAGGCAGGAAATCATCAAACTCAGGGCCGAAATCAATCAAGTAGAAACAAAGAGAACCATACAAATAATCAACAAAACCAGGAGCTGGTTCTTTGAGAAAATCAACAAGATAGATAAACCCTTAGTCAGACTGACCAAAGGGCACAGAGAAAGTATCCAAATTAACAAACTTAGAAATGAAAAGGGAGATATAACAACGGAAACTGAGGAAATCCAAAAAATCATCAGATCCTACTACAAGAGCCTGTACTCAACACAACTGGAGAATCTGGAGGAAATGGACAATTTTCTTGACAGATACCAAATACCAAAATTAAATCAGGACCAACTAGACCATCTAAACAGTCCCATAATGCCTAAAGAAATAGAAGGAGTCATAGAAAGTCTTCCAACCAAAAAAAGCACAGGACCCGATGGTTTCAGTACGGAATTCTACCAGACCTTCAAAGAAGAGTTAACACCAATACTCTTCAAACTATTCCACAAAATAGAAACAGAAGGAACACTACCCAATTCCTTCTACGAAGCCACAATTACGCTGATACCAAAGCCACACAAAGATCCAACAAAGAAAGAGAACTACAGACCAATTTCCCTTATGAACATCGATGCAAAAATACTCAATAAAATTCTTGCCAACCGAATTCAAGAACACATCAAAACGATCATCCACCATGATCAAGTAGGATTTATCCCGGGAATGCAGGGTCGGTTCAATATACGGAAATCCATCAATACAATCCACTACATAAACAAACTCAAAGAACAAAACCACATGGTCATTTCATTGGATGCTGAAAAAGCATTTGACAAAATTCAGCATCCTTTCATGCTTAAAGTTCTAGAGAGAACAGAAATTCTAGGCCTATACCTAAACATAGTAAAAGCAATATACAGCCAACTGGTAGCCAGCATAAAACTAAATGGAGAGAAACTTGAAGCAATCCCACTGAAATCAGGGACCAGACAAGGCTGACCCATTTCTCCTTATCTTTTCAATATTGTACTTGAGGTACTAGCTCGGGCAATTCGACAACATAAGGAGATCAAAGGGATACAAATTGGAAAGGAAGAATTCAAATTATCATTATTTGCAGACGACATGATCGTCTACCTAAGTGACCCAAAAAACTCCACTAGTGGGCTCCTACAGCTGATAAACAACTTCAGCAAAGTGGCAGGTTATAAAATCAACTCATGCAAATCAGTGGCCTTCCTATACTCAAAGGATATGCTGGCTGAGAAAGAAATTAGGGAAATGACCCCCTTCACAATAGCCACAAACAGTAAAAAGTATCTTGGGGTGACTCTTACCAAACATGTGAAAGATCTGTATGACAAGAACTTCAAGACTCTAAAGAAGGAAATGGAAGAACACCTCAAAAAATGGGAAAACCTCCCATGCTCATGGATCGGTAGAATCAGAATAGTTAAAATTGCCATTTTGCCAAAAGCAATATACAGATTCAATGCAATATCCATCAAAATCCCAACTCAATTCTTCACAGAGTTAGAAAGAGCAATTTTCAAATTCATCTGGAACAACAAAAAACCCAGGATAGCTAAAACTATTCTCAGCAACAAAAGAAAATCTGGGGGAATCAGTATCCCTGACCTCAAGCAATACTACAGAGCAATAGTGTTAAAAGCTGCACGGTATTGGTACAATGATAGGCAGGAAGATCAATGGAACAGGATTGAAGATCCAGAAATGAACCCACACACCTATGGCCACTTGATCCTCGACAAAGAGGCTGAAAACATCCAATGGAAAAAAGATAGCCTTTTCAACAAATGGTGCTGGTTCAACTGGAGGTCAGCATGCAGAAGAATGCAAATTGATCCATCCTTGTCTCCTTGTACTAAGCTCAAATCCAAATGGATCAAGGACCTCCACATAATGCCTGACACTCTGAAGCTACTACAAAAGAAACTGGGGAAGACCGTTGAGGACATCGGTACAGGGAGAAGGTTTCTGAACAGAACACCAATAGCGTATGCTCTAAGAGCAAGAATTGACAAATGGGACCTCATAAAACTACAAAGTTTCTGTAACGCAAAGGACACCATCAAGAGGACAAATCGGCAACCAACAAATTGGGTAAAGATCTTCACCAATCCTACATCACATAGAGGGCTAATATCCAATATATATAAAGAACTCAAGAAGTTAGACTCCAGAAAACTGAACAACCCTGTTAAAAAGTGGGGTACAGAGTTAAACAAAGAATTCTCACCTGAAGAACTTCGGATGGCAGAGAAGCATCTTAAAAAATGCTCAACTTCATTAGTCATTAGAGAAATGCAGATCAAAACAACCCTAAGATTTCATCTTACACCAGTCAGAATGGCTAAGATTAAAAATTCAGGAGATAGCAGGTGTTGGAGACGGTGTGGAGAAAGAGGAACACTCCTCCACTGCTGGTGGGGTTGCAAATCGGTACAACCACTCTGGAAATCAGTCTGGCGGTTCCTCCGAAAACTGGGCACCTCACTTCCAGAAGATCCTGCTATACCACTCCTGGGCATATACCCAGAAGATTCCCCACTATGTAATAAGGATACATGCTCTACTATGTTCATAGCAGTCCTATTTATAATTGCCAGATGCTGGAAAGAACCCAGGTATCCCTCAACAGAAGAGTGGATGCAAAAAATGTGGTATATCTACACAATGGAGTACTATTCAGCCATTAGAAACAATGAATTCATGAAATTCTTAGGCAAATGGATGGAGTTAGAGAACATCATACTAAGTGAGGTAACCCAGACTCAAAAGATGAATCATGGTATGCACTCACTAATAAGTGGATATTAACCTAGAAAACTGGAATACCCAAAACATAATCCACACATCAAATGAGGTACAAGAAGAAAGGAGGAGTGGCCACTGGTTCTGGAAAGACTCAGTGAAACAGTATTCGGCAAAACCAGAACGGGGTAGTGGGAAGGGGTGGGTGGGAGGACAGGGGAAGAGAAGGGGGCTTACTGGACTTTCGGGGAGTGAGGGGGCTAGAAAAGGGGAAATCATTTGAAATGTAAATAAATTATATTGAATAAAAAAATTCACTTAAACCATCAGAGATAAAAATAAACCTTTCATAAGATGAAAATAAAAAAGACTAACCATAGATTTTAAAAGAGAAGAGCCAACTTCCCAATATATTATGTTCTTCATATCATTTGTAGATAGTTTGTGTGATCAGATGTTAAATCTCCTTATTGCGTGAACCCATGTAAGTCCCCTCGAACAATTCTGGGCACAAAAAGCACTCAAGAAATAGCTGTCACATTGGCGTTATCTTTAATTCTTGTATGACCATGCCATCTGTAAAGAAAAGGTATCATGTCATTTCATGCATTGGCCACAGAGTTCATTATGAAAGTAATACTGTTTTCTTGGTCAAAAAAATAGGAAAAATAGAGTTTATTTCTTTTTGTGTTAATAAAGCAAAAACTATAAGTATGAAAAAAATCCCTCATGATGATCTTGAAGGTAATGTAGAGTATAACACAATCTATTGTTAGTGTTAATGTCATGCAGAAACACATTTTGCTTTTAACCTGTGTGTATGACATATTTTTTTAATGGTGGGCTGGCTTGTGGCATTAAATATTACAAATCAAAAAAAAAAAAGGAAATACAGTGTTGCATAGTAAAGACAAATACGTGCATATTGGAAATACTTAAACTTTATGAGAAGAAATAACGCATCTTGCAAAATTATCTTGTTTTTCCTAATAACACAATGTAACTCGAAAAGATTTGGTGTTGCGTGTATGTCTAAGCTTCTAGCCTCAGAAGTGTACACACAGGAGAGTTTACTCTCGAAAAAACATGTCAGATTACCCCGTTTTAAGGAAATCGCAGATTGTGTGAAATTATCTTCTTTTTCCTAAACAACACCTTGTAACTTCAAAAGTTTTGGTGTTGCGTGTATGTCTAAGCGTGCAGCCTCAAAAGAGAACACACAGGAGAGTTTTCTCTCGAAAGCATATGAAAGAATACCACGTTATAAGCAAATACAGTGTTGCAGAGTAAAGACAAATACGTACGTATTAGAAATACTTAAACTTTGTGAGAAGAAATAACGCATCGTACTATATTATCTTGTATATCCTAAGCAACACGTTGTAACCTGAAAAGATTTGGTGTTGCTTGTAAGTCTAAATGTGTAGCCTCAAAAGAGAACCCACAGGAGAATTTTCTCTCCAAAAAATATGTCAGAATACCACGTTTTAAAGAAATCCTGCATCGTGCGAAATTATCTTGTTTTTCTTAAACAACACGTTGTAACTCGAAAAGCTTTGATGTTGTGTGTATGTATAAGCGTGTAGCCTCAAAAGAGAACGAAGAGAAGAGTTTTCTCTCAAAAGAATATGTAAGAATACCACGTTATAAGGAAATACAGTGTTACAGAGTAGAGACAAATACGTACATATTAGAAATACTTAAAATTTAAGAGAAGAAATAATGCATCCTGCAAAATTATGTTGTTTTTCCTAAATAACACGTTGTAACTCAAAAAGTTTTGGTGTTGCGTGTATGTCTAACCATGTAGCCTCAAAGGAGAAGGCACAGGAGAGTTTTCTCTCGAAAGAATATGTAAGAATTCCACGTTATAACGGAATACAGTGTTGCAGAGTAAAAACAAATACGTACGTATTAGAAATACTTAAACTTTAGGAGAACAAATAACGCTCCGTACAAAATTATCTTGTATTTCCTAAACAACAAGTTGAAATTCGAAAAAATTTGGTGTTGTGTTTATATCTAAGCTTGTAGCCGCAAAAGACAACGCAAAGGATAGTTTTCTACTGAAAGAATATGTCAGAATACCACGTTTTAAGGAAATCCCGCATCGTGCGAAATTATCTTGTTTTTCCTAAAAAACACTTTGTAACTTGGTAAGATTTGGTGTTGCGAGTATGTATAAGGGTGCAGCCTCAAAAGATAATGCACAGGAGAGGTTTCTCTCGAAAGAATATGTAAGAATACCACGTTTTAAAGAAATCTAGCATCGTGCGAAATTATCTTGTTTTTCCTAAACAACATGTTTTAACTCGAAAAGCTTTGGTGTTGCGTGTATGTCTAAGTGTGTAGCCTCAAAAGAGAACGCACAGGAGAGTTTTTTCTTGAAAGAATATGTAAGAATACCGCGTTATAAGGAAATACAGTGTGGCAGAGTAAGAACAAATACGTATGTATTAGAAATACTTAAACTTTATGAGAAGAAATAATGCATCATGCGAAATTATCTTGTTTTTCCTAAACAAAACTTTGTAACTCGAAAAGCTTTCGTGTTGTGTGTATGTCTAAGCGTGTAGCCTCAAAAGAGAACGCACAGGAGAATTTTCTCTCGAAAAAATATGTCAGAATACCACGTTTTAAGGAAATCCAGCATTGTGTGAAATTATCTTGCTTTTCCTAAACAACACGTTTTAACTCGAAAAGCTTTGTGTTGCGTGTATGTCTAAGTGTGTAGCCTCAGAAGAGAACGTACAGGAGAGTTTTCTCTCGAAACAATATGTCAGAATACCATGTTGCAAAGAAATACAGTATTGCAGTGTAAAGACAAATACGTACGTATTAGAAATAGTTAAACTTTATGAGAAGATATAACGCTCCGTTCAAAATTATCTTGTATTTCCTAAACAACAAGTTGAAATTCGAAAAGATTTGGAGTTGCGTGTATGTCTAAACTTGTAGCCGCAAAAGAGAACGCACAGGAGAGTTTTCCCTCGAAAAAATATGTCAGAATACCACGTTATAAGGAAATACAGTGCTGCAGAGTAAAAACATATACGTACGTATTGGAAATACTTAAACTTTATGAGAAGAAACAACGCATCGTGCAAAATTATCTTGTTTTTCCTAAACAACACGTTGTAACTCAAAAGAATTTGGTGTTACGTGTATGTCTAAGCTCGTAGCCTCAAAAGAGAATGCACAGGAGTGTTTTCACTCAGAAAAATATGTCAGAATAACACATTATAAGGAAATCCAGCATTGTGCGTAATTATCTTTTTTTTCCCTAAACAACACGTTTTAACTCGAAAAGATTTGTGTTGCGTGTATGTGTAAGTGTGTAGCCTCAGAAGAGAACGCACAGGAGAGTTTTCTCTCGAAAGAATATGTAAGACTACCACGTTACAAGGAAATACAGTGTTGCAGGTAAAGACAAATACATACGTACTAGAAATACTTAAACTTTACCAGAAGAAATACCGCATCATAAAATATAATCTTGTTTTTCCTAAACAACACGTGGTAACTCGAAAAGATTTGGTGTTGCATTTATGTCTCAGCCTGTAGCCTCAAAAGAGAGCGCACAGGAGAGTATTCTCTCGAAAAAATATGTCAGAATACCCGTTTATAGGAAATCCCGCATCGCGCAGAATTATCTTGTTTTTCCTAAACGTTGTAACTTGGAAAGATTTGGTGTTGCGTGTATGTCTAAGCTTTTAGCCTCAAAAGAGAAAGCACAGGAGAGTTTTCTCTCCAAAGAATATGTACGAATACCATGTTACAAGGAAATACAGTGATGCAGGTAAAGACAAATACGTACGTATTAGAAATGCTTAAACTTTACCCGAAGAAATAACGCACCATACAATATTATCTTGTATTTCCTAAAAAAACACGTTGTAACTCGAAAAGATTTGATGTTGTGTGTATGTCTAAGCCTGTAGCCTCAAAAGAGAACGCACAGGAGAGTTTTCTCTCGAAAAAATATGTCAGAATACCACGTTTTTAGGAAATCCCACATCGTGCGGAATTATCTTGTTTTTCCTAAATGTTGTAACTCGAAAAGATTTGGTGTTGCGTGTATGTCTAAGCTTCTAGCCTTAAAGAGAACGCACAGGAGAGTTTTCTCTCGAAAAAACATGTCAGAATACCCCGTTTTAAGGAAATCGCTCATCATGCGAAATAATCTTGTTTTTCCTAAACAACACGGTGTAACTTGAAAAGCTTTGGTGTTGCGTGTTTGTCTAAGTGTGTAGCCTCAGACGAGAACGCACAGGAGAGTTTTCTCTCGAAAGAATATGTAAGAACACCCCGTTACAAGGAAATACAGTGTTGCATATTAAAGACATACACGTACATATTGGAAATACTTAAACTTTATGAGAAGAAATAATGCATCGTGGAAAATTATCTAGTTTTACCTAAATAACACGTTGTAACTCGAAAAGATTTGGTGTTGCGTGTATGTCTAAGCATCTAGCCTCAAAAGAGAACACACAGGAGAGTTCTCTTTCAAAAAACACATGTCAGAATACTCCGTTTTAAGGAAATCGCTCATCGTGCGAAATTATCTGGTTTTTCCTAAACAACAAGTTTTAACTCGAAAAGCTTTGGTGTTGCATGTATGTCTAAGTGTGTAGCCTCAAAAGAGAACGCAAAGGAGCGTTTTCTCTCGAAAGAATATGCAAATTATAAGCAAATACATTGTTGCAGAGTAAACACAAATATGTACGTATTAGAAATACTTAAACTTTACGAGAAGAAATAACACATCGTACAAAATTATCTTGTATATCCTAAACAACACATTGTAACCTGAAAAGATTTGGTGTTGCTTGTAAGTCTAAATGTGTAGCCTCAAAGAGAACCCACAGGAGAATTTTCTCTCGAAAAAATATGTCAGAATACCACGTTTTAAGGAGATCCCGCATCGTGCGAAAATATCTTGTTTTTCCTAAACAACACATTGTAACTAGAAAAGCTTTGGTGTTGCGTGTATGTCTAAGCGTGTAGCTTCAAAAGAGAAAGAAGAGGAGAGTTTTCTCTTGAAAGAATATGTAAGAATACTACGTTATAAGGAAATACAGTGTTGCAGAGTAAAGACAAATACGTTCATATTAGAAATACTTAAATTTACGAGAAGAAATAATGCATCGTGCAAAATGATCTTGTTTTTCCTAAACAAGACGTTGTAACTAGAAAGGATTTGGTATTGCGCGTATGTCTAAATGTGTAGCCTCAAAAGGGAAGCAACAGGAGAATTTTCTCTCGAAAAAGATATGTCAGAATACCACGTTTTAAGAAAATACCGCATCATGAGATATTGTCTTGTTTTTCCTAAACAACACGTTGTAACTCGAATATCTTTGGTGTTGCGTTTATGTCTAAGCATGTAGCCTCAGTAGAGAACGCACAGGAGAGTTTTCTCTCGAAAGAATATGTAAGAATTCCACGTTATAACGGAATACAGTGTGGCAGAGTAAAAACAAATAAGTACGTATTGGAAATACTTAAACTTTACCAGAAGAAATAAGGCATCATGCAAAATTATCTTGTTTTTCCTAAACAACACGTAGTAACTCGAAAAGATTTGGTGTTCCGTGTATGACTAAACGTGTAGCCTCAAAAGAGAATGCCCAGGAGAGTTTTCTCTCGAAAAAATATGTCAGAATACCACGTTTTAAGGAAATCCCGCATTGTGCAAAATTATCTTGTTTTTCCTAAACAACAGGTTTTAACTCGAAAAGCTTTGTGTTGCATGTATGTGTAAGTGTGTAGCCTCAAAAGAGAACACACAAGAGAGTTTTCTCTCCAAAGAAAATGTAAGAATACCACGTTATAAGGAAATACAGTGTTGCAGAGTAAAGACAAATAAGTATGTATTAGAAATACTTAAAAATAACGAGAAGAAATAAGGCATCATGCAAAATTATCTTGTTTTTCCTAAACAACACGTTGTAACTCGAAAAGATTTGGTGTTGCGAGTATGTCTAAGCGTGTAGCCTCAAAAGAGAACGCACAGGAGCGTTTTCTCTCGAAAGAATATGTAAGAATACCACGTTATAAGGAAATACAGTGTTGCAGAGTAAAGACAAATGCATACGTATTAGAAATACTTAAAGTTTACAAGAAGAAATATTGCTTCGTACAAAATTATTTTGTATATCCCAAACAACACATTGTAACCTGAAAAGATTTGGTGTTGCTTGTAAGTCTAAATGTGTAGCCTTGAAAGAGAACCCACAGGAGAATTTTCTCTCGAAAAAATATGTCAGAATACAACGTTTTAAGGAGATCCTGCATCGTGCGAAATTATCTTGTTTTTCCTAAACAACACGTTGTAACTCGAAAAGCTTTGGTGTTGCGTGTATGTCTAAGCGTTTAGCTTCAAAAGAGAACGAAGAGGAGAGTTTTCTCTCAAAGAATATGCAAGAATACCACGTTATGAGGAAATACAGTGTTGCAGAGTAAAGGCAAATACGTACATATTAGAAATACTTAAATTTACGAGAAGAAATAATGCATCGTGCAAAATGATCTTGTTTTTCCTAAACAAGACGTTGTAACTAGAAAAGATTTGGTGTTGTGCGTATGTCTAAATGTGTAGCCTCAAAAGGGAAGCAACAGAAGAATTTTCTCTCGAAAAAGATATGTCAGAATACCACGTTTTAAGAAAATACCGCATCATGAGATATTGTCTTGTTTTTCCTAAACAACACGTTGTAACTCGAATATCTTTGGTGTTGCGTTTATGTCTAAGCATGTAGCCACAAAAGAGAACGCATAGGAGAGTTTTCTCTCGAAAGAATATGTAAGAATTCCACGTTATAACGGAATACAGTGTGGTAGAGTAAAAACAAATAAGTACGTATTGGAAATACTTACACTTTACCAGAAGAAATAAGGCATCATGCAAAATTATCTTGTTTATCCTAAACAACACGCTGTAACTCGAACAGATTTGGTGTTTCGTGTATGACTAAGCGTGTAGCCTCAAAAGAGAACGCCCAGGAGAGTTTTCTCTCAACAAAATATGTCAGAATACCACGTTTTAAGGAAATCCCGCATTGTGCAAAATTATCTTCTTTTTCCTAAACAACACGTTTTAACTCGAAAAGCTTTATGTTGCATTTATGTGTAAGTGTGTAGCCTCAAAAGAGAACACACAGGAGAGTTTTCTCTCCAAAGAATATGTAAGAATACCACGTTATAAGGAAATACAGTGTTGCAGAGTAAAGACAAATAAATACGTATTAGAAATACTTAAAATTTTCGAGAAGAAGTAATGCATCGTGCAAAATTATCTTGTGTTTCCTAAACAACACGTTGTAACTCGAAAAGATTTGGTGTTGCGAGTATGTCTAAGCCTGAAGCCACAAAAGAGAATGCACAGGAGTGTTTTCTCTCGGAAAAATATGTCAGAATACAACGTTTTTCGAAATACCGCATCGTGCGGAATTATCTTGTTTTTCCTAAACGTTGTAACTCGAAAAGATTTGGTTTTGCATGTATGTCTAAGCTTCTAGCCTCAAAATAGAACACACAGGAGAGTTTTTTCTCGAAAAAACATGTCAGAATACCGCCTTTTAAGGAAATCGCTAATTGTACGAAATTATCTTGTTTTTCCTAAACAAAACGGTGTAACTTGAAAAGCGTTGGTGATGCGTGTATGTCTAAGTGTGTAGCCTCAGGTGAGAATGCACAGGAGAGTTTTTCTCTCGAAAGAATATGTAAGAATACCCCGTTACAAGGAAATACAGTGTTTCATATTAAAGACATATACGTACATATTGGAAATACTTAAACTTTATGAGAAGAAATAACGCATCGTACAAAATTATCTAGTTTTTCCTAAATAACACGTTGTAACTCGAAAGGATTTTGTGTTGCGTGTATGTCTAAGCTTCTAGCCTCAAAAGGGAACGCACAGGAGAATTTTCTCTCGAAAAAACATGTCAGAATACCCCGTTTTAAAGAAATCGCTCATCTTGCAAAATTATCTTGTTTTTCCTAAACAACAAATTTTAAATCGAAAAGCTTTGGTGTTGCGTGTATGTCTAAGCGTGTAGTCTCAAAAGAGAATGCACAGGAGTGTTTTCTCTCAAAAGAATATGTAAGAATACCACGTTATAAGCAAATACAGTGTTGCAGAGTAAAGACAAATACATACGTATTAGAAATACTTAAAGTTTACAAGAAAAAATAATGTTTCGTACAAAATTATCCTGTATATCCTAAACAACACATTGTAACCTGAAAAGATTTGATGTTGCTTGTAAGTCTAAATGAGTAGACTCAAAAGAGAACCCACAAGAGAATTTTCTCTCGAAAAAATATGTCAGAATACCACGTTTTAAGGAAATCCCGCATTGTGCAACATTATCTTGTTTTTCCTAAACAACACGTTGTAACTCGAAAAGCTTTGGTGTTGCGTGTATGTATAAGGGTGCAGCCTCAAGAGAGAATGCACAGGAGAATTTTATCTCGAAAGAATATGTAAAAATACCAAGTTCTAAGGAAATCCCGCATCTTGCGAAATTATCTTGTTTTTTCTTAACAACATGCTGTAATTCGAAAAGCTTTGGTGAATTATCTTGTTTTTTCTTAACAACATGCTGTAATTCGAAAAGCTTTGGTGTTGCATTTATGTCTAATCGTGCAGCGTCAAAAGAGAACGCACAGGAGAATTTTCTCTCGAAAGAATATGTAAGAATACCACGTTATAAGGAAATACAGTGTTGCAGAGAAAAGACAAATACGTACATATTGGAAATACTTAAACTTTACGAGAAGAAATAACGCATCGTGCAAAATTATCTTGATTTTCCTAAACAACAGGTTGTAACTCGAGAAGATTTGGTGTTGCGAGTATGTCTAAGCGTGTGGCCTCAAAAGAGAACGCACAGGAGAGGTTTCTCTCGAAAAAATATGTCAGAATACCACGTTATTAGGAAATGCCACATCATGCGAAATTATCTTGTTTTTCCTAAACAACATGTTGTAACTGGAAAAGCTTTGGTGTTGTGTGTATATCTAAGTGTGTAGCCTCAGAAGAGAATGCACAGGGGAGTTTTCTCTCGAAAGAATATGTAAGAATACCCTGTTACAATAAATACTGTGTTTCATATTAAAGACATATACGTTCATATTGGAAATACTTAAACTTTATGAGAAGAATTAACGCACCGTGCAAAATTATCTAGTTTTTCCTAAATAACACGTTGTAACTCGAAAGGATTTTGTGTTGCCTGTATGTCTAAGCTTCTAGCCTCAAAAGAGAACGCACAGGAGAGTTTTCTCTCGAAAAATCATGTCAGAATACCCCGTTTTAAGGAAATCGCTCATCTTGCAAAATTATCTTGTTTTTGCTAAACAACAAATTTTAACTCGAAAAGCTTTGGTGTTGCATGTATGTCTAAGCGTGTATCCTCAAAAGAGAACGTACAGGAGCGTTTTCTCTCGAAAGAATATGTAAGAATACCACGTGATAAGCAAATACAGTGTTGCAGAGTAAAGACAAATACGTACGTATTAGAAATACTTAAAATTTACAAGAAGAAATAATGCATCATACAAAATTATCTTGTATATCCTAAACAACACATTGTAACCTGAAAAGATTTGGTGTTGCTTGTAAGTCTAAATGTGTAGCCTCAAAAGAGAACCCACAGGAGAATTTTCTCTCAAAAAATATGTCAGAATACCACGTTTTAAGGTAATCCTGCATCGTGCGAAATTATCTTGTTTTTCCTAAACAACACGTTGTAACTCGAAAAGCTTAGGTGTTGCGTGTATGTATAAGGGTGCTGCCTCAAAAGAGAACGCACAGGAGAATTTTCTCTCGAAAGAATATGTAAGAATACCAAGTTTTAAGGAAATCCCGCATCTTGCGAAATTATCTTCTTTTTCCTTAACAACATGTTGTAACTCGAAAAGCTTTGGTGTTGCATTTATGTCTAATCGTGCAGCCTCAAAAGAGAACGCACAGGAGAATTTTCTCTCGAAAGAATATTTAAGAATACCACGTTATAAGGAAATACAGTGTTGCAGAGTAAATACAAATATGTACGTATTGGAAATACTTAAACTTTACGAGAAGAAATAATGCATCCTGCAAAATTATCTTGTTTTTCCTAAACAACACGTTGTAACTCAAAAAGATTTGGTGTTGCGAGTATGTCTAAGCGTGTGGCCTCAAAAGACAATGCACAGGAGAGTTTTCTTTCGAAAAAATATGTCAGAATACCACGTTATTAGGAAATGCCACATCGTGCGAAATTGTCTTGTTTTTCCTAAACAACACGTTGTAACTGGAAAAGCTTTGGTGTTGCGTGTATGTCTAAGTGTGTAGCCTCAGAAGAGAACGCACAGGAGAGTTTTCTCTCGAAAGAATATGTAAGAATACCCTGTTACAAGGAAATACAGTGTTGCATATTAAAGACAAATACGTACATATTGGAAATACTTAAACTTTATGAGAAGAAATAACGCATCGTGCAAAATTATCTTGTTTTTCCTAAATAACACGATGTAACTCTAAAGGATTTGGTGTTGTGTGTATGTCTAAGCTTCTAGCCTCAAAAGAGTACACACAGGAGAGTTTTCTCTTGAAAAAAACATGTCAGAATACCCCGTTTTAAGGAAATCCGTGATCGTGTGAAATTATTTTCTTTTCCCTAAACAACACCTTGTAACTTGAAAAGTTTTGGTGTTGCGTGTATGTCTAAGCGTGTGACCTCAAAAGAGAATGCACAGGTGAGTTTTCGCTCGAAAGAATATGAAAGAATACCACGTTATAAGCAAATACAGTGTTGCAGAGTAAAGACAAATACGTACGTATTAGAAATACTTATACTTTACGAGAAGAAATAACGCATCGTAATATATTATCTTGTATATCCTAAACAACACGTTATAACCTGAAAGGATTTGTTGTTACTTGTAAGTCTAAATTTGTAGCCTCAAAAGAGAACCGACAGGAGAATTTTCTCTTGAAAAAAATATGTCAGAATACCACATTTTATGAAAATCCTGCATTGTGCGAAATTATCTTGTTGTTCCTAAACAACACTTTTTAACTCGAAAAGCTTTGATTTTGCGTGTATGTGTAAGCGTGTAGCCTCAAAAGAGAACGAAGGGGAGATTTTTCTCTAAAGAAAATGTAAGAATACCACGTTATAAGGAAATACAGTGTTGCAGAGTAAAGACAAATACGTACGTATTAGAAATACTTAAAATTTACGAGAAGAAATAATGCATCATGCAAAATTATATTGTTTTTCCTAAACAACAGGTTGTAACTCGAAAGGATTTGGTGTTGTGTGTATGCCTAAATGTGTAGCCTCAAAAGAGAACCCACAGTAGATTTTTCTCTCAACATGTCACAATACCACGTTTTAAGGAAATATCACATCGTGCGAAATTATCTTGTTTTTCCTAAAAAAACACGTTGTAACTCGAAAAGATTTGGTGTTGCGTGTATGTCTAAGCATGTAGCCTCAAAGGAGAATGCACAGGAGAGTTTTCTCACGAAAGAATATGTAAGAATTCCACGTTATAACGGAATAGAGTGTTGCAGAGTAAAAACAAATACGTACGTATTAGAAATACTTAAACTTTACGAGAGGAAATAACGCTCCGTACAAAATTATCTTGTATTTCCTAGACAACAAGTTGAAATTCGAAAAAATTTGCTGTTGCTTGTATGTCTAAGCTTGTAGCTGCAAAAGGGAATGCAAAGGATAGTTTTCTATCGAAAAAATATGTCAGAATACCACGTTTTAAGGAAATCCCGCATCGTGCAAAATTATCTTGTTTTTCTTAAACAATACATTGTAACTCGAAAAGATTTGGTGTTGCGTGTTTGTATAAGGGTGCAGCCTCAAAAAAAAAAAAAAAACGCACAGGAGAGGTTTCTCTCATAAGAATATGTAAGAATACCACGTTTTAAGGAAATCCAGCATCTTGCGAAATTATCTTCTTTTTCCTTAACAACACGTTGTAACTCGAAAAGCTTTGGTGTTGTGTGTATGTCTAAGCGTGCAGCCTCAAAAGAGAATGCATAGGAGAATTTTCTCTTGAAAAAATATGTAAGAATAAAACGTTATAAGTAAATACAGTGTTGCAGAGTAAAGACAAATACGTATGTTTTGGAAATACTTAAACTTTAAGAGAAGAAATAAGGCATCGTGCAAAATTATCTTGTTTTTCCGAAACAACACGTTGTAAATCGAAAGGATTTGGTATTATGTGGGTGTCTAAGCTGATAGCCTCAAAAGAGAACGCACAGGAGTCTTTTCTCTCGAAAACATATGTCAATATACCATGTTTTAAGGAAATCCCGCATCGTGCGAAATTATCTTGTTTTTCCTAAACAACATGTAACTTGAAAAGCTTCGGTGTTGCATGTATGTCTAACGTGTAGCCTCAAAAGAGAACGTACAGGTGAGTTTACTCTCGAAAGAATATGTAAAAATACAACGTGTTAAGCAAATACAGTGTTGCAGTGTAAAGACGAATACTTACGTATTAGAATTACTTAAAATGTACAAGAAGAAATAACGCATCATAAAAAATTATATTTTATATCCTAAACAACACGTTGTAACTCGAAAAGATTTGGTGTTTCTTGTAAGTCTAAATGTGTAGCCTCAAAAGAGAATGCACAGGAGAATTTTCCCTCAAAAAATATGTCAGAATACCTCGTTTTAAGGAAATCCCGCATCGTGCGAAATTATTTTGTTTTTCCTGAACAACACGTTGTAACTCGAAATGCTTTGGTGTTGCGTGTATGTCTGAGCGTGTAGCCTCAAAAGAGAATGCACAGGAGAGTTTTCTCTAGAAAAAATATGTCAGAATACCACGCTTTAAGGAAATCCAGCATTGTTTGATATTATCTTGTTTTTCCTAAACAATACGTTTTAACTCGAAAAGCTTTGCTGTTGCGTGTATGTCCAGATGTGTAGCCTCAGAAGAGAATGCACAGTAGAGTTTTCTCCCGAAAGAATATGTCAGAATACCACATTACAAGGAAATACAGTGTTGCAGAGTAAAGACAAATACGTACGTATTAGAAATACTTAAACTTTATGAGAAGAAATAATGCTCCGTAAAATATTATCTTGTATTTCCTAAACAACAAGTTGAAATTAGAAAAAAATTGGTGTTGCGTGTATGTGTAAGCTTGTAGCCGCAAAAGAGAACGCACAGGAGAGTTTTCTCTCGAAAAAATATGTCAGAAAACCACGTTTTAAGGAAATCCCGCATGGTGCGAAATTATCTTGTTTTTACTAAACAACACGTTGTAACTCTAAAAGTTTTGGTGTTGCGTGTATGTCTAAGGGTGCAGCCTCAAAAGAGAACGACAGGAGAGTTTTCTATCGAAAGAATATATAAGAATACCACGTTAAAAGGAAATAGAGTGTTGCAGAGTAAAGAAAAATTCGAACGTATTAGAAATACTTAAACTTTATGAGAAGAAATAACTCATCGTAAAAAAATTATCGTGAATTTCCTAAACAACACATTGTACCTCGAAAAGATTTGCAGTTGCGTGTATGTCTAAGCGTGTAGCCTCAAAACAGAATGCACAAGAGAGTTTTCACTCGAAAGAATATGTAAGAATACCACGTTATAAGGAAATACAGTGTTGCAGATTAAAGACAAATACGTATGTATTAGAAATACTTAAAATGTACGAGAAGAAATAACGCATCGTACAAAATTATCTTGTATATCCTAATCAACACGTTGTAACTCGAAAAGATTTGGTGTTGCTTGTAAGTCTAAATGTGTAGCCTCAAAAGTGAACCCACAGGAGAATTTCCCTCGAAAAAAATATGTCAAAATACCTCGTTTTAAGGAAATCCTGCATCGTTCGAAATTATCTTGTTTTTCCTAAAGAACACGTTGTAACTCGAAAAGCTTTGGTGTTGCGTGCATGTGTAAGCGTGTAGCCTCAAAAGAGAACACACAGGAGAGTTTTCCTTCCAAAAAAATATGTCAGAATACCACGTTTTAAGGAAATCCTGCATCGTGCGTAATTATCTTTTTTTCCTAAACAGCATGTTGTAACTCGAAATGCTTTGGTGTTGCTTGTATGTTTCAGCGTGTAGCCTCAAAAGAGAACGCACAGGAGAGATTTCTTTCGAAAAAATATGTGCACAGGAGAGTTTTCTCTCGCAAGAAATTGTAAGAATACCACGTTATAATGAAATACAGTTTTGCAGATTAAAGAAATTACGTACCTATTAGAATATTTAAACTTTTCTAGAAGAAATAAAGCATTGTACAAAATTATCTAGTAGTTCCTAAACAACACATTGTAACTTGAAAAGATTTGGTATGGCATGTATGTCTAAGCGTGTAGCCTCAAAAGAGAACGCACAGGACAGTTTTCTCTCAAAAAAAATATGTCAGAATACCACGATTTAAGGAAATCCCGGACCGTGCGAAATTATATAGTTTTTCTTAAACAACATGTTGTAACTCGAAAAGCTTTGGTGTTACATGTATGTCTAAGCGTGTAGCCTCAAAAGGGAATGCACAGGAGAGTTTTCTCTCGAAAGAATATGTAAGAATACCATGTTATAAGGAAATACAGTGTTGCAGATTAAATAAAACATGCCCATATTAGAAATACTTAAACTTTACGAGAAGAAATAACGCATCTTAAAAAATTATATCGTATTTCCTAAACAACACGTAGTAACTCGAAAAGATTTGGTGTTGTGTGTATGTCTAAATGTGTAGCCTCAAAAGAGAACACACAGGAGAGTTTTTTCTCGAAAAAATATGTCAGAATACCACATTATATGAAATCCTGCATCGTTCGAAATTATCTTGTATTTACTAAACCACACGTTGTAACTGGAAAAGATTTGGTGTTGTGTGTATGTCTAAATGTGCAGCCTCAAAAGAGAAGCCAAAGGAGAATTTTCTCTCGAAAAAATATGTCAGAATACCACGTTTTAAGAAAATCCCGCAGAGTGTGAAACTATCTTGTTTTTCCTAAACAACTTGTTGTAACTTGAAAAGCTTTGGTGTTGCGTTTTTGTCTAAGCGTGCAGCCTCAAAATAGAATGCACAGGAGAGTTTTATCTCGAAATAATATGTAAGAATACCACGTTATAAGGAAATATAGTGTTGCAGATTAAAGACAAATACGTACGTATTGGAAATACTTAAATTATACTAGAAGAAATAACGCATCGTGCAAAATTTTCTTGTTTTTCTTAAACAACACGTTGTAACTCGAAAAGATTTGGTGTTGCCTGTATGTCTAAACGTGTAGCCTCAAAAGAGAACGCACAGGAGAGTTTTCTCTCGAAAGAATATGTAAGAATACCATGTTACAAGGAAATACAGTGTTGTAGAGTAAAGAAAATAAGTACGTATTAGAAATACTTAAACATTAAGAGAAGAAATAAAGCATCGTACAAAATTATCTTGTATTTCCTAAACAACACGTTCTAACTCGAAAAGATTTGGTGTTGTGTGTATGTCTAAGCATGTAGCCTCAAAAGAGAACGCACCGGAGAATTTTCTCTGAAAAAAAAAATGTCACAATACGACGATTTATGGAAATCCTGCATCTTGCGAAATTATCTTGTTTTTCTTAAACAAAACGTGGTAACTCAAAAAGCTTTGGTGTTGCGTGTATGTCTAAGAGTGTACCCTCAAAAGAGAACGCAAAGGAGAGTTTTTCCTCAAAAAATATGTCAGAATACTACGTTTTAAGAAAATCCCGTATTGTGCGTAATTATCTTGTTTATCCTAAACAACTTGTTGTAACTAGAAAAGCTTTGGTGTTGCGTTTTTGTCTAAGCGTGCAGCCTCAAACGAGAATGCACAGGAGAGTTTTCTCTCAAAAGAATATGTAAGAATACCACGATATAAGGAAATATAGTGTTGCAGAGTAAAGAAAAATACATACGTATTGGAAATACTTAAATTATACTAGAAGAAATAACGCATCATGCAAAATTTTCTTGTTTTTCTTAAACAACACGTTGTAACTCGATAAGCTTTGGTATTGCGTGTATGTCTAAACCTGTAGCCTCAAAAGAGAATGCACAGGAGAGTTTTCTCTCGAAAAAATATGTCAGAATACCACGTTTTAGGGAAATCCTGCATCATTCGAAATTATCTTGTTTTTCCTAAACAACACGTTGTAACTCGAAACGCTTTGGTGTAGCTTGTATGTCTCAGCGTGTAGCCTCAAAGAGAACGCACAGGAGAGTTTTCTCTCCAAAGAATATGTAAGAATACCACGTTATAAGGAAATACAGTGTTTCAGAGTAAAGACAAATACTTACTTATTAGAAATACTTAAAAGTTACGAGAAGAAATAACGCATCATACAAAATTAACTTGTATTTCCTAAACAACACGTTGTAACTCGAAAAGATTTGGTGTTGCGTGTATGTCTAAACGTTTAGCCTCAAAAGAGAACCCACAGGATTATTTAATATCGAAAAAATATGTCAGAATACCACGTTTTAAGGAAATCCTGCATTGTGCAAAATTATCTTGTTTTTCCTAAACAACATGTTGTAACTCGAAAAGCTTTGGTGTTGCTTGTATGTATCAGCGTGTAGCCTCAAAAGAGAACGCACAGGAGAGTTTTCTATCGAAAAAATATGTCAGAATACCACGTTTTAAGGAAATGCTGCATCGTGCGAAAATATCTTGTTTTTCCTAAACAACACGTTACAACTCGAAAAGCTTTGGTGTTGCGTGTATGTCTAAGCGTGTACCCTCAAAAGAGAATGCACAGGAGTTTTTTCTCTGGAAAAAATATGTCGGAATACCACGTTTTAAGAAAATCCCGTATCGTGCGAAATTATCTTTTTTTTTCCTAAACAACTTGTTGTAACTCGAAAAGCTTTGGTGTTGCGTTTTTCTCTAAGCGTGCAGCCTCAAAAGAGAACGCACAGGAGAGATTTCTCTCTAAAGAATATGTAAGAATACCATGTTATAAGAAAATATAATGTTGCTGAGTAAAGACAAATACATACGTATTGGAAATACTTAAACTTAACGAGAAGAAATAACGCATCATGCAAAATTATCTTGTTTTTCCTAAACAACAAGTTGTAACTCGAAAAGATTTGGTGTGGCGTGTATGTCTAAATGTGTAGCCTCAAAAGAGAACCCACCAGAGAATTTTCTCTCTACAAAACATGTCAGAATACCACATTTTAAGGAAATCGCGCATCGTGCGAAATTATCTTTTTTTCTAAACAACAGGTTGTAACTCGAAAAGATTTGGTGATGCGTGTATGTCTAAGCGTGTAGCCTCAAAAGAGAACGCACAGGAGAGTTTTCTTTTGAAAGAATATGAAAGAATACCATGTTATAAGGAAAAACAGTGTTGCAGAGTAAAGACAATTACGTACGTATTGGAAATACGTAAACTTTACGAGAAGAAATAACGCATCGTGCAAAATTATCTTGATTTTCCTAAACAACACGTTGTAACTCGAAAAGATTTTGTTTTGCGTGTATGACTAAGCATGTAGCCTCAAAAGAGAATGCCCAGGAGAGATTTCTCTAGAAAAAATATGTCAGAATACCACGTTTTAAGGAAATCCAGCATTGTGTGATATTATCTTGTTTTTCCTAAACAATACGTTTTAACTCGAAAAGCTTTGGTGTTGCGTGTATGTCCAGATGTGTAGCCTCAGAAGAGAACGCACAGTAGAGTTTTCTCTCAAAAGAATATGTCAGAACACCACGTTACAAGGAAATACAATGTTGCAGAGTAAAGACAAATACGTACGTATTAGAAATACTTAAACTTTATGAGAAGAAATAATGCTCCATAAAATATTATCTTGTATTTCCTAAACAACAAGTTGAAATTCGAAAAAAAATTGGTGTTGTGTGTATGTGTAAGCTTGTAGCCGCAAAGGATAACGCACAGGAGAGTTTTCTCTCGAAAAAATATGACAGAATACCACGTTTTAAGGAAATCCCTCATGGTGCGAAATTATCTTGTTTTTCCTAAACAACACATTGTAACTCGAAAAGTTTTGGTTTTGCGTGTATGTCTAAGTGTGCAGCCTCAAAAGGGAACAGCAGGAGAGTTTTCTATCGAAAGAATATATAAGAATACCACGTTAAAAAGAAATAGAGTGTTGCAAAGTAAAGACAAAATCGAACATATTAGAAATACTTAAACTTTATGAGAAGAAATAACTCATCATACAAAATTATCGTGTATTTCCTAAACAACACGTTGTACCTCGAAAGGTTTGGAGTTGCGTGTATGTCTAAGCGTGTAGCCTCAACACAGAACGCACAAGAGAGTTTTCACTCGAAAGAATATGTGTGAATACCACGTTATAAGGAAATACAGTGTTGCAGATTAAAGACAAATACGTATGTATTAGAAATACTTAAAGTTACGAGAAGAAATTAAGCATCATGAAATATTATCTTGTATTTCCTAAACAACACGTTGTAACATGAAAAGATTTGGTGTTGCTTTTAAGTCTATATGTGTAGCCTGAAAAGAGAACCCACAGGAGAATTTTCTCTCAAAAAAATATGTCAGAATACCAAGTTTTAAGGAAATCCCGCATCGTACGAAATTATCTTTTTTTTTTCCAAACAACACGTTGTAACTCAAAAAGCTTTGGTGATGTCTGTATGTCTAAGCGTATAGCCTCAAATTGGAACGCACAGGAGAGTTTTCTCTGGAAAGAATATGTTAGAATACCACGTTACAAGGAAATACAGTGTTGCAGAGTAAAGACAAATACGTACGTATTAGAAATACTTAAACTTTACGAGAAGAAATAAAGCATCGTAAAAAATTATCTTGTATTTCCTAAACAGCACGATGTAACTCGAAAAGATTTGGTGTTGCGTGTATGTCTAAAAAATATGTCAGAATACCACGTTTTAAGGAAATCCTGCATTGTGCGAAATTATCTTGTTTTTCCTAACAACACGTGGTAACTTGAAAAGCTTTGGTGTTGCGTGTATGTCTAAACGTGTAGCCTCCAAAGAGAATCCACAGCAGAATATTCTCTCGACAAAATATGTCAGAATGCCACGTTTTAAGGAAATCCCGCATCATGCGAAACTATATTTTTTTTCAAAACGAACACGTTGTATCTCGAAAAGATTTTGTGTTGCTTGTATGTCTAAGCTTGTAGCCTCAAAAGAGAACGCACAGGAGAACTTTCTCTCCAAAATATATGTCAGAATACCACGTTGTTAGGACATCCCGCATCGAACAAAATTATCTTGTTTTTCTTAAACAACACGTTGTAACTCGAAAAGCTTTGGTGTTGCGTGAATATCTATGTGTGTAGCCTCAAAAGAGGACGCACAGGAGAGTTTTCTCTCGAAAGAATATGTAAGAATACCAACTTATAAGGAAATACAGTGTTGCAGATTAAAGACAAATACGTCCATATTGGAAATACTTAAACTTTACAAGAAGAAATAATGCATCGTGCAAAATTATCTTGTTTTTCTTAAACCACACGTTGTAACTCGAAAAGATTTTGTGTTACATGTATGTCTAAGCTTGTAGCCTCAAAAGAGAACGCACAGGAGAGTTTTCTCTCAAAAAATATGTCAGAATATCACGTTTTAAGGAAATCTTGCATCCTGCGAAATTATCTTGTTTTTCCTAAACAACATGTTTTAACTCAAAAAGCTTTGGTGTTGCGTGTATGTCTAAGTGTGTAGCCTCACTAGAGAATGCACATGACAGTTTTCTCTCGCAAGAATGTGTTAGAATACCACGTTACAAGGAAATACAATTTTGCAGAGTAAAGACAAATACATACATATTAGAAATACTTAAACTTTATGAGAAGAAATAACGCATCGTTCAAAATTATCTTGTATTTCTTAAACAACACGTTGTAACTCGAAAAGATTTGGTGTGCGTGTATGACTAAGCGTTTAACCTCAAAAGAGAACGCACAGGGTTGTTTTCTCTCGAAAGAATATTTAAGAATACCACGTAATAAGGGAATAGAGTGTTGCAGAGTAGTCACATACGTACATATTAGAAATTCTTAAACTTTATGAGAAGAAATAACGCATCGTAAAAAATTATCTTGTATTTCCTAAACAACACATTGTAACTCGAAACGATTTGGTGTTGTGTGTATGTCTAAATGTGTACCCTCGAAAGAAAACGCACAGGAGAGTTTTTCTCGAAAAAAATATGTCAGAATACCACGTTTCAAGGAAATCCTGCATCGTGCGAAATTATCTTGTTTTTCCTAAAGAACACATTGTAACTCGAAAAGCTTTGGTGTTGCGTGCATGTGTAAGCGTGTAGCCTCAAAAGAGAACACACAGGAGCGTTTTCCTTCGAAAAAATATGTCAGAATACCACGTTTTAAGGAAATCCTGCATCGTGCGTAATTATCTTTTTTTCCTAAACAACATGTTGTAACTCGAAATGCTTTGGTGTTGCGTACATGTGTAAGCGTGTAGCCTCAAAGGAGAACACACAGGAGAGTTTTCCTTCGAAAAAATATGTCAGAATACCACGTTTTAAGGAAATCCTGCATCGTGCGTAATTATCTTTTTTTCCTAAACAACATGTTGTAACTCGAAATGCTTTGGTGTTGCTTGTATATTTCAGCGTGTAGCCTCAATAGAGAACGCACAGGAGAGATTTCTGTCGAAAAAATATGTGCACAGGAGAGTTTTCTCTCACAAGAAATTGTAAGAATACCACGTTATAAGGAAATATAGTTTTGCAGATTAAAGAAAATACGTACCTATTAGAATACTTAAACTTTTCTAGAAGAAATAAAGCATTGTACCAAATTATCTAGTAGTTCCTAAACAACACGTTGTAACTCGAAAAGATTTGGTATGGCATGTATGTCTAAGCGTGTAGCCTCAAAAGAGAACGCACAGGACAGTTTTCTCTCGAAAAAATATGTCAGAAAACCACGATTTAAGGAAATCCCGGATCGTGCGAAATTATATAGTTTTTCTTAAACAACACGTTGTAACTCGAAAAGCTTTGGTGTTACATGTATGTCTAAGCGTGTAGCCTCAAAAGGGAATGCACAGGAGAGTTTTCTCTCGAAAGAATATGTAAAAATACCACATTATAAGGAAATGCAGTGTTGCAGAGTAAATAAAAATACGCACGTATTAGAAATACTTAAACTTTATGAGAAGAAATAACGCATCGTAAAAAATTATCTTGTATTTCCTAAACTACACGTAGTAACTCAAAAAGATTTGGTGTTGTGTGTATGTCTAAATGTGTAGCCTCAAAAGAGAACGCACAGGAGAGTTTTTTTCTCGAAAAAATATGTCAGAATACCACATTATAGGAAATCCTGCATCGTGTGAAATTATCTTGTATTTAATAAACCACACGTTGTAAATGGAAAAGATTTGGTGTTGTGTGTATGTCTAAATGTGCAGCCTCAAAAGAGAAGCCAAAGGAGAATTTTCTCTCGAAAAAATATGTCAGAATACCACGTTTTAAGAAAATCCCGCATAGTGTGAAACTATCTTGTTTTTCCTAAACAACTTGTTGTAACTCGAAAAGCTTTGGTGTTGCGTTTTTGTCTAAGCGTGCAGCCTCAAAATAGAAAGCACAGGAGAGTTTTCTCTCGAAATAATATGTAAGAATATCAATTTATAAGGAAATATATTGTTGCAGAGTAAAGACAAATACGTACGTTTGGAAATACTTAAACTTTAAGAGAAGAAATAATGCATCATGCAAAATTATCTTGTTTTTCCTAAACAACACGATGTAACTCGAAAAGCTTTGTTGTTGCGTGTATGTCTAAGCGTGTAGCCTCAAAAGAGAATGCACAAGAGAGTTGTCTCTCGAAAGAATATGTAAGAATACCATGTTATAAGGAAATACAGTGTTGCAGAGTAAAGACAAATATGTACGTATTAGAAATACTTAAACTTTAAGAGAAGAAATAACGCATCGTACAAAATTAACTTGTATTTCCTAAACAACACATTGTAACTCGAAAAGATTTGGTGTTGCGTGTATGTCTAAACGTGTAACCTCAAAAGAGAACCCACAGGAGAATTTTCTCTCGAAAAAATATGTCAGAATACCACATTTTAAGGAAATCCTGAATCGTGCAAAATTATCTTGTTTTTCTTAAACAACATGTTGCAACTCGAAATGCTTTGGTGTTGCTTGTATGTTTCAGCGTGTAGCCTCAAAAGAGAACACACAGGAGAGATTTCTGTCAAAAAAAATATGTCAGAGTACCACGTTTTAAGGAAATCCAGCATCGTGCGAAATTAACTTTTTTTTCCTAAACAACATGTTTTAATTCGAAAAGCTTTGCTGCTGCGTGTATGTCTAAGTGTGTAGCCTCAAAAGAGAATGCACAGGAGAGTTTTCTCCCGAAAAATATGTCAGAATACCACGTTTTAAGGAAATCCCGCATAGTGCGAAATTACGTTGTTTTTCCTAAACAACACGTTGTAACTCGAAAAGATTTGGTGTTGCGTGTATGTCTAAACGTGTAGCCTCAAAAGAGAACCCACAGGAGAATTTTCTCTCGATAAAATATGTCAGAAAACCACCTTTTAAGGAAATCCCTCGTCATGCGAAATTATCTTTTTTTCTCTAAACAACACATTGTAACTTGAAAATCTATGGTGATGCGAGTATATCTAAGCGTGTAGCCTCAAAAGGGAATCCACAGGAGAGTTTGCTCTCGAAAGAATATGTAAGAATACCACGTTAAAGGAAATACAGTGTTGCAGAGTAAAGACAAATACGTACGTTTAGAAATACTTAAACTTTATGAGAAGAAATAACGCATCTTACAAAATTACCTTGTATTTCCTAAACAACACGTTGTAACTCGAAAAGATTTGGTGTTACGTGTATGTCTAGGCTTGTAGCCTCAAAAGAGAATGCACAGAAGAGGTTTCTCTCGAAAAAATATGTCAGAATACTACATCTTAAGGAAATCCCGCATCCTGCGAAATTAACTTGTTTTTCTTAAACAAGACGTGGTAACTCGAAATGCTATGGTGTTGCATGTATGTCTAAGCGTGTACCCTCAAAAGAGAACGCACAGGAGAGTTTTCTCTCGAAAGAATATGTAAGAATACCACGTTATAAGGAAATACAGTGTTGCAGAGTAAAGACAAATATGTATGTATTAGAAATATTTAAACCTTACGAGAAGAAATAACGCACCGTAAAAAATTATCTTGGATTTCATAAACAACACTTTGTAACTCGAAAGGATTTGTGCTGTGTGTATGTCTTAATGTGTAGCCTCAAAAGAGAACCCACAGGAGTATTTTCTCTCGAAAAAAATATGTCAGAATACCACGTTTTAAGAATATCCCGTATTGTGCGAAATTATCTTGTTTTTCCTAAACCACTTGTTGTAACTCGAAAAGCTTTGGTGTTGCGTTTTTGTCTAAGCGTGCAGCCTCAAACGAGAACGCAAAGGAGGGTTTTCTCTCAAAAGAATATGTAAGAATACCATGTTATAAGGAAATATAGTGTTGCAGAGTAAAGACAAATAAGTACGTATTGGAAATACTTAAATTATACTAGAAGAAATAACGCATCGTGCAAAATTTTCTTGTTTTTCTTAAACAACACGTTGTAACTCGAAAAGATTTGGTGTTGCCTGTATGTCTAAACGTGTAGCCTCAAAAGAGAACGCACAGGAGAGTTTTCTCTCGAAAGAATACGTAAGAATACAACGTTACAAGGAAATACAGTGTTGTAAAGAAAATAAGTACGTATTAGAAATACTTAAACATTAAGAGAAGAAATAAAGCATCGTACAAAATTATCATGTATTTCCTAAACAACATGTTGTAACTCGAAAAGATTTGGTGTTGCGTGTATGTCTAAGCATGTAGCCTCAAAAGAGATCGCACAGGAGAGTTTTCTCTCAAAAACATATGTCACAATACGACGATTTATGGAAATCCTGCATCATGTGAAATTATCTTGTTTTTCTTAAACAAGAAGTGGTAACTCGAAAAGCTTTGGTGTTGCGGGTATGTCTAAGCATGTACCCTCAAAAGAGAATGCACAGGAGAGTTTTCTCTCAAAAAAATATGTCAGAATACTACGTTTTAAGGAAATCCCGTATTGTGCGTAATTATCTTGTTTATCCTAAACAACTTGTTGTAACTCGAAAAGCTTTGGTGTTGCGTTTTTGTCTAAGCGTGCAGCCTCAAACAAGAATGCACAGGAGAGTTTTTTCTCAAAAGAATATGTAAGAATACCACGATATAAGGAAATATAGTGTTGCAGAGTAAAGAAAAATACATACGTATTGGAAATACTTAAATTATAGGAGAAGAAATAACGCATCATGCAAAATTTTCTTGTTTTTCTTAAACAACACGTTGTAACTCGACAAACTTTGGTGTTGCGTGTATGTCTAAACCTGTAGCCTCAAAAGAGAATGCACAGGAGAGTTTTCTCTCGAAAAAATATGTCAGAATACCACGTTGTAGGGAAATCCTGCATTGTTCGCAATTATCTTGTTTTTCCTAAACAACACGTTGTAACTCGAAACGCTTTGGTGTAGCTTGTATGTCTCAGCGTGTAGCCTCAAAGAGAACGCACAGGAGAGTTTTCTCTCCAAAGAATATGTAAGAATACCACGTTATAAGGAAATACAGTGTTGCAACGTAAAGACAAATACTTATTAGAAATACTTAAAAGTTACAAGAAGAAATAACGCACCATACAAAATTAACTTGTATTTCCTAAACAACACGTTGTAACTCAAAAAGATTTGGTGTTGCGTGTATGTCTAAACGTTTAGCCTCAAAAGAGAACCCACAGGATTATTTAATCTCGAAAAAATATGTCAGAATTTTTTGTTTTGTTTTTGTCTAAGCGTACAGCCACAAAGAGAGGGCACAGGAGAGATTTCTCTCTAAAGATTATGTAAGAATACCATGTTATAAGAAAATATAGTGTTGCTGAGTAAAGACAAATACATACGTATTGGAAATACTTAAACTTTACGAGAAGAAATAACGCATCGTGCAAAATTATCTTGTTTTTCCTAAACAAGTTGTAACTCGAAATGATTTGGTGTTGCGTGTATGTCTAAACGTTTAGCCTCAAAAGAGAACCCACAGGATTATTTAATCTCGAAAAAATATGTCAGAATTCCAAGTTTTTAAGGAAATCCTGCATCGTGCAAAATTATCTTGTTTTTCCTAAACAACAAGTTGTAACTCGAAAAGCTTTGGTGTTGCTTGTATGTCTCAGCGTGTAGCCTCAAAAGAGAATGCACAGGAGAGTTTTCTATCGAAAAAATATGTCAGAATACCACATTTTAAGGAAATCCTGCATCGTGCGAAAATATCTTGTTTTTCCTTAACAACACATTACAACTCGAAAAGCTTTGGTGTTGCGTGTATGTCTAAGTGTGTACCCTCAAAAGAGAACGCACAGGAGTTTTTTCTCTGGAAAAAATATGTCAGAATACCACGTTTTAAGAAAATCCCGTATCGTGAGAAATTATCTTGTTTTTCCTAAACAACTTGTTGTAACTCGAAAAGCTTTGGTGTTGTGTTTTTGTCTAAGCGTACAGCCACAAAGAGAAGGCACAGGAGAGATTTCTCTCTAAAGATTATGTAAGAATACCATGTTATAAGAAAATATAGTGTTGCTGAGTAAAGACAAATACATACGTATTGGAAATACTTAAACTTTACGAGAAGAAATAACGCATCGTGCAAAATTATCTTGTTTTTCCTAAACAACAAGTTGTAACTCGAAATGATTTGGTGTGGCGTGTATGTCTAAATGTGTAGCCTCAAAAGAGAACCCACCAGAGAATTTTCTCTATACAAAATATGTCAGAATACCACGTTTTAAGGAAATCGCGCATCGTGCGAAATTATCTTTTTTCCTAAACAACAGGTTGTAACTCGAAAAGATTTGGTGATGCGTGTATGTCTAAGCGTGTAGCCTCAAAAGAGAATGCACAGGAGAGTTTTCTTTCGAAAGAATATGTAAGAATACCATGTTATAAGGAAAAACAGTGTTGCAGAGTAAAGACAATTTTGTACATATTGGAAATACGTAAACTTTACAAGAAGAAATAACGCATCGTGCAAAATTATCTTGATTTTCCTAAACAACACGTTGTAACTCGAAAAGATTTTGTTTTGCGTGTACGTCTAAGCATGTAGCCTCAAAAGAGAATGCCCAGGAGAGTTTTTTCTCCAAAAAATATGTCAGAATACCACATTTTAAGGAATTCCCGCATCATGGAAAATTATCTTTTTTTTTTTTCCTAAACAACAGGTTACAACTCGAAAAGCTTTGGTGATGCATGTATGTCTAAGCTTGTAGCCTCAAAAGAGAATGCCAACGAGAGTTTTCTCTCCAAAAAAATGTGTCAGAATACCTCGTTTTAAGGAAATCCCGCATTGTGCGAAATTATCTTGTTTTTCCTAAACAACATGTTTCAACTCGAAAAGCTTTGGTGTTGCGTGTATGTCTAAGTGTATAGCCTCAAAATAGAAGGAACAGGAGAGTTTTCTCTAGCAAGAATATGTAAGAATACCACGTTACAAGGAAAAACAGTTTTGCAGAGTAAAGACAAATATGTACATATTAGAAATACTTAAACTTACGAGAAGAAATAAAGCCTCAGACAAAATTATCTAGTATTTCCTAAACAACATGTTGTAACTCGAAAAGATTTGGTTTGGCGTGTATGTCTAAGTGTGTAGCCTCAAAAGAGAACGCACCGGAGAGTTTTCTCTAGGAAGAATATGTAAGAATACCACGTTACAAGGAAAAACAGTATTGTAGAATAAAGACAAATAAGTACATATTAGAAATACTTAAACTTTACGAGAAGAAATAATGCATCGTACAAAATTAACTTGTATTTCCTAAACAACACGTTTTAACTCCAAAAGATTTGGTGTTGTGTTTATGTCTAAACGTGTAACCTCAAAAGAGAACCCACAGGAGAATTTTCTCTCGAAAAAATATGTCAGAATACCACGTTTTAAGGAAATCCTGCATCGTGCAAAATTATCTTTTTTTTCTTAAACAACATGTTGTAACTCGATATGCTTTTGTGTTGCTTGTATATTTCAGCGTGTAGCCTCAAAAGAGAACGCACAGGAGAGATTTCTGTCAAAAAAATATGTCAGAATACCACGTTTTAAGGAAATCCAGCATCGTGCGAAATTATCTTTTTTTTTCCGTAAACAACATGTTTTAACTAGAAAAGCTTTGGTGTTGTGTGTACGTCTAAGTGTGTAGACTCAAAAGAGAATGCACAGGTGAGTTTTCTCTCGAAAAAATATGCCAGAATACCACGTTTTAAGGAAATCCCCCATAGTGCGAAATTATCTTGTTTTTCCTAAATAACACGTTATAACTCGAAAAGATTTGGTGTTGCGTGTATGTCGAAACTTGTAGCCTCAAAAGAGAACCCACAGTAGAATTTTCTCTCGACAAAATATGTCAGAATACCACCTTTTAAGGAAATCCCGCATCATGCGAAATTATCTTTTTTTCCCTAAACAACACGTTGTAACTCGAATATCTATGGTGATGCGTGTATGTCTAAGTGTGTAGCCTCAAAAGAGAATGCACAGGAGAGTTTTCTCTAGAAAGAATATGTAAGAATACCACGTTATTAGGAAATACACTATTGCAGAGTAAAGACAAATACGTACGTTTAGAAATACTTAAACTTTACGAGAAGAAATAACGCATCGTACAAAATTACCTTGTATTTCCTAAACAACACTTTGTAACTCGAAAAGATTTGGTGTTGCGTGTATGTCTAAGAATTTAGCCTCAAAGGAGAACGCACTGGACAGTTTTCTGTCGGAAAAATATGTCAGAATACCACGTTTTAAGGAAATCCCCCATTGTGCGAAATTATCTTGTTTTTCTTAAACAACACATTGTAACTCGAAAAAATTTGGTGTTGCGTGTATGTCTAGTCTTGTAGCCTCAAAAGAGAACGCACAGGAGAATTTTCTCTCGAAAAAATATGTCAGAATACCACGTTATAAGGAAATCCTGCATCCTGCAAAATTATCATGTTTTTCCTAAACAAGACGTTGTAACTAGAAAAGCTTTTGTGTAGCTTGTATGTCTCAGCGTGTAGCCTCAAAAAAGAACGCACAGGAGAGTTTTGTCTTGAAAGAATATGTAAGAATGCCACGTTATAAGGAAATACAGTGTTGCAGAGTAAAGACAAATACGCACGTATTAGGAATACTTAAACTTTACGAGAAAAAATAACACATCGTAAAAAATTATCTTGTATTTCCTAAACAACACGTTGTAACACGAAAAGATTTGGTGGTGGGTGTATATCTAAATGTATAGCCTCAAAAGAGAACCCACAGGAGAATTTTCTCTTGAAAAAATATGTCAGAATACCATATTTTAAGGAAATCCTGCATCGTGAAAAACTATCTTGTTTTTCCTAAACAACACGTTGTAACTCGAAAAGATTTGGTGTTGCGTGTATGTCTAAGTGTGTAGCCTCAAAAGAGAATGCACAGGAGAATTTTCTCTCGTAAAAATATGTCAGAATACCACGTTTTAAGAATACCTCATTACAAGGAAATACAGTGTTGCAGAGTAAAGACAAATACGTAAATATTAGAAATACTTAAACTTTATGAGAAGAAATAACACAGCGTACAAAATTATCTTGTATTTCCTAAACAACACGTTGTAACTCGAAAAGATTTGGTGTTGCGTTTATGTCGAAACTTGTAGCCTCAAAAGAGAACCCACAGGAGAATTTTCTCTCGACAAAATATGTCAGAATACCACCTTTTAAGGAAATCCCGCATCATGCGAAATTATCTTTTTTTTCCCTAAACAACACATTGTAACTCGAATATCTATGGTGATGCGTGTATGTCAAAGTGTGTAGCCTCAAAAGAGAATGCACAGGAGAGTTTTCTCTAGAAAGAATATGTAAGAATACCACGTTACAAGGAAATACACTGTTGCAGAGTAAAGACAAATACGCACGTATAGAAATACTTAAACTTTACGAGAAGAAATAACGCATTGTACAAAATTACCTTGTATTTCCTAAACAACAGGTTGTAACTCGAAAAGATTTGGTCTTGAGTGTATGTCTAAGAATTTAGCCTCAAAAGAGAACACACTGGACAGTTTTCTGTCGAAAAAATATGTCAGAATACCACGTTTTAAGGAAATCCCCAATGTGCGAAATTATCTTGTTTTTCTTTCTTTTTTTTTTCATTTTTATTCGATATAATTTATTTATATTTCAAATGATTTCTCCTTTTCTAGCCGCCCCCCCACTCCCCGAAAGTCCCGTAAGCCCCCTTCTCTTCCCCTGTCCTCCCTCCCACCCCTTCCCAGTTCCCCGTTCTGGATTGTAACTCGAAAAGATTTGGTGTTGCGTGTATGTCTTATCTTGTAGCCTCAAAAGAGAACGCACAGGATAGTTTTCTCTCAAAAAAATATGTCAGAATACCACGTTTTAAGGAAATCCAGCATTGTGCGAAATTATCTTCTTTTTTCCTAAACAACACGTTTTAACTCAAAAAACTTTGGTGTTGCGTGTATGTGTAAGTGTGTAGCCTCAGAAGAGAATGCACAGGAGAGTTTTCTCTCGAAAGAATATGTCAGAATACCACGTTACAAGGAAATACAGTGTTGCAGAGTAAAGACAAATATATACATATTAGAAATACTCAAAATTTACGAGAAGAAATAACGCTCCTTACAAAATTATCTTGTATTTCCTAAAGAACAAGTTGAAATTCGAAAAGATTTGGTGTTGCGTGTATGTCTAAGCTTGTAGCCTCAAAAGAGAATGCATAGGAAATTTTTCTCTCGAAAAAACATGTCAGAATACCACGTTTTAAAGAAATCCCGCATCTTGCGAAATTATCTTGTTTTTCCTCAACAACACGCTGTAACTCGAAAAGATTTGTTGGAGGGTGTATGTCTAATCGTGCAGCCTCAAAAGAGAACGCACAGGAGAGTTTTCTCTCGAAAAAACATGTCAGCATACCCCATTTTAAGGAAATATCTCATCGTGTGAAATTATCTTGTTTTACCTAAACAACACGTTGTAACTCGAAAAGCTTTGGTGTTGATTGTATGTCTAAGTGTGTACCCTCAGAAGAGAATGCACAGGAGAGTTTTCTCTCGAAAGAATATGTAAGAATACCCCGTTAAAAGGAAATACAGTGTTGCATATTAAAGACATATACGTACATATTGGGAATACTTAAACTTTATAAGAAGAAATTACGCATCGAGCATAATTATCTGGCTTTTCCTAAATAACACGTTGTAACTCGAATAGATTTGATGTTGCGTGTAAGTATAAGTGTGTAGCCTCAAAAGAGAACACACAGGAGATTTTTCTCTCAAAAAAATATGTAAGAATACCACGTTATAAGTAAATACAGTGTTGCAGAGTTAAGACAACTAAGTATGTATTAGAAATACTTAAACTTTACAAGAAGAAATAACACATCATACAAAATTAACTTATATTTCCTAAACAACACGTTGTAACTCGAAAAGATTTGGTGTTTCGTGTATGTCTAAACGTGTAGCCTCAAAAGAGAACCAACAGGAGAATTTTCTCTCGAAAAAATCTATCAGAATACCACGTTTTAAGGAAATCCTGCATTGTGCGAAATTATCTTGTTTTTCATAAACAACATCTTTTAACTCGAAAAGCTTTGATGTTGCGTGTATGTCTAAGTGTGTAGCCTCAAAAGAGAAAGCACAGGAGAGTTTTCTCTTGCAAGAATATGTAAGAATACCACGTTACAAGGAAATACAGTTTTGCAGAGTATAGACTAATACATACATATTAGAAATACTTAAACTTTACGAGAAGAAATAACGCATCGTACAAAATTATCTTGTATTTCCTAAACAACACGTTGTAACTCGAAAAGATATGGTGCGACGAGTATGTCTAAGCGTGTAGCCTCAATAGAGAACGCACAGGAGAGTTTTCTCTCGAAAAAATATGTCAGAATACAACGTTTGATGGAACTCCCTCATAGTGCGAAATTATCTTGTTTTTCCTAAGCAACACGTTATAACTCGAAAGATTTGGTGTTGCGTGGTTGCCTAAACGTGTAGCCTTAAAAGAGAACCCACAGAGGAATTTTCTCTCGACAAAATATGTCAGAATACCACGTTTTAAGGAAATCCCGCATCTTGGGAAATTATCTTTTTTTCCCTAAACAACACGTTGTAACTCGAAAAACTTTGGTGATGCGTGTATGTCTAAGCATGTAGCCTCAAAAGAGAATGCACAGGAGAGTTTTCTTTCGAAAGAATATGTAAGAATACCACGTTACAAGGAAATACATTTTTGCAGAGTAAAGACAAAAACGTACGTATTAGAAATACTTAAACATAATGAGAAGAAATAAAGCATTGTAAAAAATTATCTTGTATTTCCTAAACAACACGTTGTACCTCGAAAAGATTTGGTGTTGCCTGTATGACTAAGCATGTAGACTCAAAAGAGAATGCACAGGAGAGTTTCTCTCAAAAAAATATGTCAGAATACCACGTTTTAAGGAAATCCAGCATTGTGCGAAATTATCTTGTTTTTCCTAAACAACACGTTGTAACTCGAAAAGATTTGGTGTTGCGTTTATGTCGAAACTTGTAGCCTCAAAAGAGAACCCACAGGAGAATTTTCTCTCGACAAAATATGTCAGAATACCACCTTTTAAGGAAATCCCGCATCATGCGAAATTATCTTTTTTTTCCCTAAACAACACATTGTAACTCGAATATCTATGGTGATGCGTGTATGTCAAAGTGTGTAGCCTCAAAAGAGAATGCACAGGAGAGTTTTCTCTAGAAAGAATATGTAAGAATACCACGTTACAAGGAAATACACTGTTGCAGAGTAAAGACAAATACGCACGTATAGAAATACTTAAACTTTACGAGAAGAAATAACGCATTGTACAAAATTACCTTGTATTTCCTAAACAACAGGTTGTAACTCGAAAAGATTTGGTCTTGAGTGTATGTCTAAGAATTTAGCCTCAAAAGAGAACACACTGGACAGTTTTCTGTCGAAAAAATATGTCAGAATACCACGTTTTAAGGAAATCCCCAATGTGCGAAATTATCTTGTTTTTCTTTCTTTTTTTTTTCATTTTTATTCGATATAATTTATTTATATTTCAAATGATTTCTCCTTTTCTAGCCGCCCCCCCACTCCCCGAAAGTCCCGTAAGCCCCCTTCTCTTCCCCTGTCCTCCCTCCCACCCCTTCCCAGTTCCCCGTTCTGGATTGTAACTCGAAAAGATTTGGTGTTGCGTGTATGTCTTATCTTGTAGCCTCAAAAGAGAACGCACAGGATAGTTTTCTCTCGAAAAAATATGTCAGAATACCACGTTTTAAGGAAATCCAGCATTGTGCGAAATTATCTTCTTTTTTCCTAAACAACACGTTTTAACTCAAAAAACTTTGGTGTTGCGTGTATGTGTAAGTGTGTAGCCTCAGAAGAGAATGCACAGGAGAGTTTTCTCTCGAAAGAATATGTCAGAATACCACGTTACAAGGAAATACAGTGTTGCAGAGTAAAGACAAATATATACATATTAGAAATACTCAAAATTTACGAGAAGAAATAACGCTCCTTACAAAATTATCTTGTATTTCCTAAAGAACAAGTTGAAATTCGAAAAGATTTGGTGTTGCGTGTATGTCTAAGCTTGTAGCCTCAAAAGAGAATGCATAGGAAATTTTTCTCTCGAAAAAACATGTCAGAATACCACGTTTTAAAGAAATCCCGCATCTTGCGAAATTATCTTGTTTTTCCTCAACAACACGCTGTAACTCGAAAAGATTTGTTGGAGGGTGTATGTCTAATCGTGCAGCCTCAAAAGAGAACGCACAGGAGAGTTTTCTCTCGAAAAAACATGTCAGCATACCCCATTTTAAGGAAATATCTCATCGTGTGAAATTATCTTGTTTTACCTAAACAACACGTTGTAACTCGAAAAGCTTTGGTGTTGATTGTATGTCTAAGTGTGTACCCTCAGAAGAGAATGCACAGGAGAGTTTTCTCTCGAAAGAATATGTAAGAATACCCCGTTAAAAGGAAATACAGTGTTGCATATTAAAGACATATACGTACATATTGGGAATACTTAAACTTTATAAGAAGAAATTACGCATCGAGCATAATTATCTGGCTTTTCCTAAATAACACGTTGTAACTCGAATAGATTTGATGTTGCGTGTAAGTATAAGTGTGTAGCCTCAAAAGAGAACACACAGGAGATTTTTCTCTCAAAAAAATATGTAAGAATACCACGTTATAAGTAAATACAGTGTTGCAGAGTTAAGACAACTAAGTATGTATTAGAAATACTTAAACTTTACAAGAAGAAATAACACATCATACAAAATTAACTTATATTTCCTAAACAACACGTTGTAACTCGAAAAGATTTGGTGTTTCGTGTATGTCTAAACGTGTAGCCTCAAAAGAGAACCAACAGGAGAATTTTCTCTCGAAAAAATCTATCAGAATACCACGTTTTAAGGAAATCCTGCATTGTGCGAAATTATCTTGTTTTTCATAAACAACATCTTTTAACTCGAAAAGCTTTGATGTTGCGTGTATGTCTAAGTGTGTAGCCTCAAAAGAGAAAGCACAGGAGAGTTTTCTCTTGCAAGAATATGTAAGAATACCACGTTACAAGGAAATACAGTTTTGCAGAGTATAGACTAATACATACATATTAGAAATACTTAAACTTTACGAGAAGAAATAACGCATCGTACAAAATTATCTTGTATTTCCTAAACAACACGTTGTAACTCGAAAAGATATGGTGCGACGAGTATGTCTAAGCGTGTAGCCTCAATAGAGAACGCACAGGAGAGTTTTCTCTCGAAAAAATATGTCAGAATACAACGTTTGATGGAACTCCCTCATAGTGCGAAATTATCTTGTTTTTCCTAAGCAACACGTTATAACTCGAAAGATTTGGTGTTGCGTGGTTGCCTAAACGTGTAGCCTTAAAAGAGAACCCACAGAGGAATTTTCTCTCGACAAAATATGTCAGAATACCACGTTTTAAGGAAATCCCGCATCTTGGGAAATTATCTTTTTTTCCCTAAACAACACGTTGTAACTCGAAAAACTTTGGTGATGCGTGTATGTCTAAGCATGTAGCCTCAAAAGAGAATGCACAGGAGAGTTTTCTTTCGAAAGAATATGTAAGAATACCACGTTACAAGGAAATACATTTTTGCAGAGTAAAGACAAAAACGTACGTATTAGAAATACTTAAACATAATGAGAAGAAATAAAGCATTGTAAAAAATTATCTTGTATTTCCTAAACAACACGTTGTACCTCGAAAAGATTTGGTGTTGCCTGTATGACTAAGCATGTAGACTCAAAAGAGAATGCACAGGAGAGTTTCTCTCAAAAAAATATGTCAGAATACCACGTTTTAAGGAAATCCAGCATTGTGCGAAATTATCTTGTTTTTCCTAAACAACACGTTGTAACTCGAAAAGTTTGGTGTTGCGTGTATGTCTAAGTGTGTAGCCTCAAACGCACAGTAGAGAATGCACAGGAGAGTTTCTCTCAAAAAAATATGTCAGAATACCACGTTTTAAGGAAATCACGCATCGTGGGAAATTATCTTGTTTTTCCTTAACAACATCTATTATCTCGAAATGCTTTGGTGTTGCGTGTATGTCTAAGCATGTAGCCTCAATAGAGAACACACAGGAGAGTTTTCACTAGAAAGAATATGTAAGAATACCACGTTATAAGGAAATACAGAGTTGCTTATTAAAGAGAAATACGTACATATTGGAAATACTTAAACTTTATGAGAAGAAATAACGCATCGTGCAAAATTATCTTGTTTTTCCTAAATAACACGTTGTAACTCAAAAATATTTGGTGTTGCGTATATGTCTAAGCTTCTAGCCTCAAAAGAGAATGCACATGAGAGTTTTCTCTCAAAAAACATGTCAGAATACCCCGTTATAAGGAAATCGCACATCATGCGAAATTATCTTGTGTTTCCTAAACAACATTTTGTAACTTGAAAAGCTTTGGTGTTGCTTGTAGGTCTAAGCGTGTAGCCTCAAAAGAGAATGCACAGGAGAGTTTTCTCTCATAAGAATATGTTGGAAAACCGCGTTATAAGGAAATACAGTGTTGCAGAGTAAAGACAAATAAGTACATATTAGAAATACTTAAAATTTACGAGAAGAAATAACGCATTGTACAAAATTATCTTGTATTTCCTAAACAACAAGTTGTAACTCGAAAATATATCGTGTTGTGTGTATGTCTAAAACGTGTAGCCCCAAAGAGCAACCACAGGAGAATTTTCTCTCAAAAAAATAAGTCAGAATACCAACTTTTAAGGAAATCCTGCAACGTGCAAATGATCTTGTTTTTCCTAAACAACACGTTGTAACTCGAAAAAGTTTGGTGTTGCTTGTATGTCTCCGCATGTAGCCTCAAAAGAGAACGCACACGAGAGTTTTCTCTCGAAAAAATATGTCACAATACCATGTTTTAAGGAAATCCTGCATCATGAGAAATTATCTTGTTTTTCCTAAACAACATATTTTAACTCGAAAAGCTTTGGTGTTGCATGTATGTCTAAGCGTGTAGCCTCAATAGAGAACGCACAGGAGAGTTTTCACTCGAAAGAATATGTAAGAATACCACGTTATGAGGAAATACAGAGTTGCATATTAAAGAGAAATACGTACATATTGGAAATACTTAAACTTTATGAGAAGAAATAACGCATCGTGCAAAATTATCTTGTTTATCCTAAATAACACGTTGTAACTAGAAAAGATTTGGTGTTGCGTGTATGTCTAAGCTTCTAGCCTCAAAAGAGAATGCACAGGAGAGTTTTCTCTCGAAGGGATAGGTCAGAATACCACGTTTTAAGAAAATCCCACATCATCCGAAAGTATCTTGTTTTTCCTAAACAACTTGTTGTAACACGAAAAGCTTTGGTGTTGCGTTTTTTTGTAAGGTGCTGCCTCAAAAGAGAACGCACAGGAGAGTTTTCTCTCGAAAGAATATGTAAGAATAACACATTATAAGGAAATATAGTGTGGCAGAGTAAAGACAATTACGTACGTATTAGAAATATTTAAACTTTACGAGAAGAAATAATGCATCGTGCAAAATTATATTGTTTTTCCAAAACAACATGTTGTTACTCGAAAAGATTTGTTGTTGAGTGTATGTCTAAGCTTGTAGCCTCAAAGGAGAATGCACAGGTGAGTTTTCTCTCAAAAAAATGTCAGAAAACCACCTTTTAGGGAAATACCACATCATGTGAAATTATCTTGTTTTTCCTAAACAACACGTTAACTCGAAAAGTTTGGTGTTGTGTGTATGTCTAAGCATGTAGCCTCAAAAGAGAATGCACAGGAGAGTTTTCTCTCAAAGAATATGTAAGAATTCCACGTTATAACGGAATACAGTGTTGCAGAGTAAAGACAAATATGTACGTATTAGAAATACTTAAACTTTACGAGAAGAAATAATGCATCATGCAAAATTATCTGGTTTTTCCTAAAGAACCAGTTGTAACTCGAAAAGATTTGGTGTTGAGTGTATGACTAAGCGTGTAGCCTAAAAAGAGAACGCACAGGAGAGTTTTCTCTCGAAAAAATATGTCAGTATACCACGTTTTAAGGAAATCCAGCATTGTGTGAAATTATCTTGTTTTTTCTAAACAACACATTGTAGCTCGAAAAGCTTTGGTGTTGTGTGTATGCCAAAGTATGTAGCCTCAGAAGAGAATACACAGGAGAGTTTTCTCTCGAAAGAATATGTTAGAATACCACGTTATAAGGAAATACAATGTTGCAGAGTAAAGACAAATAAGTACATATTAGAAATACTTAAACTTTACGATAAGAAATAATGCATCATGCAAAATTATCTTGTATTTCCTAAACAACAGGATGTAACTCGAAAAGATTTGGTGTTCCGTGTATGTCTAACCTTGTAGCCTCAAAAGAGAATGCACAGGAGAGTTTTCTCTCGAAAAAATATGTCAGAATACCACGTTTTAAGGAAATCCCGCATCGTGCGAAATTATCTTGTTTTTCCTAAAAACCCGCAGTAACTCGAAATGCATTGGTGTTGCGTGTAAGTCTAAGCATGTAGCCTCAAAAGAGAACGCACAGAAGAGTTTTCTCTCGAAAAAATATGTCAGAATACCACGTATTAAGGAAATCCAGCAGTGTGCGAAATTTTCTTGTTTTTTCTAAACAACATGTTGTAGCTCGAAAAGCTTTGGTGTTGCGTGTATGCCTAAGTGTGTAGCTTCAAAAGAGAATGCACAGTAGAATTTTCTCTCTAATGAATATGTAAGAATACCACGTTATGAGGAAATACAGTGTTGCAGGGTAAATTCAAATATGTACGTATGAGAAATACTTAAACTTTACGAGAAGAAATAACACATCGTGCAGTATTATCTTGTTTTTCCTAAAGAACACGTTGTAACTCGAAAGGATTTGGTGTTGCGTGTATGACTAAGCCTGTAGCCTCAAAAGAGAACGCTCAGGTGAATTCTCTCTCGAAAATATATGTCAGAATACCACTTTTTAAAGAAATCCCTCATCGTGTGAAATTATCTTGCTTTTCCTAAACAACACGTTGTAACTCGAAATGCTTTGGTATTGCTTGTATGTCTAAGCGTGTAGCCTCAAAAGAGAATGCACAGGAGAATTTTCTCTCGAAAGAATATGTAAGAATACCACGTAATAAGGAAATACAGTGTTGCAGATTAAAGACAAACTCGTACATATTAGAAATACTTAAATTTACTCGAAGAAATAACGCATCGGCAAATAATGATATTTTGACTTCTTCCTTTCCAATTTGTATCCCTTTGACCTCCTTATGTTGTTGAATTGCCTGAGCTAGTACCTCAAGTACAATATTGAAAAGATAAGGAGAAAGGGGGCAGCCTTGTCTAGTCCCTGATTTTAGTGGGATTGCTTCAAGTTTCTCTCCATTTAGTTTGATGCTGGCTACCGATTTGCTGTATATTGCTTTTACTATGTTTAGGTATGGGTCATGCATTCCTGTTCTTTCCAAGACTTTAAGCATGAAAGGATGCTGAATTTTGTCAAATGCTTTTTCAGCATCCAATGAAATGACCTTGTGTTTTTTTTTTTCCTTTGAGTTTGTTTATGTAGTCGATTGCATTGATGGATTTCCTTATATTGAACCAACCCTGCATTCCCGGGATAAAGCCTACTTGATCATGTTGGATGATCGTTTTGATGTGTTCTTGGATTCGGTTGGCAAAAATTTTATTGAGTATTTTTGCATCGATGTTCATAAGGGAAATTGGTCTGAAGTTCTCTTTCTTTGTTGGATCATTATTTGCAGATGACATGATAGTCTACCTAAGTGACCCAAAAAACTCCACTAGAGAACTCCTACAGCTGATAAACAACTTCAGCAAAGTGGCAGGTTATAAAATCAACTCAAGCAAATCAGTAACCTTCCTATACTCAAAGGATAATCAGGCTGAGAAAGAAATTAGGGAAATGACCCCCTTCACAATAGCCACTAATAGTATAAAGTATCTTGGCGTGACTCTTACCAAACATGTGAAAGATCTGTATGACAAGAACTTCAAGACTCTGAAGAAGGAAATGGAAGAAGAACTCAAAAAACAGGAAAACCTCCCATGCTCATGGATCGGTAGAATCAATATAGTTAAAAAGGCCATTTTGCCAAAAGCAATATACAGATTCAATGCAATACCCATCAAATTCCCAACTCAATTCTTCACACAGTTAGAAAGAGCAATTCTCAAATTCATCTGGAATAACAAAAAACCCAGGATATCTAAAACTATTCTCAGCAACAAAAGAAATTCTAGGGGAATCAGTATCCCTGACCTCAAGCAATACTACAGAGCAATAGTGTTAAAAACTGCGTGGAATTGGTACAGTGACAGGCAGGAGGATCAATGGAACAGGACTGAAGATCCAGAAATGAACCCACACACCTATGTCCACTTGCTCCTCGACAAAGAGGCTGAAAACATCCAATGGAAAAAAGATAGCCTTTTCAAAAAATGGTGCTGGTTCAACTGGAGGTCAGCATGCAGAAGAATGCAAATTGATCCATCATTGTCTCCTTGTACTAAGCTCAAATCCAAATGGATCAAGGACCTCCACATAAAGCCAGACACTCTGAAGTTAATAGAAAAGAAACTGGGGAAGACCCTTGAGGACATCGGTACAGGGAGAAAGTTTCTGAACAGAACACCAATAGCGTATGCCCTAAAAGCAAGAATTGACAAATGGGACCTCATAAAATTACAAAGTTTCTGTAAGGCAAAGGACACCATCAAGAGGACAAATCCGCAACCAACAAATTGGGAGAAGATCTTCACCAATCCTACATCAGATAGAGGGCTAATATCCAATATATATAAAGAACTCAAGAAGTTAGACTCCAGAAAACCAAACAACCGCATTAAAAAATCGGGTACAGAGTTAAACAAAGAAGTCTCACCTGAAGAACATCGGATGGCGGAAAAACATCTTAAAAAATGCTCAACTTCATTAGTCATTAGGGAAATGCAAATCAAAACAACCCTGAGATTTCACCTTACACCAGTCAGAATGGCTAAGATTAAAAATTCCGGAGATAGCAGGTGTTGGAGAGGGTGCAGAGAAAGAGGAACACTCCTCCACTGCTGGTGGGGTTGCAAATTAGTACAACCACTCTGGAAATCAGTCTGGCGGTTCCTCCGAAAACTGGGCACCTCACTTCCAGAAGATCCTGCTATACCACTCCTGGGCATATACCCAGAGGATTCCCCACCATGTAATAAGGATACATGCTCTACCATATTCATAGCAGCCCTATTTATAATTGCCAGGTGCTGGAAGGAAACCGCGTATCCCTCAACAGAGGAGTGGATGCAAAAATGTGGTATATCTCCACAATGGAGTACTATTCAGCCATTAGAAACAATGAATTCATGAAATACTTAGGCAAATGGATGGACCTAGAGAACATCATACTAAGTGAGGTAACCCAGACTCAAAAGATGAATCAGGGTATGCACTCACTAATACGAGGACATTGACCTAGAAACCTGGATTACCCAAAACATAATCTACACATCAAATGAGGTACAAGAAGGAAGGAAGAATGGCCTCTTGTTCTGGAAAGACTCAATGAAGCAGTGTTCAGAAAAACCAGAACTGGGAAGTGGGAAGGGGTAGGTGGGAGGACAGAGGGAGAGAAGGGGGCTTACGGGACTTTTTGGGAGTGGGGGGGCTAGGAAAGGGGTAATCATTTGAAATATAAATAAAAAATATACCGAATAAAAAAATTTTAAAAAAAGACAATGAACACTGAGTGCCTTAGAAAACAGGAAGATTATTGAATCAGAAATAACCCTATTAATAGGAGTCAATAAATGTCATATTGCTAGCATTTAAAAGAAAAAAAAAGAAAAAAGAAAAATATGAAAAAAAAGAAACAATGCATCTTACAAAATTATCTTGTATTTCCTAAACAACAGGTTGTAACTCGAAAATATTTGGTGTTGCGTGTTGTCTAAGTGTGTATCCTCAAAAGATAACGCACAGGAGAGTTTTCACTCGAAAAAATATGTCAGAATACCACGTTTATGGAAATCCAGCATTATGCGAAATTATCTTGGTTTTCCTAAACAACTCGTTTTAACTCAAAAAGCTTTAGTGTTGTGTGTATGTCTACGTGTGTAGCCTCAGAAGAGAACACACAGGAGAGTTTTCCCTTGAAAAAATATATCAGAATACCATGTTTTATGGAAATCCCGCATCGTGTGAAATTATCTTGTTTTTCCTACACAACACGTTGTAACTCGAAAACATTTGTTGTTGCGTGTATGTCTAAACATGTAGCCTCAAAAGAGAACCCACAGCAGAATGTTCTCTCGAAAAAATATATCAGAATACCACGTTTTAAGGAAATACCGCATCATGCGAAATTATCTTTTTTTTCCTAAACAACATGTTGTAACTCGAAAAGCGTTGATGTTGCTTGTATATCTAAGCGTGTAGCCTCAAAAGAGAATGCAAAGGAGAGTTTTCTCTCGAAAGAATATATAAGAATACCACGTTATAAGGAATTACAGTTATTACTTCTCTTAAGTTTAAGTATTTCGAGTTTTCTCTCGAAAGAATATATAAGAATACCACGTTATAAGGAATTATGTTATTTCTTCTCGTAAAGTTTAAGTATTTCTAATATGTACGTATATGTCTTTACTCTGCAACATTGTATTCCGTTATAACGTGGAATTCTTGCATATTCTTTTGAGAGAAAACTCTCTTGTGCGTTCTCTTTTGAGGCTACACACTTAGACATACACGCAACTCCAAAGCTTTTCGAGTTAAAACGTGTTGTTTAGGAAAAACAAGATAATTTCGCATGATGCAGTATTTCCTTAAAACGTGGTATTCTGACATATTTTTTCGAGAGAAAATTCACCTGTGGCTTCTCTTTGGAGGCTACACATTTAGAAATACACACAACACCAAATCCTTTCGAGTTACAACATGTTGTTTAGGAAATACAAGACAATTTTGTGCGATGCGTTATTTCTTCTCGTAAAGTGTAAGTATTTCTAATACGTACGTATTTGTCTTTACTCTGCAAAACTGCATTTCCTTTTAACGGGGTATTCTGACATATTCTTTCAAGAGAAAACTCTCCTGTACGGTCTCTTCTGAGGCTACACACTTAGACATACACACTACACCAAAGCTTTTCGAGTTAAAACGTGTTGTTTAGGAAAAAACAAGATAATTTCGCACGATGTCGGATTTCCTTAAAATGTGATATTCTGACATATTTTTTTGAGAGTAAACTCTCCTGTGCATTCTCTTTTGAGTCTATATGCTTAGACATACACGCAACACCAAATCCTTCGAGTTACAACATGTTGTTTAGGAAATACTAGATAATTTTGTGTGATGCGTTATTTCTTCTCGTAAAGTTTAAGTATATCTAATAAGTTCGTATTTGTCTTTACTCTGCAGCACTGTATTTCTTTATCACGTGGTACTCTTACATATTCTTTCGAGAGAAACTATCCTGTGCATTCTCTTTTGAGGCTGCACACTTAGACATACACGCAACACCAAAACTTTTCGAGTTACAATGTGTTGTTAAGGAAAAACAAGGTAATTTCGCAAGATGCGGGATTTCCTTAAAACGTGATATTCTGACATTTTTTTTTGAGAAAAAACTCTCCTGTGCATTCTCTTTTGAGTCTACATGCTTAGACATACACGCAACACCAAATCTTTTCGGGTTACAACATGTTGTTTAGGAAATACTAGATAATTTTTTATGATGCATTATTTCTTTTCGTAAAGTTTAAGTATTTCTAATACATACATATTTGTCTTTACTCTTCAATACTGTATTACCATGTAACGAGGTATTCTTACATATTCTTTTGAGAGAAAACTCTCCTGTGCATTCTCTTCTGAGGCTACACACTTAGACATACAGGCAACACCAAAGCTTTTCGAGTAAAAACTGGTTCTTTATGTAAAAACAAGATAATTTCGCAAGTTGCGGGATTTCCTTAAAACCTGGTATTCTGACATATTCATTCAAGAGAAAACTCTCCTGGGCATTATCTTTTGAGGCTACATGCTTAATCATACACGCAACACCAAAGCTTTTAGAGTTAATACATGTTGTTTAGGAAAAACAAGATAATTTCGCACGATGCAGGATTTATTTAAAACACGGTATTGTGACATATTTTATCGAGAGAAAACTATCCTGTTCGTTCTCCTTTGAGGCTACATGCTGAGACATACAAGCAACACCAAAGGTTTTCGAGTTACTACTTGTTGTTTAGGAAAAACAAGATAATTTCGCACGTTGCAGGATATCCTTAAAACTTGGTATTCTGGCATATTTTTTCAGAGGAAATTCTCATGTGGGTGCTCTATTGAGGCTATACGTTTAGACATACACGCAACACCATATCTTTTCGAGTTACAACGTGTTGTTTAGGAAATAAAAGATAATTTTGTACGATGCGTTATTTCTTCGAGTAAAGTTTAAGTATTTCTAATACATACGTATTTGCCTTTATTCTGCAACACTGGATTTCCTTATAACGTGGTATTCCTACATATTCTTTCAAGAGAAAACTCTCCTGTGCATTCTCTTTTGAGTCTACATGCTTAGACATACATGCAACACCAAAACTTTTCGAGTTACAACGTGTTGTTTAGGAAAAACAAGATAATTTCGCAAGATGCGGGATTTCCTTAAAACATGGTATTCTGACATATTTTTTCGAGAGAAAATTCTCCTGTGGGTTCTCTTTTGAGGCTACACGTTTAGCCATACACGCAACACCAAATCTTTTCGAGTTACAACGTGTTGTTTAGGATATACAAGATAATTTTGCACGACGCGTTATTCCTCTCATAAAGTTTAAGTATTTCTAATATGTACATATTTGTCTTTACTCTGCAACTCTGTATTTCCTTATAACGAGGTATTCTTATATATTCTTTCGAGAGAAAACTCTCCTGTGCATTCTCTTTTGAGGCTACATGCTTAGACATACAAGCAACACCAAAGCTTTTCGAGTTACAACATGTTGTTTAGGAAAAACAAGATAATTTTACACGATGCGGGATTTCCTTAAAACGTGGTATTCTGATATATTTTTTTCGAGAGAACATTCTCCTGTGGGTTCTCTTTTGAGGCTACATGTTTAGACATACACACAACACCAAATGTTTCCGAGTTAGAACATGTTGTTTAGGAAACACAAGAAAATTTTGTACGATGCGTTATTTCTTCTCATAAAGTTTAAGTATTTTTAATGCGTACATAATTGTCTTTACTCTGCAACACTGTATTTCCTTATAACGTGGTATTCTTACATATTCTATCGAGAGAAAACACTCCTGTGTGTTCTCTTTTGAGGCTGCTCCCTTAGACATACACGCAACACCAAAGCTTTTCAAGTTACAAAGTGTTGTTTAGGAAAAACAAGATAATTGCGCACAATGAGGGATTTCCTGAAAACGTGGTATTCTGACATATTTTCTTTTGAGGGAAAACTCTCCTGTGCATTCTCTTTTAGGGCTACAAGCTTAGACATACACACAACACCAAATCTTTTCCAATTTCAACTTGTTGTTTAGGAAATATAAGATAATTTTGTACGGAGCATTATTTCTTCTCATAAAGTTTAAGTATTTCTAATACGTACATATTTGTCTTTACTCTGCAACACTTTATTTCCTTGTAACGTGGTACTCTTACATATTCTTTCGAGGGAAAACTGTCCTGTGCCTTCTCTTTTGAGGCTACACACTTAGACAACACGCAACACCAAATCTTTTCGAGTTACAACCTGTTGTAACCATTGTAACTCGAAAAGATTTGCTGTTGCGTGTATGTCTAAGCTTCTAGCCTCAAAAGACAATGCACAGGAGTGCTTTCTATCGAAAAAACATGTCAGAATACCCCGTTATAAGGAAATAGCACATCATGCGAAATTATCAAGTTTTTCCTAAACAACACTTTGTAACTTGAAAAGCTTTTTTGTTGCGTGTATGTCTAAGCGTGTAGCCTCAAAAGAGAATGCACAGGAGAGTTTTCTCTCGAAAGAATATGTAAGAATACCATGTTATAAAGAAATAAAGAGTTGCAGAGTAAAGACGAATTCGTATGTATTGGAAATACATAAACTTTACCAAAAGAAATAACACATCATACAAAATTATATTGTATTTCCTAAACAACAGGTTGTAACTTGAAAAGATTTGATGTGGCATGTATGTCTAAGTGTGTAGCCTCAAAAGAGAATGCACAAGAGAGTTTTCTCTCGAAAAATATGTCAGAATACCACGTTATAAAGAAATCCCGCATCGTGCGAAATAATCTTTTTTTTCTATACAACACGTTGTAACTCGAAAAGATTTGGTGTTGCGTGTATGTCTAAGCGTATAGCCACAAAAGAGAACGCACAGGAGAGTTTTCTCTCGAAAGAATAGGTAAGAATACCACGTTATAAGGATACAGTGTTGCAGAATAAAGACAAATACGTACGTATTAGAAATACTTAAACTTTACGAGAAGAAATAACGCATTGTACAAAATTATCTAGTATTTCCTAAACAACACGTTGTAACTCGAAAAGATTTGGTGTTGTGTGTATGTGTAAATGGATAGAGTCAAAAGAGAATCCAGAGTAGAATTTTCTCTCGAAAAAATATGTCAGAATACCACGTTTTAAGGAAATCCTGCATCGTGTGAAATTATCTTGTTTTTCCTAAACAACATGTTGTAACTCGAAAAGCTTTGGTGTTGCGTGTATGTCTAAGCGTGTAGCGTCAAAAGAGAATGCAGAGGAGAATTTTCTCTCAAAAGAATATGTAAGAATACCACGCTATAAGGAAATACAGTGTTGCAGAGTAAAGACGTATTAAAAATACATAAAGTTTATTAGAAGAAATAATGCATCGTAAAAATTATCTTGTATTTCCTAAACAACACATTGTAACTCGAAAAGATTTGTTGTTGCGTGTATGTCTAAGCATGTAGCCTCGAAAGAGAACGCACAGGAGAGTTTACTCTCGAAAAAATATGTCAGAATAACACGTTTTAAGAAAATCCCGTATCGTGCAAAATTATCTTGTTTTTCCTAAACAACACATTGTAACTCGAAAAACTTTGGTGTTGTGTTTTTGTCTAAGCATGCAGCCTCAAAAGAGAATGCACAGGAGAGTTTTCTCTCGAAAGAATATGTAAGAATACCAGGTTATAAAGACATAAATTGTTGCAGAGTAAAGACAAATACGTACGTATTGGAAATACTTAAACTCTATGAGAAGAAATAATGCATCGTGCAAAATTATCTAGTTTTTCCTAAACATCATGTTGTAACTTAGAAAGATTTGGTGTTCCGTGTATGTCTAAGCTGGTAGCCTCAAAAGAGAACACTCAGGAGAGTTTTCTATCGAAAAATATGTCAGAATACAACGTTTTAAGGAAATATTGCATCGTGCAAAATTATCTTGTTTTTCCTAAACAACACATTGTAACTCGAAAAGCTTTTGTGTTGTGTGTATGTCTAAGCGTGTAGCCTCAAAAGAGAATGCACAGGAGAGTTTTCTCTCGAAAGAATATGTAAGAATACCACATTATAAGGAAATACAGTGTTGCAGAATAAAGACAAATATGTAAGTATTAGAAATACTTAAACATTAAGAGAAGAAATTATGCATCGTACAAAATTATCTTGTATTTCCTAAACAACACGTTGTAACTCGAAAAAATTTGGTGTTGTGTGTATGTCTCAACGTTTAGCCTCAAAAGAGAACCCACAGGAGTATTTTCTATCGAAAAAATATGTCAGAATACCACGTTTTAAGGAAATCCTGCATCATGCGAAATTATCTTCTTTTTCCTAAACAACATTTTTTAACTCGAAAAGCTTTGGTGTTCTGTGTATGTCTAAGTTTGTATCCTCAAAAGAGAATGCACAGGAAAGTTTTCTCTTGCAAGAATATATAATAATACCATGTTACAAGGATATACAGTCTTACAGAATAAAGGCAAATATGTACATATTAGAAATACTTAAACATTACGAGAAGAAATAACACATCGTGAAAAATTATCTAGTATTTCCTAAACAACACGTTGTTACTCGAAACGATTTGGTGTTGTGTGTATGTCTAAAAGTGTAGCCTCAAAAGAGAACCCACAGGAGAAATTACTCTCGAAAAAATATGTCAGAATATCACGTTTTAAGAAAATCCTGCATCGTGAGAAATTATATTGTTTTTCTTAAACAACATGTTGTAACTAGAAAAGCTTTGGTGTTGCATGTATGTCTAAGCGTGTAGCCTCAAAAGAGAATGCACAGGAGAGTTTTCTCTCGAAAAAACATGTCAGCATACCATGTTTTAAAAAAAATCCCACATCATGCGAAATTATCTTGTTTTTCCTAAACAACTTGTTGTAACTCGAAAAGCTTTGGTGTTGCGTTTTTGTCTAAGGTGCAGCTTCAAAAGAGAAAGCACAGGAGAGCTTTCTCTCGAAAGAATAAGTAAGAATACCACGTTATAAGGAAATATAGTGTTGTAGAGTAAAGACAAATACGTACATATTAGAAATACTTAAAATTTACGAGAAGAAATAATGCATCATGCAAAATTATCTTGTTTTTCCTAAACAACACGTTGTAACTCGAAAAGATTTAGTGTTGCGTGTATGTCTAAGCGTGTAGCCTCAAAAGAGAATGCACAGGAGAGTTTTCACTCAAAATAATATGTCAGAATACCACGTTTTATGGAAATCCCTCATCGTGCGAAATTATCTTGTTTTTCTTAAACAACACGTTGTAACTCGAAAAGCTTTGGTGTTGCGTGTGTGTCTAAGCTTGAAGCCTCAAAAGAGAACCCACAGGAGAATTTTCTCTTGAAAAAATTGTCAGAATACCACGTTTTAAAGAAATCCCGCCTCATGGGAAATTATCTTGTTTCTCCTAAACAACACGTTGTAACTTGAAAAGCTTTGGTGTTGCGTGTATGTCTAAGAGTGTAGTCAAAAGAGAACGCACAGGATAGTTTTCTCTCGAAAGAATATGTAAGAATACCACGTTATAAGGAAATACAGTGTTGCAGACTAAAAACGAATACGTATGTATTAGAAATACTTAATGAGAAGAAATAAAGGACCGTACAAAATTATCTTGTTTTTCCTAAACAACATGTAGTAACTCGAAAAGCTTTGGTGTTGCGTGTATGTCTAAGAGTTTAGCCTCAAAAGTGAATGCACAGGAGACTTTTCTCTCGAAAGAATATGTAATAATACCACGTTATAAGGAAATACTGTGTTGCAGAGTAAAGACAAATACCTACATATTGTAAATACTTAAACTTTATGAGAAGAAATAATGCATCATGCAAAATTATCTTGTTTTTCCTAAACAACACGTTGTAACTCGAAAAGATTCGGTGTTCCGTGTATGTCTAAGTGTGCAGCCTCAAAAGAGAACGAACAGGAGAGTTTTCTCCCGAAAGAATATGTAAGAATACCATGTTACAAGGAAATACAGTGTTGCAGAGTAAAGACAAATAAGTACATATTAGAAATACTTAAACTTTACAAGAAGAAATAACGCATCGTGCAAAATTATCTTTTTTTTGTAAACAACACTTTGTAACTCGAAAGATTTGGTGTTGCTTGTATTTGTAAACGTGAAGCCTCAAAAGAGAACCCACAGGAGAATTTTGTCTTGAAAAAATACGTGAGAATATCACATTTTAAGGAAATCCCACATTGTGCGATATTATCTTGTTTTTCTTAAACAACAAGTTGAAACTCGAAAACCTTTGGTGTTGCGTGTCTGTCTAAGCGTATAGCCTCAAAAGAGAACGCACAGGAGAGTTTTCTCTCGAAAGAATATGTAAGAATACCACGTTATAAGGAAATACAGTGTTGCAGAGTAAAGACAATTAAGTACATATTAGAAATACTTAAACTTTACTAGAAGAAATAACGCATTGAACAAAATTATCTTGTATTTCCTAAACAACAAGTTTTAACTCGAAAATATTTGGTGTTGCGTGTATGTCTAAGCATGTAGCCTCAAAAGAGAATGCACCGTAGAGTTTTCTCTCGGAAAAATATGTCAGAATACTACATTTTAAGGAAATCCCGCATCTTGGGAAATTATCTTGTTTTTCCTTAACAACACGTTGTAACTCGAAAACCTTTGGTGTTGCGTGTATGTCTAAGGGTGCAGCCTCAAAAGAGAACGCACAGGAGTGTTTTCTCTCAAAAGAGTATGTAAGAATTCCACGTTATAAGGAAATATATTGTTGCAGAGTAAAGACAAATACGTATGTATTGGAAATACTTAAACTTTACGAGATGAAATAACGCATCGTGAAAACTTATCTTTTCTTTCCTAAACAACACACTGTAACTCGAAAAGATTTTGTGTTACATGTATGTCCAAGCTTGCAGCCTCAAAAGGGAACCCACAGGAGAGTTTTCTCTCGAAAAAATATGTCAGATTACCACGTTTTAAGGAAATCCTGCATCGTGCGAAATTATCTTGTTTTTCCTAAACAACACGATGTAACTCGAAAAGCTTTGGTGTTGCGTGTATGTCTAAGCGTGTAGCCTCAAAAGAGAACGTAAAGGAGAGTTTTCTCACAAAAGAATATGTTAGAATACCACGTTATAAGGAAATACAGTGTTGCAGAGTAAAGACAAATACGTACGCATTAGAAATACTTAAACTTTACGAGAAGAAATAAATCATCGTACAAAATTAACTTGTATTTCCTAAACAACATGTTGTAACTCGAAAATATTTGGTGTTGCTTGTAAGTCTCAGCGTGTAGCTTCAAAAGAGAACGCACAGGAGATATTTCTCTCGAAAAAATATGTCAGAATACCACGTTTTAAACAAATCCTGCATCGGGTGAAATTATCTTGTTTTTCCTAAACACCATGTTTTAAGACGAAAAGCTTTGGTGTTGTGTGTATGTCTAAGTGTGTAGCCTCAAAAGAGAATGCACAGGAAAGTTTTCTCTCAAAAAAATATGTCAGAAAAACACGTTTTAAGGAAATCCCGCATAGTGCGAAATTATCTTGTTTTTCCTAAACAACAAGCAGCAATTCGAAAATATTAAGCGTTGCGTGTATGTCTAAGCATGTAGCCTCAAAAGAGAACGCAGAGGAGAGTTTTCTCTCGATAGAATATGTAAGAATACCATGTTATAAGGAAATACAGTGTTGCAGAGTAAAGAAAAATACTTACGTATTAGAAATACTTAAACTTTACCAGAAGAAATAACGCATCATAAAAAATTATCTTGTATTTCCTAAAGAACACCTTGTAACTCGAAAAGATTTGGTGTTGTGTGTATGTGTAAATGTGTAGCCTCAAAAGAGAACCCACAGGAGAATTTTCTCTTGAAAAAATATGTCAGAATACCACGTTTTAAGGAAATCCTGCATCGTGCGAAAATATCTTGTTTTTCCTAAACAACACAAAGTAACTAGAAAAGCTTTGGTGTTGAGTGTATATCTAAGTGGGTAGCCTCAAAAGAGAATGCACAGGAGAGTTTTCTCTCGAAAAAATATGTCAGAATACCACGTTTTATGGAAATACCGCATAGTGCGAAATTATCTTGTTTTTCCTAAACAACACATTGTAACTCGAAAAGATTTGGTGTTGCGTGTATGTCTAAACTTGTAGCCTCAAAAGAGAATCCACAGGAGAATTTTCTCTCGACAAAATATGTCAGAATACCACGATTTAAGGAAATCCCACATATTGCGAAATTATAATTTTTTTTCCTAAACAACACGTTGTAACTCGAAAAGCTTTGGTGATGCGTGTATGTCTAAGCGTGTACCCTCAAAAGAGAATGCACAGGAGAGCTTTCTATCGAAAGAATATGTAAGAATACCACGTTACAAGGAAATACAGTGTTGCAGAGTACAGACAAATACGTACGCATTACAAATACTTAAACTTTACCAGAAGAAATAACGCATCATAAAGAATTATCTTGTCTAAGCGTGTACCCTCAAAAGAGAATGCACAGGAGAGCTTTCTATCGAAAGAATATGTACGTATTAGAAATACTTAAACTTAACCAGAAGAAATAACTCTTCGTGCAAAATTATCTTGTTTTTCCTAAACAACACGTGGTAACTCGAAAGGTTTTTGTGTTACGTGTATGTCTAACCTTATAGCCTCACAAGAGAACGTACAGGAGAGTTTTCTCTTGAAAAATTATGTCAGAATACCATGTTTTAAGGAAATCCTGCATCGTGCGAAATTATCTTGTTTTTCCTAAACAACACGATGTAACTCGAAAAGCTTTGGTGTTGCATGTATGCCTAAGCGTGTAGCCTCAAAAGAGAACATAAAGGAGAGTTTTCTCTCGAAAGAATATGTTAGAATAACACGTTATAAGGAAATACAGTGTTGCAGAGTAAAGACAAATACATACATATTAGAAATACTTAAACTTTACGAGAAGAAATAACTCATCGTACAAAATTAACTTGTATTTCCTAAACAACACGTTGTAACTCGAAAGGATTTGTGTTGCCTGTATGTCTAAGCATGTAGCCTCAAAAGAGAATGCTCAGGAAAGTTTTCTCTCGAAAAATTATGTCAGAATACCACGTTTTAAGGAAATACCGCATAGTGCGAAATTATCTTGTTTTTCCTAAACAACACGTTGTAACTCGAAAAGATTTGGTGTTGTGTGTATGTCTAAACGTGTAGCCTCAAAAGAGAACCCACGGGAGAATTTTCTCTCGACAAAATATGTCAGAAAACCACGTTTTAAGGAAATACCACATATTGCGAAATTATAATTTTTTTCCTAAACAACATGTTTTAACTCGAAAAGCTTTGGTGATGCGTGTATGTCTAAGCGTGTAGCCTCAAAAGGGAATGCACAGGAGAGCTTTCTATCGAAAGAATATGTAAGAATACCACGTTACAAGGAAATACAGTGTTTCAGAGTACAGACAAATACGTACGTATTACAAATACTTAAACTTTATGAGAAGAAATAACGCATCATAAAGAATTATCTTGTATTTCCTAAAGAACATGTTGTAACTAGAAAAGATTTGGTGTTGTGTGTATGTGTAAATGTGTAGCCTCAAAAGAGAACCCACAGGAGAATTTTCTCTCGAAAAAATATGTCAGAATACTTCGCTTTAAGGAAATCATGCATCATGCGAAAATATCATGTTTTTCCTAAACAACACATGGTAACTCGAAAAGCTTTGGTGTTGCGTGTATGTCTAAATGTGTAGCCTCAAAAGAGAACGCATAGGACAGGTTTCTCTCGAAAAAATATGACAGATTACCACGTTTTAATAAAATCCCGTACCGTGAGAAATTATCTTGTTTTTCCTAAACAACTTGTTGTAACTCGAAAAGATATGGTGTTGCCTTTTTGTCTAAGTGTGCAGCCATAAAAGAGAATGCACAGGTGAGTTTTCTCTCAAAAGAATATGTAAGAATACCACGTTATAAGGAATTTTAGATTTGCAAAGACAAATACGTACGTATTGGAAATACTTAAACTTTACGAGAAGAAATAACGCTTCGTGCAAAATTATCTTGTTTTTCCTAAACAACACGTTGTAACTAGAAACGATTTTGTGTTACGTGTATGTCTAAGCTTGTAGCCTCACAAGAGAACGCCCAGGAGAGTTTTCTATCGAAAAATTATGTCAGAATACCACGTTTTAAGGAAATCCCGCATCGTGCGAAATTATCTTGTTTTTCCTAAACAGCAAGATGTAACTCGAAAAGCTTTGGTGTTGCATGTATGCCTAAGCGTGTAGCCTCAAAAGAGAACATAAAGGAGAGTTTTCTCTCGAAAGAATATGTTAGAATAACACGTTATAAGGAAATACAGTGTTGCAGAGTAAAGACAAATACATACATATTAGAAATACTTAAACTTTACAAGAAGAAATAACTCATCGTAAAAAATTAACTTGTATTTCCTAAACAACACGTTGTAACTCGAAAGGATTTGGTGTTGCCTGTATGTCTAAGCATGTAGCATCAAAAGAGAACGCACAGGAGAGTTTTCTCTCAAAAAAAATATGTCAAAATACCACGTTTTAAGAAATCCCGCATAGTGCGAAATTATCTTGTTTTTCCTGAACAACACGTTGTAATTTGAAAATATTAGGAGTTGCGTGTATGTCTAAGCATGTAGCCTCAAAAGAGAACGCAGAGGTGAGTTTTCTCTCGAAAGAATATGTAAGAATACCACGTTATATGGAAATAAATTGTTGCAGAGTAAAGACAAATACGTACGTATTAGAAATACTTAAACTTTACGAGAAGAAATAACGCATCATAAAATATTATCTTGTATTTCCTAAAGAACATGTTGTAACTCGAAAAGCTTTGTTGTTGTGTGTATGTGTAAATGTGTAGCCTCAAAAGAGAACCCACAGGAGAATTTTCTCTCGAAAAAATATGTCAGAATACCACGTTTTAAGGAAATCATGCATCGTGCGATAATATCTAGTTTTTCCTAAACAACACATGGTAATTCGAAAAGCTCTGGTGTTGCGTGTATGTATAAGTGTGTAGCCTCAAGAGAGAACGCACAGGACAGTTTTCTCACGAAAAAAAAATGTCAGAATACCACGTTTTAAGAAAATCCCGTACCGTGAGAAATTATCTTGTTTTTCCTAAACAACTTGTTGTAACTCGAAAAGCTATGGTGTTGCCTTTTTGTCTAAGCGTGCAGCCACAAAAGAGAGTAAACAGGAGAGTTTTCTTTCGAAAGAATATGTAGGAATACCACGTAATAAGGAAATATAGTGTTGCAGAGTAAAGACAAATACGTACGTATTGGAAATACTTAAACTTTACGAGAAGAAATAACGCATCGGACAAAATTATCTTGTTTTTCCTAAACAACACGTTGTAACTCAGAAAGATTTTGTGTTACATGTATGTCTAAACTTGTAGCCTCAAAAGAGAACGCACAGGAGAGTTTTCTCTCGAAAAATGTGTCAGAATACCACGTTTTAAGGAAATCCCGCATCCTGCGAAATTATCTTGTTTTTCCTAAACAACATGATGTATCTTGAAAAGCTTTGGTGTTGCGTGTATGTCTAAGCGTGTAGCCTCAAAAGAGAACATAAAGGAGAGTTTTATCTCGAAAGAATATGTTAGAATAACACGTTATAAGGAAATACAGTGTTGCAGAGTAAAGACAAATACGTACATATTAGAATTACTTATACTTTACGAGAAGAAATAACTCATCATACAAAATTAACTTGTATTTCCTAAACAACACGTTGTAACTCGAAAAGATTTGGTGTTGCGTGTATGTCTAAATGTGTAGCCTCAAAAGAGAACCCACAGGAGAATTTTCTCTCGAAAAAATATGTCAGAATACCACTTTTTAAGGAAATCCTGCATCGTGAAAAACTTTCTTGTTTTTCATAAACAACATGTTGTAACTCGAAAAGCTTTGGTGTTGCTTGTATGTCTCAGTGTGTAGCTTCAAAAGAGAACACACATGAGAATTTTCTCTCCAAAAATTATGACAGAATATCACGTTTTAAGGAATTCCTGCACCGTGTGAAATTATCTTGTTTTTCCTAAACAACATGTTTTAACTCGAAAGGCTTTGGTGTTGCGTTTATGTTAAGTGTGTAGCCTCAAAAGAGAACGCACAGGAGAGTTATCTCTTGCAAGAATATGTAAGAATACCACGTTACAAGGAAATACAGTTTTGCAGAGTAAAGTCAAATAAGTACATATTAGAAATACTTAAACTTTACGAGAAGAAATAACACATCGTAAAAAATTATCCAGTATTTCCTAAACAACACGTTGTAACTCAAGAAGATTTGGTTTGGCATGTATGTCTAAGCGTGTAGCCTCTAAAGAGTACACACAGGAGAGTTTTCTCTCGAAAAAATTTGTCAGAATACCAAGTTTTAAAGAAATCCAGCATAGTGCGAAATTATCTGTTTTTTCCTAAACAACACCTTGCAGAGTAAAGACAAATACGTACATATTAGAAATACTTAAACTTTACGAGAAGAAATAACGCATCATAAAAAAATTATCTTGTATTTCTTAAAAGACACGTTGTAACTAGAAACGATTTGGTGTTGTGTGTATGTGTAAATGTGTAGCCTCAAAAGAGAACCCACCGGAGAATTTTTTCTCAAAAAATATGTCATAGTACAACGTTTTAAGGAAATCCTGCATCGTGCGAAAATATCTTGTTTTTCCTAAACAACACATGGTAACTCTAAATGCTTAGGTGTTGCGTGTATGTCTAAGTGTGTAACCTCAAAAGAGAACACACAGGACAGTTTTCAGTCGAAAAAATGTGCCAGAATACCACATTTTAAGAAAATCCCGTATCGTGAGAAATTATCTTGTTTTTCCTAAACAACATGTTGTAACTCGAAAAACTATGGTGTTGCCTTTTTGTCTAAGCATGCAGCCACAAAAGAGAATGCACAGGAGAGTTTTCTCTCGAAAGAATATGTAAGAATACCACGTTATAAGGAAATATAGTGTTGCAGAGTAAAGACAAATATGTACGTATTGGAAAAACTTAAACTTTACAAGAAGAAATAACGCTTCGTGCAAAATTATCTTGTTTTTCCTAAACAACACGTTGTAACACGAAAAGATTTTGTGTTGCCTGTATGTCTAAGCTTGTAGCCTCAAAAGAGAACGCACAGGAGAGTTTTCTCTCGAAAAATATTTCAGAATAAAACGTTTTTAGGAAATCCTGCATCATGGAAATTATCTTGTTTTTCCTAAACAAAATGCTGTAACTCGAAAAGCTTTGGTGTTGCGTGTAAGTCTAAGCATGTACCCTCAAAAGAGAACTAACAGGAGAGTTTTCTCTCGAAAGAATATGTACATTAACCATGTTATAAGGAAATACAGTGTTGCAGAGTAAAGACAAATACGTAAGTATTAGAAATACTTAAACTTTATGGGAAAAAATAACGCATCGTATAAAATTATCTTGTATTTCCTAAACAACAGGTAGTAACTCGAATAGATTTGGTGTTGCGTGTATGTCTAAACGTGTAGCCTCAAAAGAGAACCCACAGGAGAATTTTCTCTCAAAAAATTTGTCAGAATACCATGTTTAAAGGAAATCGTGCGTCGTGCAAAATTATCTTGTTTTTCCTAAACATCAGGGTGTAACTCAATAAGCTTTGGTGTTGCTTGAATGTCTCAGGGTGTAGCCTCAAAAGAGAATGCAAAGGAGAGTTTTCTCTCGAAAAAATATGTCAGAATACCACGTTTTGAGGAAATCCTGCATCGTGCGAAATTATTTTTTTTTTCCTAAACAACATGTTGGAACTCGAAAAGCTTTGGTGTTGTGTTTTTGTCTAAGGTTGCAGCCTCAAAAGAGAACGCACAGGAGAGTTTATTCTCGAAAGAATATGTAAGAATACCACGATATAAGGAAATACAGTGTTCCAGAGTAAAGACAAATACGTACGTATTGGTAATATTTAAACTTTATGAGAAGAAATAACGCATTGCGCAAAATTATCATGTTTTTCCTAAACAACACATTGTAACTCTAAAAGATTTGGTGTTGCATGTTTGTTTAAGCGTGTAGCCTCAAAAGAGAATTACAGGAGAGTTTTCTCCCTTAAAAATTTGTCATAATACCAAGTTTAAAGTAAATCCTGCATCGTGCGAAATTATTTTGTTTTTCCTAAACAACATGTTTTAACTCGAAAAGCTTTGGTGTTGTGTGTATGTCTAAGGGTGTAGCCTAAAATGAGAATGCACAGGAGAGTTTTCTCTTGCAAGAATATATAAGAATACCACGTTACAAGGAATACAGTTTTACAGAGTAAAGACAAATACGTACATATTAGAAATACTTAAACTTTACGTGAAGAAATAAGGCATCGTGCAAAATTTTGTAGTATTTCCTAAACAACACGTTGTAACTCGAAAAGATTTGGTGTTGCGTGTATGTCTAAGCATGTACCTCAAAAGATAACGCACAGGAGAGTTTTCTCTCGAAAAATTATGTCAGAATACCACGTTTTAAGGACATCCCGCATCGTGCGAAATTATCTTGTTTTTCCTAAACAACCTGTTGTAACTCGAAAAGATTTGTGGTTGCCTGTATGTCAAAGCTTGTAGCCTTAAAAGAGAACGCACAGGAGAGTTTTCTCTCAAAAAAAAATATGTCAGAATACCACGTTTTAAGTTAATCCTGCATCATGCGAAATTATCTTGTATTTCCTAAACAACACGTTGTAACTCGAAAAGCTTTGGTGTTGAGTATTTGTCTAAGCGTGCAGCCTCAAAAGAGAATGCAAGGGAGAGTTTTCTCTCAAAAGAATATGTAAGAATACCAAGTTATAAGGAAATACAGTGTTACAGATTAAAGACAAATACTTACATATTGGAAATACTTAAAATTTATGAGAAGAAATAACACATCGTACAAAATTATCTTGTATTTCCTAAACAACACGCTGTAACTCGAAAAGATTTGGTGTGGCGTGTATGTCTAAGTGTGTAGCCTCAAAAGTGAATGCACAGGAGAGTTTTCTCTCGAAAAAATATGTCAGAATACCACGTTTTAAGGAAATCCCGCATACTGTGAAATTATCTTGTCTTTCTGAAACAACACGTTGTAATTTGAAAATATTTGGAGTTGCATGTATGTCTAAGCATGTAGCCTCAAAAGAGAAAGCACAGGAGAATTTTCTCTCAAAAGAATATGTAAGAATACCACGTTACAAGGAAACACCGTGTTGCAGATTAAAGACAAATACATACATATTAGAAATACTTAAACTTTATGAGAAGAGATAACGCATCGTACAAAATTATCTTGTATTTCCTAAACAACACGTTGTAACTAGAAAAGATTTGGTGTTGCGTGTATGTCTATACGTGTAGCCTCAAAAGAGAACCCACAGGAGAATTTTCTCTCGAAAAATGTCAGAATACCACGTTTTTAGGAAATCCTGCATCGTGAGAATTTATCTTGTTTTTACTAAACAACACGTTGTAACCCGAAAAGCTTTGGTGTTGCTTGTATTTCTCAGCGTGTAGCCTCAAAAGATAATGCACAGGAGAGTTTTCTCTCCAAAAAAATATCTCAGAATACCACGTTTTAAGGAAATCCTGTATTGTGAGAAATTATGTTGTTTTTCCTAAACAACATGTTTTAATTAGAAAAGTTTTGGTGTTGCGTGCATGTTTAAGTGTGTAGCCTAAAAAGAGAATGCACAAGAGAGTTTTCTCTTGAAAAAATATTTCAGAATAAAAAGTTTTAATGAAATCCCGCATCGTGGAAATTATCTTGTTTTTCCTAAACAACACGTTGTAACTCGAAAAGCTTTGGTGTTGCGTGTATGTCTAAGCCTGTAGCCTCAAAAGAGAACACACAGGAGAGTTTTCTCGCGAAAGAATATGTAAGAATACCACGTTATAAGGAAATACAGTGTTGCAGAGTAAAGACAAATACGTAAGTATTAGAAATCCTTAAACTTCATGAGAAGAAATAATGCATCGTACAAAAGTGTTTGTATTTCCTAAATAGCACGTTATTACTCGAAAAGATTTGGTGTTGCATGTATGTCTAAACGTGGTGCCTCAAAAGAGAACCCACAGGAGAATTTTCTCTCGAAAAAAATGTCAGAACACCACGTTTTAGGAAATCCTGCATCGTGCAAAATTATCTTGTTTTTCCTAAACAACACGTTGTAACTCGATAAGCTTTGGTGTTGCTTGTATGTCTCAGCGTGTAGCCTCAAAAGAGAATGCAAAGGAGAGTTTTCTCTCTAAAAAATATCAGAATTCCACGATTTAAGGAGATCCTGCATCGTGCGAAATTATCTTTTTTTTTTCCTAAACAACTTGTTGTAACTCGAAAAGCTTTGGTGTTGCGTTTTTGTCTAAGCGTGCAGCCTCAAAAGAGAATGCACAAGAGAGTTTTCTCTCTAAAGAATATGTAAGAATACCACGTTATAAGGAAATACAATGTTGCAGAGTAAAGACAAATACGTATATATTGGAAATATTTAAACTTTATGAGAAGAAATAACGCATCGTGCAAAATTATCTTGTTTTTCCTAAACAACACATTGTAACTCCAAAAGATTTGGTGTTTCACGTATGTCTAAGCGTGTAGCTTCAAAAGAGAACGCACAGGAGAGTTTTCTCTCGAAAAAAATATTTCAAAATACCAAGTTTAAAGTAAATCCTGCATCGTTCGAAATTATCTTGTTTTTCCTAAACATCATTTTTTAACTCGAAAAGCTTTGTTGTTGCGTGTATGTCTAAGTGTGTAGCCTCAAAAGAGAATGCACAGGAGAATTTTCTCTCTAAAGAATATATAAGAATACCACGTTACAAGGCAATACAGTTTTACAGAGTAAAGACAAATACGTACATATTAGAAATACTTACACTTTGCGAGAAGAAATATCGCATCGTACAAAATTATCTAGTATTTCCTAAACAACACGTTGTAACTCAAAAAGATTTGGTGTTGTGTGTATGTCTAAACGTGTAGCCCCGAAAGTGAAGCCACAGGAGAATTTTTCTCTCGAAAAAATATGTCAGGATACCACGTTTTAAGGAAATCCTGCATCGTGCGAAATTATCTTGTTTTTCCTAATCAACACGTTGTAACTCGAAAGCTTTGTTGTTGCGTTTATGTCTATGCTTGTAGCCTCAAAAGAGAACGCACAGGAGAGTTTTCTCTTGAAAAAAATATTTCAGAATAAAACGTTTTTAGGAAATCCTGCATCATGGAAATTATCTTGTTTTTCCTAAACAACATGTTGTAACTCGAAAAGCTTTGGTGTTGCATGTATGTCTAAGCGTGTAGCCTCAAAAGAGAATGCACAGGAGAGTTTTCTCTTGAAAGAATATGTACGTTAACCACGTTATAAGGAAATACAGTGTTGTAGAGTAAAGACAAATACGTACGTATTAGAAATACTTAAACTTTATGAGAAGAAATAACACATTGTATAAAATTATCTTGTATTTCCTAAACAACAGGTTGTAACTCGAATAGATTTGGTGTTGCGTGTATGTCTAAACGTGTAGCCTCAAAAGAGAACCCACAGGAGAATTTTCTCTCAAAAAATATGTCAGATACCACGTTTTAAGGAAATCCTGCATCGTGCAAATTATCTTGTTTTTCGTAAACATCAGGGTGTAAGTCAATAACCTTTGGTGTTGCTTGAATGTCTCAGGGTGTAGCCTCAAAAGAGAACGCAAAGGAGAGTTTTCTCTCGAAAAAATATGTCAGAATACCACGTTTTGTGGAAATCCTGCATCGTGCGAAATTATCTTTTTTTTTTTTCCTAAACAACTTGTTGGAACTCGAAAAGCTTTGGTGTTGTGTTTTTGTCTAAGTGTGCAGCCTCAAAAGAGAACGCACAGGAGAGTTTATTCTCGAAAGAATATGTAAGAATACCACGTTATAAGGAAATACAGTGTTGCAGCGTAAAGACAAATACGTACGTATTGGAAATATTTAAACTTTACGAAAAGAAATAACGCATTGTGCAAAATTATCTTGTTTTTCCTAAACAACACATTGTAACTCGAAAAGATTTGGTGTTGCGTGTTTGTCTAAGCGTGTAGCCTCAAAAGAGAACGCACAGGAGTTTTCTCCCTTAAAAATATGTCATAATACCAAGTTTTAAGTAAATCCTGCATCGTGCGAAATTATTTTGTTTTTCCTAAACAACATGTTTTAACTCGAAAGGCTTTGGTGTTGCGTGTATGTCTAAGTGTGTAGCCTAAAATGAGAATGCACAGGAGAGTTTTCTCTCGCAAGAATATATAAGAATACCATGTTACAAGGAATACAGTTTTACAGAGTAAAGACAAATACGTACATATTAGAAATACTTAAACTTTACGTGAAGAAATAAGGCATCATGCAAAATTATCTAGTATTTCCTAAACAACACATTGTAACTCGAAAAGATTTGGTGTTGTGTGTATGTCTAAGCATGTACCTCAAAAGAGAACGCACAGGAGAGTTTTCTCTCGAAAAAATGTCCGAATACCACGTTTTAAGGGCATCCCGCATCGTGCGAAATTATCTTGTTTTTCCTAAACAACCTGTTGTAACTCGAAAAGGTTTGGTGTTGCCTATATGTCTAAGCTTGTAGCCTTAAAAGAGAATGCACAGGAGAGTTTTCTCTCAAAAAAATATTTCAGAATACCACGTTTTAAGTTAATCCTGCATCGTGCGAAATTATCTTTTTTTCCTAAACAAAGGGTTGTAACTAGAAAAGCTTTGGTGTTGCGTATTTGTCTAAGCGTGCAGCCTCAAAAGAGAACGCACAGGAGAGTTTTCTCTCGAAAGAATATGTAAAAATACCACGTTATAAGGAAATACAGTGTTGCAGAGTAAAGACAAATACGTATATATTGGAAATATTTAAACTTTATGAGAAGAAATAACACATCGTGCAAAATTATCTTGTTTTTCCTAAACAACACATTGTAACTCCAAAAGATTTGGTGTTTCATGTATGTCTAAGTGTGTAGCTTCAAAAGAGAACACACAGGAGAGTTTTCTCTCGAAAAAATATTTCAAAATACCAAGTTTTAAGTAAATCCTGCATCGTGCGAAATTATCTTGTTTTTCCTAAACATCCTTTTTTAACTCGAAAAGCTTGGTTGTTGCGTGTATGTCTAAGTGTGTAGCCTCAAAAGAGAATGCACAGGAGAGTTTTCTCTTGAAAGAATATATAGGAATACCACGTTACAAGGAAATACAGTTTTACAGAGTAAAGACAAATACGTACATATTAGAAATACTTAAACTTTATGGGAAGAAATATTTCTTCGTACAAAATTATCTAGTATTTCCTAAACAACACGTTGTAATTCAAAAAGATTTGGTGTTGTGTGTATGTCTAAACGTGTAGCCCCGAAAGAGAACCAACGGGAGAATTTTCTCTCGAAAAAATATGTCAGGATACCACGTTTTAAGGAAATCCTGCATCGTGCGAAATTCTCTTGTTTTTCCTAAACAACACGTTGTAACTCGAAAGCTTTGTTGTTGCGTTTATGTCTAAGCGTTTAGCCTCAAAAAAGAACGCACAGGAGAGTTTTCTCTCGAAAAAATATGTCAGAATACCACGTATTAAGGAAAACCCACATCGTGCGAAATTATCTTGTTTTTTCCTAAACAACACATTGTAACTCGAAAAGCTTTGGTGTTGCGTGTATGTCTAAGCGTGTAGCCTCAAAAGAGAATGCACAGGAGAGTTTTCTCTTGAAAGAATATGTAGGAATACCACGTTATAAGGAAATACAGTGTTGCAAGAGTAAAGACAAATACTTATGTATTAGAAATACTTAAAATTACGAGAAGAAATAAAGCATCGTGCAAAAACATCTTGTTTTTCCTAAACAACACATTGTAACTCGAAAAGATTTGGTGTTTCGTGTATGTCTAAGAATGTTTCCTCAAAAGAGTACGCACAGGAGAGTTCTCTCTCAAAAAAATATGTCAGAATACCACTTTTTAAGGACATCCCGCATTGTGCGAAATTATCTTGTTTTTCTTTAACAACATATTTTAACTCAAAAAGCTTTGGTTTTGCGTGTATGTCTAAGTGTGTAGCCTCCAAAGAGAATGCACAGGAGAGTTTTCTCTCAAAAGAATATGTAAGAATACCACGTTACAAGGAAATACAATGTTGCAGAGTAAAGACAAATACATACATATTAGAAATACTTAAACTTTACGAAAAGAAATAACGCATCCTACAAAATTATCTTGTATTTCGTAAACAACACATTGTAACTCAAAAAGATTTGGTATTGCGTGTATATCTAAACGTGTAGCCTCAAAAGAGAACCCAGAGGAGAAATTTCTCTCGTAAAAATATGTCAGAATACCACGTTTTTAAGAAATCATGCATCGTGCGAAATTATCTTGTTTTTCATAAACAACACGTTGTAACTCGAAAAGCTTTGGTGTTGCTTGTATGTCTCAGCGTGTAGCCTCAAAACAGAATGCAGAGGAGAGTTTTCTCTCGAAAAAATATCTCAGAATACCACGTTTTAAGGAAATCCTGTATCGTACGAAATTATGTACTTTTTCCTAAACAACATGGTTTAACTCGAAAAGATTTGATGTTGCGTGTATGTTTAAGTGTGTAGCCTAAAAAGAGAATGTACAGGAGAGTTTTCTCTCACAAGAATATGTAAGAATACCACGTTACAGGGAAATACATTTTTGCAGAGTAAAGACAAATACGTACATATTAGAAATACTTAAACTTTACAAGAAGAAATAACGCATCAAACAAAATTATCTTGTATTTCCTAAACAACACGTTGTTACTCGAAAAGATTTGGTGTGGCGTGTATGTCTAAGCATGTAGCCTCAAAAGGGAATGCACAGTAGAGTTTTTTCTCAAAAATATGTCAGAATACCACGTTTTAAGGAAATCCTGCATAGTGCAAAATTATCTTGTTTTTCCTAAACAACACGTTGTTACTCAAAAAGCTTTGGTTTTGCCTATATGCCTAAGCGTGTAGCCTCAAAAGAGAACGCACAGGAGAGTATTCTCTCGAAAGAATATGTAAGAATACCACGTTATAAGGAAATACCGTGTTGAAGAGTAAAGACAAATACTTACGTTTTAGAAATACTTAAACTTTACGAGAAGAAAAAACGCATCGTAAAAAAGTATCTTCTATTTCCTAAAGAACACGTTGTAACTCGAAAAGATTTGATGTTGTGTGTATGTCTAAATGTGTAGCCTCAAAAGAGAACCCACAGGAGAATTTTCTCTCGAAAAATTATGTCAGAATACCACGTTTTAAGGAAATCCTGCATCGTGCGAAAATATCTTGTTTTTCCTAAACAACATGTTGTAACTCGAAAAGCTTTGGTGTTGCGTGTATATCTAAGTGTGTAGCCTCAAATAGAACACACAGGACAGTTTTCAATCGAAAAAATATGTCAGAATACCACATTTTAAGAAAATCCCGTATCATGCGAAATTATCTTGTTTTTCGTAAACAACTTATTGTAACTCGAAAAGCTATGATGTTGAGTTTTTGTCTAAGCGTGCAGTCTCAAAAGGGAATGCACAAGACACTTTTCTCTTGAAAGAATATGTACGAATACCACATTATGAAGAAATATAGTGTTGCAGAGTAAAGAAAAATATGTTTGTATTGGAAATACATAATCTTTACGAGAAGAAATAATGCATCATGCAAAATTATCTTGTTTTTCCTAAACAACACGTTGTAACTCAAAAAGATTTGGTGTTGCGTGTATGTCTAAGCTTGTAGCCTCAAAAGAGAACGCACAGGAGAGTTTTCTCTCCAACAAATATGTAAGAATACCACGTTATAAGGAAATACAGTGTTGCAGAGTAAAGACAAATACATACATATTGGGAATATTTAAACTTTACAAGTAGAAATAACGCATCGTGCAAAATTATCTTCTTTTTCCTAAACAACACATTGTAACTCAAAAAGATTTGGTGTTGTGTGTCTGTCTAAACATGCAGCCTTAAAAGAGAATGCACAGGAGAGTTTTCTCTCGAAAAAATATGTCAGAATACCACGTTTTAAGGTGTTGCTTGTATGTCTCAGCGTGTAGCCTCAAAAGAGAACGCACAGGAGAGTTTTCTCACGAAAAAATATGTGAGAATAAAACGTTTTAAGGAAATCCTGCATCGTGCGAAATTATCTTTTTTTTTTTCTAAACAACTTGTTGTAACTCAAAAATCTTTGGTGTTGCGTTTTTCTCTAAGTGTGCAGGCTCAAAAGAGAATGCGCAGGAGAGTTTTCTCTCAAAAGAATATGTAAGAAAAAAAAAGGTTATAAGGAAATACAGTGTTGCAGAGTAAAGACAAATATGTACATATTGGAAATACTTAAACTTTACAAGAAGAAATAATGCATTGTGCAAAATTATCTTGTTTTTCCTAAACAATACGTTGTAACTCGAAAAGCTTTGGTGTTGCGTGTATGTCTAAGCATGTAGCCTCAAAAGAGAACGCACAGGAGAGTTTACTCTTGAAAAAATATGTCAGAATACCACGTTTTATGGAAATACTGCATCGTGAGAAATTATCTTGTTTTTCCTAAACAACATGTTTTAACTCGAAAACCTTTGGTGTTGCGTGTATGTCTAAGTGTGTAGCCTCAAAAGAGAATGCACAGGAGAGTTTTCTCTCGCAAGAATATGTAAGAATACCACGTTATAAGGAAATACAGTTTTAGAGAGTAAGACAAATACGTACATATTAGAAATACTTAAACTTTACAAGAAGAAATAATGCATCGTGCAAAATTATCTTGTTTTTCCTAATCAACATCTTGTAACTCGAAATGATTTTGTGTTATGTGTATGTCTAAGCTTGTAGCCTCAAAAGAGAAAGCAAAGGAGAGTTTCCTCTCGAAAGAATATATAAGAATACCACGTTATAAGGAAATACTGTGTTGCAGATTAAAGACAAATACGTACGTATTAGAAATACTTAAACTTTATGAGAAGAAATAATGCATCGTGCAAAATTATCTCGTTTTTCCTAAACAACACGTTGTAATTCGAAAGGATTTGGTGTTTCGTGTATGTCTAAGCGTGTAGCCTCAAAAGAGAACGCACAGGAGAGTTTCCTCTTGAAAAAATATGTCAGAATACCACGGTTTAAGGAAATCCCGCATCGTGCGAAATTATCTTGTTTTTCTTAAACAACACGTTGTAACTCGAAATACTTTGGTCTTCCGTGTATGTCAAAGCATGTAGCCTCAAAAGAGAATACACAGGACAGTTTTCTCTTGAAAGAATATATAAAAATACCACGTTATAAGGAAATACAGTGTTGCAGAATAAAGACAAATACATACATATTTGAAATACTTAAACTTTATGAGAAGAAATAACGCATCGTAAAAAATTATCTTGTATTTCCTAAACAACATGTTGTAACTCGAAAAGATTTGGTGTTGCGTGTATGTCTAAATGTGTAACCGCAAAAGAGAACCACAGGAGAATTTTCTCTCGAAAAAATATGTCAGAATACCACGTTTTAAGGAAATACTGCATCGTGCGAAATTATCTTGTTTTTCCTAAACAACACATTGTAACTCGAAAAGCTTTGGTGTTGCGTGTGTATCTAAGCGTGTAGCCTCAAAAGAGAATGCCCAGGAGAGTTTTGTCTCAAAAAAATATGTCAGAATATCACGTTTTTAGGAAATCCCGCATCATTCGAAAATATCTTGTTTTTCTTAAACAACACGTAGTAACTTGAAAAGCTTTGGTGTTGCGTGTATGTCTAAGTGTGTAGCCTCAAAAGGGAACGCACAGGAGAGTTTTCTCTCGAAAGAATGTGTAAGAATACGACGCTATAAGAAAATACAGTGTTGCAGAGTAAAGACAAATACGTACGCATTGGAAATACTTAAACTTTACGAGAAGAAATAACACATGGTGCAAAATTAACTTGTTTTTCCTAAACAACACGTTGTAACTCGAAAAGATTTGGTGTTGCGTGTATGTCTAATCGTGTAGCCTCTAAAGAGACCGCACAGGAGAGTTTTCTCTCGAAAAAATATCTCAGAATACCACGTTTTAAGGAAATTCTGCATCTTGCGAAATTATTTTGTTTTTCCTAAACAACATGTTTTAACTCGAAAAGCTTTGATGTTGCGTGTATGTCTAAATGTGTAGCCTCAAAAGAGAATGCACAGGAGAGTTTTCTCTCACAAGAATATGTAAGAATACCACGTTACAAGGAAATACAGTATTGCAGAATAAAGGCAAATACGTACATATTAGAAATACTTAAACTTTTCGAGAAGAAATAATGCATCGTACAGTATTAGCTTCTGTTTCATAAACCACACTTTGTAACTCGAAAAGATTTGTGGTGGCATGTATGTCTAAGCGGTTAGGCTCAAACGAGAATGCATAGGAGAGTTTTCTGTTGAAGAAACATGTCTGAATATCACGTTTTCATGAAATCCGGCACCGTGCAAAATTATCTTGTTTTTCCTAAACAACATGTTTTAACTCGAAAAGCTTTGGTGTTGCGTGTATGTTTAAGTGTGTAGCCTCAAAAGAGAATGCACAGGAGAGTTTTCTCTCACAAGAATATGTAAGAATACCACGTTACAAGTAAATACAGTTTTGCAGAGTAAAGACAAATACATACATATTAGAAATACTTAAACTTTACGAAAAGAAATAATGCATCGTACAAAATTACCTTGTATTTCCTAAAAAACACGTTGTAACTCGAAAAGATTTGTTGTGGCGTGTATATCTAAGCGTTTAGCCTCAAATCCGAACGCACAGGAGAGTTTTCTGTCGAAAAAATATGTGAGAATACCATGTTTTTTAGAAATCCTGCATCATGCGAAATTATCTTGTTTTTCTTAAACAACACGTTGTAACTCGAAAAGCTTTGGTCTTCCGTGTATGTCTAAGCGTGTAGCCTCAAAAGAGAATAGACATGAGAGTTTTCTCTCGAAAGAATATGTAAGAATACCACGTTATAAGGAAATACAGTGTTGCAGAGTAAAGACAAATACTTATGTATTAGAAATACTTAAACTTTACAAGAAGAAATAATTCATTGGAAAAATTATCTTGTATTTCCTGAACAACACGTTGTAACTCGAAAAGATTTGGTGTTGTATGTCTAAAAGTGTAGCCTCAAAAGAGTACCCACAGGAGAATTTTCTCTCGAAAAAAATGTTAGAATACCACGTTTTAATGAAATCCTGCATCGTGCGAAATTATCTTGTTTTTCCTAAACAAAGTGTTGTAAGTCGAAAAGCTTTGGTGTTGCGTGTATGTCTCAGCATGTAGCCTCAAAAGAGAATGCACAGGAGAGTTTTATCTTGAAAGAATATATAAGAATACCACGTTATAAGGAAATACAGTGTTGCAGAGTAAAGACAAATACGTACATATTGGAAATACTTAAACTTTACGAGAAGAAATAATGCATCGTGAAAAATTATCTTGTTTTTCCTAAACAACATGTTGTAACTCGAAACGATTTTATGTTACCTGTATTCTAAAGCTTGTAGCCTCAAAAGATAATGCACAGGAGAGTTTTCTCTCGAAAAAATATGTTAGAATACCACGTTATAAAGAAATAAAGTGTTGCAGAGTAAAGACAAATATGTACATATTGGAAATACTTAAACTTTACGAGAAGAAATAACACATCATGCAAAATTATCTTGTTTTTCCTAAACAACACGTTGTAACTCGAAAGGATTTGGTGTTTCAGGTATGTCTCAGCGTATAGCCTCAAAAGAGAACGCACAGGAGAGTTTACTCTTGAAAAAATATGTCAGAATACCACGTTTTATGGAAATACTGCATCGTGAGAAATTATCTTGTTTTTCCTAAACAACATGTTTTAACTCGAAAAGCTGTGGCGTTGCGTGTATGTCTAAGTGTGTAGCCTCTAAAGAGAATGCACAGGAGAGTTTTCTCTCGCAAGAATATGTAAGAATACCACGTTATAAGGAAATACAATTTTAGAGAGTAAAGACAAATACGTACGTATTAGAAATACTTTAACTTTACGAGAAGAAATAATGCATCGTGCAAAATTATCTTGTTTTTCCTAATCAACATCTTGTAACTCGAAATGATTTTGTGTTATGCGTATGTCTAAGCTTGTAGCCTCAAAAGAGAATGCAAAGGAGAGTTTCCTCACGAAAGAATATATAAGAATACCAAGTTATAAGGAAATACTGTGTTGCAGATTAAAGACAAATATGTACGTATTAGAAATACTTAAACTTTATGAAAAGAAATAATGCATCGTGCAAAATTATCTTGTTTTTCCTAAACAACATGTTGTAACTCGAAACGATTTTATGTTACCTGTATGCTTAAGCTTGTAGCCTCAAAAGAGAATGCACAGGAGAGTTTTCTCTCGAAAAAATATGTCAGAATACCACGTTATAAAGAAATAAAGTGTTGCAGAGTAAAGACAAATATGTACATATTAGAAATACTTAAACTTTACGACAGGAAATAATGCATCATGCAAAATTATCTTGTTTTTCCTAAACAACACGTTGCAACTTGAAAAGCTTTGGTGTTGCGTGTATGTCTATGTGTGTAGCCTCAAAAGAGAATGCACAGGAGAGTTTTCTCTCGAAAGAATATGTAAGAATACCACTTTATAAGCAAATACAGTGTTGCACAGTACAGACAAATATGTACGTATTAGAAGTACTTAAACTTTACGAGAAGAAATAACAAATCTTAAAAAATTATCTTGTATATCCTAAACAACACGTTGTTACCAGAAAAGATTTGGGGTTGCTTGTAAGTCTAAAAGTGTAGCCTCAAAAGAGAACCCACAGGAGAATTTTCTCTTGAAAAAATATATCAGAATACAACATTTTAAGGAAATCCCGTTTCGTGAAAAATTATCTTGTTTTTCCTAATCAACATGTTGTACCTTGAAAAGCTTTGGTGTTGTGTGTATGTCTAAGGGTGTAGCCTCAAAAGAGACCTCACAGGAGTGTTTTCTCTCGAAAGAATACATAAGAATACCACACTATTAGGAAATTCAGTGTTGCAGAGTAAAGACAAATACGTACTTATTAGAAATACATAAAATTTACGAGAAGAAATAATGCATCATGCAAAATTATCTTGAATTTCCTAAACAACACGTTGAAACTCGAAAAGATTTGATGTTGCATGTAAGTCTCAACGTGTAGCCTCAAAAGAGAACCTACTGGAGTATTTTCTCTCGATAAAATATGGCATAATATCATGTTTTAAGGAAATCCTGCATCGTCTGAAATTATCTTGTTTTTCCTAAACAGCACATTGTAACTCGAAAAGCTTTAGTGTTGTGTGTATGTCTAAGCGTGTAGCCTCAAAGGAGAACGCACAGGAGAGTTTTCTGTCGAAAAAATATGTCAGAATACCATGTTTTTTAGAAATCCCGCATCATGCGAAATTATCTTGTTTTTCTTAAACAACACGTTGTAACTCGAAAAGCTTTGGTCTTCCGTGTATGTCTAATCATGTAGCCTCAAAAGAGAATGCACATGAGAGTTTTCTCTCGAAAGAATATGTAAGAATACCACGTTATAAGGAAATATAGCGTTGCAGAGTAAAGACAAATACTTATGTATTAGAAACACTTAAACTTTACGAGAAGAAATAATTCATCGGAAAAATTATCTTGTATTTCCTGAACAACACGTTGTAACTCAAAAAGATTTGGTGTTGTGAGTATGTCTAAAAGTGTAGCCTCAAAAGAGAACCCACAGGAGAATTTTCTCTCCAAAAAATATGTCAGAATACCACGATTTAATGAAATCTTGCATCGTGCGAAATTATCTTGTTTTTCCTAAACAAAGTGTTGTAACTCGAAAAGCTTTGGTGTTGCGTGTATGTCTCAGCATGTAGCCTCAAAAGAGAACGCACAGGAGAGTTTTATCTCAAAAGAATATGTAAGAATACCACGTTATAAGGAAATACAGTGTTGCAGAATAAAGACAAATACGTACATATTGGAAATACTTAAACTTTACGAGAAGAATTAATGCATCGTGCAAAATTATCTTGTTTTTCCTAAACAACTTGTTGTAACTCGAAACGATTTTATGTTACCTGTATGCTTAAGCTTGTAGCCTCAAAAGAGAATGCACAGGAGAGTTTTCTCTCGAAAAAATACGTCAGAATACCACGTTATAAAGAAATAAAGTGTTGCAGAGTAAAGACAAATATGTACGTATTAGAAATACTTAAACTTTAAGAGAGGAAATAACGCATCATGCAAAATTATCTTGTTTTTCATAAACAACACGTTGTAACTTGAAAAGCTTTGGTGTTGCGTGTATGTCTGTGTGTAGCCTCAAAAGAGAATGCACAGGAGAGTTTTCTCTCGAAAGAATATGTAAGAATACCACTTTATAAGCAAATACAGTGTTGCACAGTACAGACAAATATGTACGTATTAGAAGTACTTAAACTTTACGAGAAGAAATAACAAATCTTAAAAAATTATCTTGTATATCCTAAACAACACGTTGTTACCTGAAAAGATTTGGGATTGCTTGTAAGTCTAAAAGTGTAGCCTCAAAAGAGAACCCACAGGAGAATTTTCTCTTGAAAAATATATCAGAATACAACATTTTAAGGAAATCCCATTTCGTGCAAAATTATCTTGTTTTTCCTAAACAACATGTTGTAACTTGAAAAGCTTTGGTGTTGTGTGTATGTCTAAGGGTGTAGCCTCAAAAGAGACCTCACAGGAGAGTTTTCTCTCGAAAGAATACGTAAGAATACCACACTATTAGGAAATTCAGTGTTGCAGAGTAAAGACAAATACGTACTTATTAGAAATACATAAAATTTACGAGAAGAAATAATGCATCATGCAAAATTATCTTGAATTTCCTAAACAACACGTTGAAACTCGAAAAGGTTTGATGTTGCATGTAAGTCTCAACGTGTAGCCTCAAAAGAGAACCTACTGGAGTATTTTCTCTCGATAAAATATGGCATAATATCATGTTTTAAGGAAATCCTGCATCGTCTGAAATTATCTTGTTTTTCCTAAACAGCACATTGTAACTCGAAAAGCTTTAGTGTTGTGTGTATGTCTAAGCGTGTAGCCTCAAAGGAGAACGCACAGGAGAGTTTTCTGTCGAAAAAATATGTCAGAATACCATGTTTTTTAGAAATCCCGCATCATGCGAAATTATCTTGTTTTTCTTAAACAACACGTTGTAACTCGAAAAGCTTTGGTCTTCCGTGTATGTCTAATCGTGTAGCCTCAAAAGAGAATGCACATGAGAGTTTTCTCTCGAAAGAATATGTAAGAATACCACGTTATAAGGAAATATAGCGTTGCATAGTAAAGACAAAAACGTATGTATTAGAAAAACTTAAAATTTACAAGAAGAAATAACGCATCATGTAAATTATCTTATATTTCCTAAACAACACGTTGAAACTCGAAAAGATTTGGTGTTGCATGTATGTCTCAACATGTAGCCTCAAAAGAGAACCTACAGGAGTATTTTCTCTCGAAAAAATATGGCATAATATCATGTTTTAAGGAAATCCTGCATCGTCTGAAATTATCTTGTTTTTCCTAAACAGCACATTGTAACTCGAAAAGCTTTAGTGTTGCGTGTTTGTCTAAGCGTGTAGCCTCAAAAGAGAACGCACTAGAGAGTTTTCTCTCGAAAAAATATGTCAGAATGCCACGTTTTAAGAAAATCCCGCATCATGCGAAATTATCTTTTTTTTCCTAAACAACTTGTTGTAACTCGAAAAGCTTTGTTGTTGCATTTTTGTCTAAGGTGCAGCCTCAAAAGAGAATGCACAGGAGAGTTTTCTTTCGAAAGAATATGTAAGAATACCACGTTATAAGGAAATATAGTGTTGCAGAGTAAAACAAATAAGTACGTATTAGAAAAACATAAAATTTACAAGAAGAAATAACGCATCGTGCAAATTATCTTATATTTCCTAAACAACACGTTGTGACTCGAAAAGACTTGGTGTTGCGTGTATGTCTAAGCTTGTAGCCTCAAAAGAGAACGCACAGGAGAGATTTTTCTCGAAAAAATATGTCACAATACCACATTTTAAGGAAATCCCGCATCGAGCGAAATTATCTTGTTTTTCTGAAACAACATGTTGTAACTCGAAATGCTTTGGAGTTGCGTGTATGTCTAAGCGTTTAGCCTCAAAAGAGAATGCACAGGAGAGTTTTCTCTCACAGGAATATGTAAGAATACAACGTTATAAGGAAATACAGTTTTGCTGAGTAAAGACAAACACGTACATATTAGAAACAATTTAACTTTACGAGAAGAAATAACGCATAGTAAAAAATTATCTTGTATTTCCTAAACAACAATTTGTAACTTGAAAAGAATTGAAGTGGTGTGTATGTCTAAGCTTGTACCCTCAAAAGAGAACGCCAAAAAGAGTTTTCTCTCCAAAAATATGTCAGAATACCACGTTTTAAGGAAATCCCACATCGTGAGAAATTATCTTGTTTTTCTTAAACAACACCTTGCAACTCGAAAAGCTTTAGTGTTGAGTGTATGTCTAAGCGTGTAGCGTCAACAGAGAATGCACAGAAGAGTTTTCTCCCGAAAGAATATGTAAGAATACCACGTTATAAGGAAATACAGTGTTGCAGATTAAAGACAAATACGTTCATATTGGAACTACTTAAACTTAACGAGAAGAAATAACGCATCGTGCAAAAATTATCTTGTTTTTCCTAAACAACAAGTTGTAACTCAAAAGGATTTTGTGTTACAAGTATTTCTAAGCTTGTAGCCTCAAAAGAGAACGCACAGGAGAGTTTTCTCTCGAAAAAATATGTCAGAATACCACGTTTTAAGGAAATCCTGCATCGTGCGAAATTATGTTGTTTTTCCTAAACAACATGTTTTAACTCGCAAATCTTTGGTATTGCGTGTATGTCTAAGTGTGTAGCCTAAAAAGAGAATGCACAGGAGGGTTTTCTCTCGCAAGAAAATGTAAGAATACGACGTTACAAGGAAATACAGTTTTGCAGAGTAAAGACAAATACGTACATATTAGAAATACTTAAAATTTATGAGAAGAAATAACGCATCGTACAAGATTTTCTTGTATTTCCTAAACAACACGTTGTAACTTGAAAAGATTTGGTGTGACATGTATGTCTAAGAGTGTAGCCTCAAAAAAGAATGCACAGGAGAGTTTTCTCTCGAAAAAATATGTCAGAATACCACGTTTTAAGGAAATCCCGCATAGTGCGAAATTATCTTGTTTTTCCTAAACAACTCGTTGTAATTCGAAAATATTGGAAGTTGCGTGTATGTCTAAGCGTGTAGCCTCAAAAAAGAACGCAGAGGAGAGTTTTCTCTCGAAAGAATATGTAAGAATACCACGTTATAAGGAAATACAATGTTGCAGAGTAAAGACAAATAAGTACGTATTAGAAATTCTTAAACTTTACGAGAAGAAATAACGCATCATAAAAAATTATCTTGTATTTCCTAAAGAACACGTTGTAACTCGAAAAAATTTGGTGTTGTGTGTATGTGTAAATGTGTAGCCTCGAAAGAGAACCCACAGGAGAATTTTCTCTCAAAAAATATGTCAGAATACCCCGTTTTAAAGAAATCCTGCATCGTGCGAAAATATCTTGTTTTTCCTAAACAACACTTAGTAACTCGACAAGCTTTGGTGTTGCGTGTATGTCTAATTATGTAGCCTCAAAAGAGAACGGACAGGACAGTTTTCTCTCAAAAAAATATTTCAGAATACCACGTTTTAAGAAAATCCCGTATCGTGAGAAATTATCTTGTTTTTGCTAAACAACTTGTTGTAACTCGAAAAGCTATGGTGTTGCCTTTTTGTCTAAGCGTGCAGCCACAAAAGAGAACGCACCAGAGAGTTTTCTCTCGAAAGAATATATAAGAATACCACGTTATAAGGAAATATAGTGTTGCAGAGTAAAGGCAAAAACATACATATTGGAAATATTGAAACTTTATGAGAAGAAATAAAACATCGTGCAAAATTATCTTGTTTTTCCTAAACAACACATTGTAACTCAAAAAGATATTGTGTTACATGTATGACTAAGCTTGTAGCCTCAAAAGAGAATGCACAGGAGAGATTTCTCTCAGAAAAATATGTCAGAATACCACATTTTAAGGAAATCCCGCATCTTGCGAAATTATCTTTTTTTTTCCTAAACAACACGTTGTAACTCGAAAAGATTTTGTGTTGCGTGTATGTCTAAGCTTGTAGCCTCAAAAGAGAACGCACTGGAGAGTTTTCTCTTGAAAAAAATATTTCAGAATAAAACATTTTAAGGAACTCCCGCATCGTGGAAATTATCTTGTTTTTCCTAAACAACACGTTGTAACTCGAAAAGCTTTGGTGTTGCGTGTATGTCTAAGCGTGTAGCCTCAAAAGAGAACGCACAGGAGAGTTTTATCTCGAAAGAATATGTAAGATAACCACGTTATAAGGAAATACAGTGTTGCAGAGTAAAGAGAAATACGTACCTATTAGAAATACTTAAACATTATTTTAAGAAATAATGCATCGTACAAAATTATCTTGTATTTCCTAAACAACACGTTGTAACTCGAAATGATTTGGTGTTGTCTGTGTGTCTAAACGTGTAGCCTCAAAAGAGTACCCACATGAGAATTTTCTCTCGAAAAATATGTCAGAATACCATGTTTTATGGAAATCCTCCATCGTGCAAAATTATCTTGTTTTTCCTAAAAAACACATGGTAACTCGAAAAGCTTTAATGTTGCGTGTATGTGTAAGCGTGTAGCCTCAAAAGAGAACGTACAGGACAGTTTTCTCTCAAAAAAATGTGTCAGAATACCATGTTTTAAGAAAATCCCGTATCGTGAGAAATTATCTTGTTTTTCCTATACAACTTGTTGTAACTCGAAAAGCTAGGGTGTTGTCTTTTTGTCTAAGCGTGCATCCACAAAAGAGAATGCACAGGAGAGTTATCTCTCGAAAGAATATGTAAGAATACCACGTTATAAGGAAATATAGTTTTGCAGAGTAAAGACAAATACGTATGTATTGGACATACTTAAACTTTATGAGAAGAAATAACACATCGTGCAAAATTATCTTGTTTTTCCTAAACAACACGTTGTAACTCGAAAAGCTTTTGTGTTGCGTGTATGTCTAAGCTTGTAGCCTCAAAAGAGAATGCACAGCAGAGCCTTCTCTTGAAAAAATATTTCAAAATAAAACATATTAAGGAAACACCGCAATGTGGAAATTATCTTGTTTTTCCTAAACACGTTGTAACTCGAAAATCTTTGGTGTTGTGCGCATGTCTAAGCGTGTAGCCTCAAAAGAGAACCCACATAAGAATTTTCTCTCGAAAAATATGTCAGAATACCACGTTTTATGGAAATCCTGCATCATGCAAAATTATCTTGTTTTTCCTAAACAACACATGGTAACTCGAAAAGCTTTGGTGTTGTGTGTATATCTAAGTGTGTAAGCCTCAAAAGAGAACGCAAAGGACAGTTTTCTCTCAAAAAAATGTGTCAGAATACCATGTTTTAAGAAAATCCCGTATCGTGAGAAATTATCTTGTTTTTCCTATACAACTTGTTGTAACTCGAAAAGCTAGGGTGTTGTCTTTTTTGTCTAAGCGTGCATCCACAAAAGAGAATGCACAGGAGAGTTTTCTCTCGAAAGAATGTGTAAGAATACCACGTTATAAGGAAATATAGTGTTGCAGAGTAAAGACAAATACGTACGTATTGGACATACTTAAACTTTATGAGAAGAAATAACGCATCGTGCAAAATTATCTTGTTTTTTCCTAAACAACACATTGTAACTCGAAAAGCTTTTGTGTTGCGTGTATGTCTAAGCTTGTAGCCTCAAAAGAGAACGCACAGCAGAGCCTTCTCTTGAAAAAATATTTCAAAATAAAACGTTTTAAGGAAATACCGCAATGTGGAAATTATGTTGTTTTTCCTAAACAACATGTTGTAACTCGAAAATCTTTGTTGTTGCGTGTATGTCCTAAGCGTGTAGCCTCAAAAGAGAATGCACAGGAGAGTTTTCTCTCGAAAGAATATGTAAGATAACCACGTTATAAGGAAATACAGTGTTGCAGAAGTAAAAACAAATACATACTTATTAGAAAGACTTAAACTTTATGAGAAGAAATAAAACATCATAAAAAATTATCTTGTATTTTCCTAAACAACACGTTGTAACACGAAAATATTTGGTGTTGCGTGTATGTCTAAACGTGTAGCCTCAAAAGAGAGCCCAGAGGAGAATTTTCTCTCAAAAAATATGTCAGAATACCACGTTTTATGGAAATACTGCATCGTGAAAAATTATCTGGTTTTTCCTAAACAACACGTTGTAACTCGATAAGCTTTGGTGTTGCTTGTATGTCTTCAGCATGTAGCCTCAAAAGAGAACTCACAGGAGAGTTTTCTTTTAAAAAAAAATTTTCAGAATACCACATTTTAAGGAAATCCTGCATCATGCAAAATTATCTTTTTTTTTCCTAAACAACTTGTTGTAATTCGAAAAGCTTTGGTGTGTGGCATTTTTGTCTAAGTGTGCAGCATTAAAAGAGAACGCACAGGAGAGATTTCTCTCGAAAGAATATGTAAGAATACCACGTTATAAGGAAATACAGTGTTGCAGCTTAAAGACAAATACGTACGTATTGGAAATATTTAAACTTTACGAGAAGAAATAACGCATCGTGCAAAATTATCTTGTTTTTCCTAAACAACACATTGTAACTCGAAAAGATATGGTGTTGCATGTTTGTCTAAGCGTGGAGCATCAAAAGAGAACGCACAGGAGAGTTTTCTCCCTTAAAAATATGTCATAATACCACATTTTAAGTAAATCCTGCATCGTAGGAAATTATCTTGTTTTTCCTAAACATCATGTTTTAACTCGAAAAGCTTTGGTGTTGCGTGTATGTCTAAGTCTGTAGCTTCAGAAGAGAATGCACAGTAGAGTTTTCTCTCACAAGAATATATAAGAATACCAGGTTACAAGGAAATACAGTTTTACAGATTAAAGACAAATACGTACATATTAGAAATACTTAAACTTTATGAGAAGAAATAACGCATCGTACAAAATTATCTACTATTACCTAAACAACACGTTGTAACTCAAAAAGACTTGCTGTTGTGTGTATGTCTAAACGTGTAACCCCAAAAGAGAACCCACAGGAGAATTTTCTCTCGAAAAAATATGTCAGGATACCACGTTTTAAGGAAATCCTGCATCTTGCGAAATTATCTTGTTTTTCCTAAACAACTCGTTGTAACTCGTAAAGCTTTGGTGCTGCGTGTATGTCTAAGTGAGTAGCCTCAAAAGAGAACGGAGAGGAGAGTTTTCTCTCGAAAAAATATGTCAGAAAACCACGTATTATGGAAATCCCAAATCGTGCGAAATTATCTTGTTTTTCCTAAGCAAAACGTTGTAACTCGAAAAGCTTTGGTGTTGCGTGTATGTCTCAATTTGTAGCCTCAAAAGAGAATGCACAGGAGAGTTTTCTCTCTCGAAAGAATAAGTAAGAATACCACGTTATAAGGAAATACAGTGTTGAAAGAGTAAAGACAAATACTTACGTATTAGAAAAACTTAAACTTCACGAGAAGAAATAAAACATCGCGCAAAATTATCTTGTTTTTCCTAAACAACACGTTGTAACTCGAAAAGTTTTGGTGTTGCGAGTATGTCTAAGCTTGTAGCCTCTAATGAGAGCGAACAGGAGAGTTTTCTCTTGAAAAAAATATTTCAGAATAAAACGTTTTAAGGAAATCCCGCATTGTGGAAATTATCTTGTTTTTCCTAAACACCACGATGTAACTCGAAAAGCTTTGGTGTTGCGTTTTTGTCTAAGCGTGCAGTCCCAAAAAAGAACGCACAGGAGAGTTTCTCTCGAAAAAATATGTCAGAATACCACGTTTTAAGAAAATCCCGTATCGTGAGAAATTATCTTGTTTTTTCCTAAACAACTTGTTGTAACTCGAAAAGCTGTGGTGTTGCCTCTTTGTCTAAGTGTGCAGTCACAAAAGAGAACGCACTGGAGAGTTTTCTCTCGAAAGAATATGTAAGAATACCACGTTATAAGGAAATATACTGTTGGAGAATAAAGACAAATACGTATGTATTGGAAATACTTAAACTTTACGATAAGAAATAACGCATTGTGCAAAATTATCTTGTTTTTTCCTAAACAACACGTTGTAACTCGAAAAGATTTGGTGTTGCGTGTATGTCTAAGCTTGTAGCCTCTAACGAGAACGAACAGGAGAGTTTTCTCCTGAAAAAATATTTCAGAATAAAAGGTTTTAAGGAAATCCCACTTCGTGGAAATTACCTTGTTTTTCCTAAACAACACGATGTAACTCTAAAAGCTTTGGTGTTGCGTTTTTGTCTGAGTGTGCAGCCTCAAAGTAGAACCCACAGGAGAGTTTCTCTCGAAAAAATATGTCAGAATACCACGTTTTAAGGAAATACTGCACCGTGCCGAAAATATCTTGTTTTTCCTAAACAACACATGGTAACTCGAAAAGCTTTGGTGTTGCCTGTATGTCTAAGTGTGTAGCCTCAAAAGAGAACGCATAGGACAGTTTTCTCTCAAAAAAAATATGTCAAAATACCACGTTTTAAGAATATCACATATCGTGAGAAATTATCTTGTTTTTCCTAAACAATTTGTTGTAACTCGAAAAGCTTGTGGTTTTGCCTTTTTGTCTAAGCATGCAGCCACAAAGGAGAACGCACAAGAGAGTTTTCTATGGAAAGAATATGTAAGAATACCACGTTATAAGGAAATATAGTGTTGCAGAGTAAAGACAAATACGTACGTACTGGAATATTTAAACTTTACGAGAAGAAATAACGCATTGTGCAAAATTATCTTGTTTTTCCTAAACAACACGTTGTAACTCGAAAAGATTTGGTGTTACATGTATGTGTAAGCTTGTAGCCTCTAACGAGAACGAACACGAGAGTTTTCTCATGAAAAAATATTTCAGAATAAAAGGTTTTAAGGAAATCCCGCATCGTGGAAATTATCTTGTTTTTCCTAAACAACAGGTTGTAACTCAAAAAGGTTTGGTTTGCGTTTTTGTCTAAGCGTGCAGCCGCAAAAGAGATCTCACAGGAGAGTTTCTCTTGAAAAAATATGTCAGAACACCACGTTTTAAGGAAATTCTGCATCGTGCAAAGATATCTTGTTTTTCCTAAACAACACATGGTAACTCGAAAAACTTTGGTGTTACGTAAATGTCTAAGTGTGTAGCCTCAAAAGAGAACACACAGGACAGCTTTCTCTCGAAAAAATATGTCAGAATACCACGTTTTAAGAAAATCTCATATCGTGAGAAATTATCTTGTTTTTCCTAAACAATTTATTGTAACTCGAAAAGCTGTAGTGTTGCCTTTTTGTCTAAGCGAGCAGCCACAAAAGAGAACACACAGGAGAGTTTTCTCTTGAAAGAATATGTAAGAATACCACGTTATAAGGAAATACAGTGTTGCAGAGTAAAGACAAATACGTACATATTAGAAATAGTTATACTTTATGAGAAGAAATAATGCATCGTACAAAATTATCTTGTATTTCCTAAACAGCACGTTGTAACTCGAAAAGATTTGGTGTTGCGTGTATGTCTAAACCTGTAGCCTCAAACGAGAACCCACAAGAGAAGTTTCTCTCGAAAAATATGTCAGAATACCACATTTTAAGGAAATCCCGCATAGTGCGAAATTGTCTTGTTTTTCTTAAACAACACGTTGTAATTCAAAATATTTGGAGTTGCATGGATGTCTAAGCGGGTAGCCTCAAAAGAGAACGCAGAGGAGAGTTTTCTCTCGTAAGAATATGTAAGAATAACACCTTAAAAGGAAATACAGTGTTGCTGAGTAAAGACAAATACGTACATATTAGAAATACTTATGCTTTACGAGAAGAAATAACGCATCATAACATATTATCTTGTATTTCCTAAATAACACGTTGTAACTCGAAAAGATTTGGTGTTGTGTGTATGTGTAAATGTGTAGCCTTAAAAGAGAACCTACAGGAGAATTATCTCTCGAAAAATATGTCAGAATATGACGTTTTAAGGAAATCCTGCGTCGTGCGAAAATATCTTGTTTTTCCTAAACAGCACATGGTAACTCGAAAGCTTTGTTGTTGCGTGTATGTTTAAGTGTGTAGCCTCAAAGAGAACGCACAGGAAAGTTTTCTCTCGAAAAAATATGTCAGAATACCACGTTATAGGAAAACCCGTATCGTGAGAAATTATCTTGTTTTTCCTAAACAACTTGTTGTAACTCGAAAAGCTGTGGTGTTGCCTTTTTATCTAAGCGTGCAGACACAAAAGAGAACGCACAGGAGAGTTTTCTCTCGAAGAATATGTAAGAATACCACTTTATATGGAAATATAGTATTGCAGAGTAAAGACAAATACGTACATATTAGAAATAACGCATCATACAAAATTATCTAGTATTTCCTCAACAACACGCTGTAACTCAAAAAGATTTGGTGTTGTGTGTATGTCTAAATGTGTAGCCCCAAAAGAGAACCCACAGGAGAATTTTCTCTCGAAAAAATATGTCAGCATACCACGTTTTAAGGAAATCCTGCATCGTGCGAAATTATCTTGTTTTTCCTAAACAACACGTTGTAACTCGAAAAACTTTGGCATTGCGTGTATGTCTAAGCGTGTAGCCTCAAAAGAGAACTCACAGGAGAGTTTTATCTCGAAAAAAATATGTCAGAATACCACGTATTAAGGAAAACCTGCATCGTGCGAAATTATCTTGTTTTTCCTAAACAACACGTTGTAACTCGAAAAGCTTTGGTGTTGCGTGTATGTCTAAGTGTGTAGCTTCAAAAGAGAATGCACAGGAGAGTTTTCTCTCCAAGAACATGTAAGAATATCAGGTCATAAGGAAATACAGTGTTGCAAGAGTAAAGACAAATACTTACATATTAGAAATACTTAAACTTTACAAGAAGAAATAAAGCATCGTGCAAAATTATCTTATTTTTCCTAAACAACCCGTTGTAACTCGAAAAGATTTGGTGTTGCGTGTATGTCTATGCATGCAGCCTCAAAAGAGAATGCACAGGAGAGTTTACTCTCAAAAAATATGTCAGAATACCACGTTTTAAGGACATCCCACATCGTGAGAAATTATCTTGTTTTTCCTTAACAACATATTTTAACTCGATAAGCTTTGGTGTTGCTTGTATGTCTAAGCGTGTAGCCTCAAAACAGAATGCACAGGAGAGTTTTCTCTCGAAAAAATATGTAAGAATACCACGTTACAAGGAAATACTGTGTTGCAGAGTAAAGACAAATACATACATACAAGAAATACTTAAACTTTACGAGAATAAATAACGCATCGTACAAAATTATCTTGTATTTCCTAAACAACACGTTGTAACTCGAAAAGATTTGGCGTTGCGTGTATGTCTCAACGTGTAGCCTCAAAAGAGAACCCACAGGAGAATTTTCTCTTGAAAAAATATGTCAGAATACCATGTTTTAGGAAATCCTGCAACGTGCGAAATTATCTTGTTTTTCCTAAACAACACGTTGTAACTCGAAAAGCTTTGGTGATGCGTGTATATCTAAATGTGTAGCCTCAAAAGAGCACCCACAGGAGAATTTTCTCTCGAAAAAATATGTCAGAATACCACGTTTTTAGAAAATCCTGCATCGTGCAAAATTATCTTGTTTTTCCTAAACAACACGTTGTAACTCGAAAAGCTTTGGTGTTGCTTGTATGTCTCAGCGTGTAGCCTCAAAAGAGAACGCACAGGAGAGTTTTCTCTCGAAAAATATCTCAGAATACCACGTTTTAAGGAAATCCTGTATCGTGCGAAGTTATGTTGTTTTTCCTAAAGAACATGTTTTAACTCGAAAAGCTTTGGTGTTGCGTGTATGTTTAAGTGTGTAGCCTAAAAAGGGAATGCACAGGAGAGTTTTCTCTTGAAAAAATATTTCAGAATAAAACGTTTTAAGGAAATCCCGCATCGTGGAAATTATCTTGTTTTTCCTACACAACACGTTGTAACTCGAAAAGCTTTGGTGTTGCGTCAATGTCTAAGCGTATAGCCTCAAAAGAGAACGCACAGGCGAGTTTTCTCTTGAAAGAATAGGTAAGAATGCCACGTTATAAGGAAATACAGTGTTGCAGAATAAAGACACATACATATATATTAGAAATACTTAAAATTTATGAGAAGAAATAATGCATCGTACAAAATTATCTTGTATTTCCTAAACAGCACGTTGTAACTCGAAAAGATTAGGTGTTGCGTGTATGTCTAAACATGTAGCCTCAAAAGAGAACCCACAGGAGAATTTTCTCTCGAAAAAAATGTCAGAATACCACGTTTTAAGGAAATCCTGCATAGTGCAAAATTATCTTGTTTTTCCTAAACAACACGTTGTAACTCGATAAAATTTGCTGTTGCTTGTATGTCTCAGCGTGTAGCCTCAAAAGAGAATGCACAGGAGAGTTTTCTTTCCAAAAAATATGTCAGAATTCCACATTTTAAGGAAATCATGCATCGTGCGAAATTATCTTTTTTTTTCCCTGAACAACTTGTAGTAACTCGAAAAGCTTTGGTGTTGCGTTTTTGTCTAAGCATGCAGCCTCAAAAGAGAACGCACAGGAGAGTTTTCTCTCGAACGAATATGTAAGAATACCACGTTATAAGGAAATACAGTGTTGCAAGAATAAAGACAAAAAAATACGTATTAGAAATACTTAAACTTTACGAGAAGAAATAAAGCATCGTGCAAAATTATCTTGCTTTTCCTAAACAACACGTTGTAACTCGAAAAGATTTGGTGTTCCGTGTATGTCTAAGCATGTAGCCTCTAAAGTGTATGCACAGGAGAGTTTTCTCTCAAGAAAATATGTCAGAATACCACGTTTTAAGGACATCCCGCATCGTGCGAAATTATCTGGTTTTTCCTTAACAACATATTTTAACTCGAACAGCTTTGGTGTTGTGTGTATGTCTAAGCGTTTAGCCTCAAAAGAGAATGCACAGGAAATTTTTCTTTTGAAAGAATATGTAAGAATACCACGTTACAAGGAAATACAGTGTTGGAAAGAAAAGACAAATACATGCATATTAGAAATACTTAAACTTTAAGAGAAGAAATAACGCATCGTACAAAATTATCTTGTATTTCCTAAACAACATGTTGTAACGCGAAGAGATTTGGTGTTGCGTGTATGTCTAAACGTGTAGCCTCAAAAGAGAACCCACAGGAGAATTTTCTCTCGAAAAACATGTCAGAATACCACGTTTTTAGAAAACCCTGCATCGTGCGAAATTATCTTGTTTTTCCTAAACAATATGTTGTAACTCGAAACGCTTTGGTGTTGCTTGTATGTCTCAGCATGTAGCCTCAAAAGAGAATGCACAGGAGAGTTTTCTCTCAAAAAAATATCTCAGAATACCACGTTTTAAGGAAATACTGTATGGTGCTAAATTATGTTGTTTTTTCTAAACAACATGTTTTAACTCGAAAAGCTTTTGTGTTGCGCGTATCTTTAAGTGTGTAGCCTAAAAAGAGAATGCACAGGAGAGTGTTCTCTAGAAAAAATATTTCAGAATAAAATGTTTTAAGGAAATCCCGCATCGTAGAAATTATCTTGTTTTTCCTAAACCTCACGTTGTAACTCGAAAGCTTTCGTGTTACATGCATGTCTAAGCGTGTAGCCTCAAAAGAGAACGCACAGGAGAGTTTTCTCTCGAAAGAATATGTAAGAATACCACGTTATAAGGAAATACAGAGTTGCAGAGTAAAGACAAATACGTATGTATTAGAAATACTTAAACTTTATAAGAAGAAATAATGCATCGTACAAAATTATCTTGTATTTCCTAAACAGCACGTTGTAACTCGAAAAGATTTGGTGTTGCGTGTATGTCTAAACGTGTAGCCTCGAAGAGAACCCACAGGAGAATTTTCTCTTGAAAAATATGTCAGAATACCACGTTTTAAGGAAATCCCGCATAGTGCGAAATTATCTTGTTTTTCCTAAACAACACATGGTAACTCGAAAAGCTTTTGTGTTGTGTGTATGTCTAAGTGTGTAGCCTCACAAGAGAACGCACAGGACAGTTTTCTCTCGAAAAAATATGTCAGAATACCACGTTTTTAGAAAATCCCGTATCGTGAGAAGGTATGTTGTTTTTCCTAAACAACTTGTTGTAACTCGAAAAGCTGTGGTGTTGCCTTTCTATCTAAGCCTGCAGCCACAAATGAGAACGCACAGGAGAGTTTTCACTGGAAAGAATATGTAAGAATACCACGTTATAAGGAAATATAGTGTTGCAGAGTAAAGACAAATACGTACGTATTGGAAATACTTAAACTTTACGAGAAGAAATAACGCATCGTGCAAAATTATCTTGTTTTTCTTAAACAATAACGTTGTAACTGGAAAAAATGTGGTGTTGCGTGTATGTCTAAGCTTGTAGCCTCTAAAGGGAACGCACAGAAGAGTTTTCTCTTGAAAAAATATTTTAGAATAAAACGTTTTAAAGAAATCCCACATAGTGGAAATTATCTTGTTTTTCTTAAACAACACGTTGTAACTCGAAAAGCTTTGGTGTTGCGTGTATGTCTCACAGTGTAGCCTCAAAAGAGAATGCACAGGAGAGTTTTCTCTCGAAAGAATATGTAAGAATACCACGTTATAAGGAAATACAGTGTTGCAAGAGTAAAGACAAATACATACATATTAGAAATACTTAAACTTTACGAGAAGAAATAAAGCATCGTGCCAAATTATCTTGTTTTTCCTAAACAACACGTTGTAACTCGAAAAGATTTGGTGTTGCGTGTATGTCTAAGCATGTAGACTCAAAAGAGAATGCACAGGAGAGTTTTCTCTCAAAAAAATATGTCAGAATACCACGTTTTAAGGAAATCCTGCATCATGCGAAGTTATGTTGTTTTTCCTAAACAACAAGTTGTAACTCGAAAAGATTTGGTGTTATGTGTATATCTAAGTGTGTAGCCTCAAAGGAGAACGCAGGAGAGTTTTCTCTCGAAAAAATATGTCAGAATACCACGTTTTTAAGAAATCCCGCTTCGTGCGAAATTATCTTGTTTTTCATGAACAACATGTTTTAACTTGAAAAGCTTTGGTGTTATGTGTAGGTCTAAGTGTATAGCCTCAAAAGAGAACACACCGGAGAGTTTTCTCTCGAAAGATTATGTAAGAATACCACGTTATAAGGAAATACATTGTTGCAGAGTAAAGACAACTATGTATGTATTAGAAATACTTAAACTTTACAAGAAGAAATAACGCATCGTACAAAATTATCTTCTATTTCCTAAACAACATGTTGTATGTCGAAAGGATTTGGTATTGCGTGTATATCTAAGCATGAAGCCTCAAAGGAGAACGCACAGGAGAGTTTTCCCTCGAAAAAATATGTCAGATTACCACATTTTAAGGAAATCACGCATCATGGGAAATTATCTTGTTTTTCCTTAACAACATATTTTAACTCGAAAAGCTTTAGTGTTGCGTGTGTGTCTAAGCGTGTAGCCTCAATAGAGAACGCACAGGAGAGTTTTCACTCGAAAGAATATGTAAATATACCACGTTATAAGGAAATACAGAGTTGCATATTAAAGAGAAATAAGTACATATTGGAAATACTTAAACATTATGAGAAGAAATAACGCATCGTGCAAAATTATCTTGTTTTTCCTAAATAACATTTTGTAACTCGAAAAGATTTGGGGTTGTGTGTAGGTCTAAGCTTCTAGCCTCAAACGTGAACGCACAGGAGAGTTTTCTCTCAAAAAATCATGTCAGAATACCCCGTTATAAGGAAATAGCACATCATGCGAAATTATCTTGTTTTCCTAAACAACACGTTGTAACTTGAAAAGCTTTGGTGTTGCGTGTATGTCTAAGCGTGTATGTTCAAATGAGAATGTACAGAAGAGTTTTCTCTCGATAGAATATGTAAGAATACCACGTTATAAGGAAATATAGTGTTGCAGAGTAAAGACAAATACGTACGTATTAGAAATACTTAAAATTTACGAGAAGAAATAACGCATCATGCAAAATTATCATGTTTTTCCGAAACAACACGTTGTAACTCGAAAAGAATTGGTGTTGCGTGTATATCTAAATGTGTAGCCTCAAAAGAAACCGCACAGGAGAGTTTTCTCTCAAAAAACATGTCAGAATACCCCGTTATAATGAAATCGCACATCGTGCGAAATTATCTTATTTTTCCTAAACAACACGTTGTAACTTGAAAAGCTTTGGTGGTGCGTGTATGTCTAAGCATGTAGACTCAAAAGAGAACGCACAGGAGAGTTTTCTCATGAAAAAATATGTCAGAATACAACGCTTTAAGGAAATCCTGCATCGTGCGAAATTATCTTTTTTTTTTCCTAAACAACTTGTTGTAACTCGAAAAGCTTTGGTGTTGTGTTTTTCTCTAAGCGTGCTGCCTCAAAAGAGAATGCACAGGAGAATTTTCTCTCGAAAGAATATGTAAGAATACCACGTTTTAAGGAAATACAGTGTTGCAGAGTAAAGACAAATACATACGTATTGGAAATACTTAAACTTTAGAGAAGAAATAACACATCGTAAAAAAACCATCTTGTTTTTCCTAAACAACAACTTGTAACTCGAAAATATTTAGTGTTGCGTGTATGTCTAAGGTTCTAGCCTCAAAAGAGAACGCACAGGAGAGTTTTCTCTCGAAAAAACATGTCAGAATAGTCCGTTTTAAGGAAATCGCTCATCGTGCGAAATTATCTTTTTTTTCATAAACAACACGGTTTACCTCGAAAAGCTTTGTGTTGCATGTTTGTGTTAGTGTGTAGCCTCAGAAGAGAGGCTTTGGTGTTGCTTGTATCTCTATGCGTGTAAAGTCAAACGAGAACGCACTGGAGAGTTTTCTCTCGAAAGAATATGTAAGAATACCACGTTATAAGGAAATACAGTGTTGCAGAGTAAAGACAAATACGTACGTATTGGAAATAATTAAACTTAAGAGAAGAAATAAGGCATTATGCAAAATTATCTTGTTTTTACTAAACAAATCTTTTTAACTCGAAAACTTTTGGTGTTGCGTGTATGTCTCTAAACAACACGTTGTAACTCGAAACGCTTTGGTGTAGCTTGTATGTCTCAGCGTGTATCCTCAAAGGAGTGCACATAGGAGAGTTTTCTCTCGGAAAAATATGTCAGAATACCACCTTTTAAGGAAATCCCACATCGTGCGAAATTATCTTGTTTTTCCTAAACAACAAAATGTAACTCGAAAAGCTTTGGTGTTGCGTTTATATCTAAGCGTGTAGCCTCAAAAGGGAACGCACAGGAGAGTTTTCTCTCGAAAGAATATGTAAGAATACCACGTTATAAGGAAATACAGTGTAGCAGAGTAAAGACAAATACGTACATATTGGAAATACTTAAACTTTACAAGAAGAAATAACGCATCGTTCAAAATTAACTTGTATTTCCTGTACAACACGTTGTAACTCGAAAAGCTTTGGTGTTGCTTGTATGTCTCACCGTGTAGCCTCATTAGAGAACGCACAGGAGAGTTTTCCTCTTGAAAAAATATGGCAGAATACCACATTTTAAGAAAATCCAGTATCTTGCGAAATTATCTTGTTTTTCCTAAACAACATGTTGTAACTCGATAAGCTTTGGTGTTGCTTGTATGTCTCAGCGTGCAGCCTCAAAAGAGAATGCACAGGAGAGTTTTCTCTCGTAAAAATATGTCAGAATACCACGTTTTCAGGAAATCCTGCATCATGCGAAATTATCATGTTATTCCTAAACAACACGTTGTAACTCGAAAACCTTTGGTGTTGCTTGTATATCTCAACGTATAGTCTCAAAAGAGAACTCACAGGAGAGTTTTCTCTCGAAAAAAATATGGCAGAATACCACGTTTTAAGAAAATCCAGTATCTTGAGAAATTATCTTGTTTTTCCTAAACAACATGTTGTAACTCGAAAAGATTTGGTGTTGCGTGTATGTCTAAGCATGTAGCCTAAAATAGAGAACGCACAGAAGAGTTTTCTCTCGAATAAATATGTCAGAATACCACGATTTAAGGAAATCACGCATCATGCGAAATTATCCTGTTTTTCTTAAACAAGGCGTTGTAACTTGAAAAGCTTTGGTGTTGCATGTATGTCTAAGCGTGTAGTCTCAAAAGACAATGTACCGGCGAGTATTCTCTCGAAGGAAATGTAAGAATACCACGTTATAAGGAAATACAGTGTTGCAGAGTAAAGCCAAATATGTACTTATTAGAAACACTTAAACTTTATGAGAAGAAATAACACTTCATTTAAAACTATCTTTTATTTCCTAAAAAACACGTTGCAACTTGAAAAGATTTGGTGTTGTGTGTATGTCTAAACATGTACCCTCAAAAGAGAACCCACAGGAGAATTTTCTTTGGAAAAAATATTTCTGAATACCACATTTTAAGGAGAAATTATCTTGTTTTTCCTATCCAACTTGTTGTAACTCGAAAAGCTTTGGTGTTGCATTTTTTTCTAAGCGTGCAGCCTCAAAAGAGAATGCACAGGACAGTTTTCTCTCAAAAGAATATGTACGAGTAGCACGTTATAAGGAAATACAGTGTTGCAGATTAAAGAAAAATACGTACAAATTGGAAATACTTAAACTTTACGAGAAGAAATAACGCATCGTGCAAAATTATCTTGTTTTTCCTAAACAACACGTTGTAACTCGAAAGATTTTGTGTTACGTGTATGTCTAAGCTTGTAGCCTCAAAAGAGAATGCACGGGAGAGTTTTCTCTTGAAAAAATATTTCAGAATACCACGTTTTAAGGAAATCCCGCATCGTACAAATATATTTTGTTTTTCCTAAACAACACGATGTAACTTGAATAGCTTTGGTGTTGCGTGTATGTCTAAGCGTGCAGCCTCAAAAGAGAACGCACAGGAAAGTTTTCTCTCGAAAAAATATGTCAGAATACCATGTTTTAAGAAAATCCAGTATCGTGAGAAAGTATCTTGTTTTTCCTAAACGACTTGTTGTAACTCGAAAAGCTTTGGTGTTGCGTTTTTAGCTAAGCGTGCAGCCTCAAAAGAGAACACACAGGACAGTTTTCTCTCAAAAGAATAAGTAAGAATACCAAGTTATAAGGAAAAACAGTGTTGTAGATTAAAGACAAATACGTACATATTGGAAATACGTAAACTTTACGAGAAGAAATAACGCATCGTGCAAAATTATCTTATTTTTCCTAAACAACACATTGTAATTCGAAAAGCATTGGTGTTGTGTTTATATCGAAGCGTGTAGCCTCAAAACAGGACGCACAGGAGAGTTTTCTCACGAACGAATATGTAAGAATTCCACGTTATAACGGACTACAGTGTTGCAGAGTAAAGAAAATATGTACGTATTAGAAATACTTAAACTTTACGAGAAGAAATAACGCATCATGCAAAATTATCTGGTTTTTCCTAAACAACACTTTGTAACTCGAAAAGATTTGGTGTTGAGTGTATGACTAAGCATGTAACCTCAAAAGAGAACGCACAGGAGAGTTTTCTATCGAAAAAATATGTCAGAATACCACGTTTTAAAGAAATCCATCATTGTGCGATATTATCTTTTTTTCCCTAAACAACACGTTTTAACTCGAAAAGCTTTGGTGTTGTGTGTATGCCTAAGTGTGTAGCCTCAGAAGAGAATGCACAGGAGAGTTTTCTCTCGAAAGAATATGTCAGAATACCACGTTACAAGGAAATACAGTGTTGCAGAGTAAAGACAAATATGTACATACTAGAAAATCTTAAACTTCCTAAACAACTAGTTGATATTCGTAAAGGTTTGGTGTTGCGTGTAGGTCTAAGCATGTAGCCAGAAAAGAGAATGCACAGGAGAGTTTTCTCTCGAAAAAATATGTCAGAATACCAAGTTTTAAGGAAATCCCGCTTCCTGCGAAATTATCTGTTTTTTCCTAAACAACACATTGTAACTCAAAAAGCTATGGTGTTGCGTGTATGTGTAACGGTTCAGCCTCAAAAGAGAACGCACAGGAGAGTTTTCTCTCGAAAGAATATGTAAGAATACCACGTTATAAGGAAAAACAGTGTTGCAGAGTAAAGACAAATACATACGTACTAGAAATACTTATTCTTTACGAGAAGAAATAATGCATCGTACAAAATTATCTTGTATTTCCTAAATAACAATTGTAACTAGAAAAGATTTGATGTTGTGTGTATGTCTAAACTTGTAGCCCCAAAGAGCACCCCCAGGAGAATTTTTTCTCGAACAAATATGTCAGAATACCAACTTTTAAGGAAATCCTGCAACATGCGAAATTATCTTGTTTTTCCTAAACAACACGTTGTAACTCGAAAACCTTTGGTGTTGCTTGTATGTCTCCGCGTATAGCCTCAAAAGAGAATGCGCAGGACCGTTTTATCTCGAAAAAATATGTCACAATACCGTGTTTTAAGGAAATCCTGCATCATGAGAAAGTATCTTGTTTTTCCTAAACAACATGTTTTAAAACGAAAAGCTTTGGTGTTGCGTGAAGTTCTAAGTGTGTAGCCTCAAAAGAGAAGGCACAGGAGAGTTTTCTCTCGCAAGAATATGTAAGAATACCACGGTACAAGGAAATACAGTTTTGCAGAGTAAATACAAATACGTACATATTAGAAACACTTAAACTTATGAGAAGAAATAATGCATCGTACAAAATGATCTTGTATTTCCCAAACAACACGTTGTAATTCGAAAAGATTTGGTGTTGCATGTATGTCTAAGCTTGTAGCCTCAAAAGAGAACGAACAGGATAGTTTTCTCTCGAAAAAATATGTCATAATACCACGTTTTAAGGAAATCCCGCATCGTGCAAAATTATCGTGTTTTTCCTAAACAACAAGTTGTAACTCGAAAAGCTTTGATGTTGCATGTATGTCTAAGCGGGTAGCCTCAAAAGAGAATGCACAGGAGAGTTTTCACTCGAAAGAATATACAAGAATACCACATTATAAGTAAATAAAGTGCTGCAGAGCAAAGACAAATACGTACATATTAGAAATACTTAAACTTTACAAGAAGAAATATTGCATCATACAAAATTATCTTGTGTTTCCTAAACAAGACGTTGTAACTCGAAAAGATTTGTTGTTGCATGTATGTCTAAATGTGGATCCCCAAAAGAGAACCCACAGGGGAATTCTCTCTAGAAAAAATATATGAGAATACCACGTTTTAAGGAAATCCCGTATCATGCGAAATTATATTACTTTTCCTAAACCACACGTTGTAACTCGAAAAGCGTTGGTGCTGCGTGTATGTCTAAGCTTGTAGCCGCAAAAGCAAACACATAGGAGAGATTTATCTTGAAAGAATATGTAAGAATACCACGTTATAAGGAAATACAGTGTTGCAGAGTAAAGACAAATAAGTACGTATTGGAAATACTTAAACTTTACGAGAAGAAATAGCGCATAGTGAAAAATTATCTTGTTTTTCCTAAACAACATGTTGTAACTCGAAAAGATATGGTGTTGCATGTATGACTAAGCATGCAGCCTCAAAAGAGAACGAACAGGAGAGTTTTCTCTCGAAGGAATATGTCAGACTACCACATTTTAAGGAAATGCCGCATCATGTGAAATTATCTTGTTTTTCCTAAACAACATGTTTTAACTCGAAAAGCTTTGGTGTTGCGTGTATGTCTAAGTGTGTAGCCTCAAAAGAGAACGCACAGGAGAGATTTCTCTCGAAAGAATATGTAAGAATACCACGTTATAAGGAAATACAGTGTTGCAGAGTAAGGACAAATATGTACTTATTAGAAATACTTAAACTTTACGAGAAGAAATAACACTTCGTAAAAAATCATCTTGTATTTCCTAAATAACGCGTTGTAACTTGAAAAGATTTGGTGTTGCATGTATGTCTAAGCACTTAGCCTCAAAAGAGAACGCACAGCAGAGTTTTCTCTCGAAAAAATATGTCAGAATACCACGTTTTAAGGAAATCCCGCATCGTGCAAAATTATCTTGTTTTTCCTAAACAACATATTTTAACTCGAAAATCTTTGGTGTTACGTGTATGTCTAAGTGTGTAGCCTCAAAAGAGAACGCACAGGTGATTTTTCTCTCGAAAGAATATGTAAGAATACCACGTTATAAGGAAATACAGTGTTGCAGCGTAAAGACAACTATGTACATATTAGAAATACTTAAATTTTAAGAGAAGAAATAACGCATCGTATAAAATTATCTTGTATTTCCTAAACAACACGTTTTAACTCGAAAGGTTTTGGTGTTGCGTGTATGTCTAAGCGTGTAGCCTCAAAGGAGAACGCACAGGAGTGTTTTCTCTCGAAAAAATATGTCAGAAAACCACGTTTTAAGGAAACCACACATCGTGGGAAATTATCTTGTTTTTCCTAACAACACGTTGTAACTCGAAAAGCTTTGGTGTTAAGTGTACGTCTAAGTGTGTAGCTTCAAAGGAGAATGTACAGGGGAGTTTTCTCTCGAAAAAATATGTCAGAATACCATATTTGAAGGATATCCCTCATCGTAAGAAATTATCTTGTTTTTCCTAACAAACAAGTTGTAACTCGAAAACATTTGGTGTTGTGTGAATGTCTAAGCATGTAGTCTCTAAATAGAACGCACAGGAGAGTTTTCTCTCGAAAGAATATGTAAGAATAAAACGTTATAAGGAAATACAGAGTTGCATATTAAAGACAAATATGTACATATTGGAAATACTTAAACTTTATGAGAAGAAATAACGCATCGTGCAAAATTATCTTTTTTTTTCCTAAATAACACGTTGTAACTCGAAAGGATTTGGCCTTGCGTGTATGGCTAATCTTCTAGACTCAAAAGGGAATGCACAGGAGAGTTTTCTCTCGAAAAAACATGTCAGAATACCCCGTTATAAGGAAATAGCACATCGAGCGAAATTATCTTGTTTTTCCTAAACAACACATTGCAACGTTAAAAGCTTTGGTGCTGCGTGTATATCTAAGCGTGTAGCCTCAAAGGAGAACGCACAGGAGAGTTTTCTCTCGAAAAAATATGTCAGAATACCATGTTTTAAGGAAATCCCGCATCGTGCGAAATTATCTTGTTTTTCCTAAACAACACGTTGTAACTCGAAAAGCTTTGGTGTTGCATGTATGTCTAAGCGTGTAGTCTCAAAAGAGAATGCACAGGAGAGTTTTCTCTCAAAAGAATATGTAAGAATACCACGTTATAAGGAAATATAGTGTTGCAGTGTAAAGACAAATACGTACGTATTAGAAATACTTAAACTTTACGAGAAGAAATAACGCATCGTAAAAAATTATCTTGTATTTCCTAAACTACACATTGTAACTCTAAAAGATTTGGTGTTGTGTGTATGAGTAAGTGTGCAGCCTCAAAAGAGAAAGCACTGGAGAGTTTTCTTTCGAAAAAATATGTCAGATTACAACGTTTTATGGAAATACCGCATCATGTGATATTATCTTGTTTTTCCTAAACAACACGTTGTAACTAAAAAGTTTTGGTGTTGTGTTTATGTCTAAGCATGTAGCCTCAAAAGAGAACGCACAGGAGAGTTTTCTCTTGAAAGAATATGTAAGAATTCCACGTTATAATGTAACACAGTGTTGCAGAGTAAAGACAAATATGTACGTATTAGAAATACTTAAACTATACGAGAAGAAATAATGCATCATACAAAATTATCTTGTATTTCCTAAACAACACGTTGTAACTCGAAAAGATTTGTTGTTGCATGCATGTCTAAACGTGGATCCTCAAAGGAGAACCCACAGAATTCTCTCTAGAAAAAATATGTCAGAATACCACGTTTTAAGGAAATCCCGCATCTTGTGAAATTATCTTGTTTTTCCTAAACAACATGATTTAACTCGAAAAGCTTTGATGTTGCGTGTATGTCAAAGCGTGTAGCCTCAAAAGAGAATGCACAGGAGAGTTTTCTCTATAAAGAATATGTAAGAAAACCACGTTATAAGGAAATACAGTGTTGCAAAGTAAGGACAAATACTTACATATTAGAAATACATAAACTTTACGAGAAGAAATAACACATCGTAAAAAATTATCTTTTATTTCTGAAACAATACCTTGTAACTCGATAAGATTTGGTGTTGCGTGTATGTCTAAGCGCGTAGCCTCAAAAGAGAATGTACAGCAGAGTTTTCTCTCGAAAAAATATGTCAGAATACCACGTTTTAAGGAAATCCCGCATCGTGCAAAATTATCTTGTTTTTCCTAAACAACATGTTTTAACTCGAAAAGCTTTGGTGTTACATGTATGTCTAAGTGTTTAGCCTCAAAAGAGAACCCACAGGTGAGTTTTCTCTCGAAAGAATATGTAAGAATACCACGTTATAAGGAAATACAGTGTTGCAGAGTAAAGACAACTATGTACGTATTAGAAATACTTAAACTTTATGAGAAGAAATAACACATCATACAAAATTATCTTGTATTACCTAAACAAAATGTTGTAACTCGAAAGGATTTGGTGGTGCGTGTATGTCTAAGCATGTAGCCTCAAATGAGAACGCACAGGAGTGTTTTCTCTTGAAAAAATATGTCAGAATACCATATTTTAAGGAAATCCCGCATCGTGAGAAATTATCTTGTTTTTCCTAAACAACACGTTGTAACTCGAAAACATTTGGTGTTGCGTGAATGTCTAAGCATGTAGTCTGAAAAGTGAACGCACAGGAGAGTTTTCTCTCAAAAGAATATGTAAGAATAAAACGTTATAAGGAAATACAGAGTTGCATATTAAAGACAAATATGTACATATTGGAAATACTTAAACTTCATGAGAAGAAATAATGCATCATGCAAAATTATCTTTTTTTCCTAAATAACACGTTGTAATTCGAAAGGATTTGGCCTTGCGTGTATGGCTAACCTTCTAGCCTCAAAAGAGAATGCGCAGGAGAATTTTCTATCGAAAAAACATGTCAGTATACCCCGTTATAAGGAAATCGCACATCGTGCGAAATTATCTTGTTTTTCCTAAACAACTCATTGCAACGTTAAAAGCCTTGGTGTTGCGTGTATGTCTAAGCGTGTAGCCTCAAAAGAGAACGCACAGGAGAGTTTTCTTCCGAAAGAATATGTAGGAATACCACGTTATAAGGAAATACAGTGTTGCAGAGTAAAGACAAATACATACTTATTGGAAACACTTAAGCTTTACGAGAAGAAATAACACATAGTAAAAAATTAGCTTGTATATCCTAAACAACACGTTATAACTGGAAAGGATTTGGTGTGGCGTGTACGTCTAAACGTGTAGCCTCAAAAGAGAACCCACAGGAGAATTTTCTTTCGTCAAAATTTGTCAGAAAACCACGTTTTAAGGAAATCCCGCATCATGCGAAATTATCTTGTTTTTCCTAAACAACACGTTGTAACTCGAAAAGCTTTGGTGTTGGGTGAATGTCTAAGCGTGTAGCCTCCAAAGAGAATGCACAGGAGAGTTTCCTCTCGAAAGAATATGTAAGAATATCACGTTATAAGGAAATACAGTGTGGCAGAATAGAGGCAAATACATACGTATTGGAAACACTTAAACTTTACGAGAAGAAATAATTCATCGTAAAAAAATTAGCTTGTATCTCCTAAACAACAAGTTGTAACTCAAAAAGATTTGGTGTGGCGTGTACGTCTAAACGTGTAGCCTCAAAAGAGAACGCCCAGGGGAGTTTTCTCCCGAAAGAATATGTAGGAATACCACGTTATAAGGAAATACAGTGTTGCAGAGTAAAGACAAATACATACTTATTGGAAACAGTTAAGCTTTACGTGAAGAAATAACACATAGTACAAAATTAGCTTGTATATCCTAAACAACAGGTTATAAATCGGTAGGATTTGGTGTGGTGTGTACATCTAAACGTGTAGCCTCAAAAGAGAACCCACAGGAGAATTTTCTTTTGTCAAAACTTTTCAGAAAACCACGTTTTAAGGGAATCCCGCATCATGCGAAATTATCTTACAACACGTTGTAACTCGAAAAGCTTTGGTGTTGCGTGTATGTCTAAGCGTGTAGCCTCCAAAGAGAACGCACAGGAGAGTTTTCTCTCGAAAGAATATGTAAGAATACCACGTTATAAGGAAATACAGTGTGGCAGAGTAAAGACAAATACGAACGTATTGGAAGCACTTTATGAGAGAAATAACGCATCTTGCAAAATTAGCTTGTATGTCCTAAACAACACGTTGTAACTCGAAAAGATTTGGTGTGGCGTGTACGTCTAAAAGTTTAGCCTCAAAAGAGAACCCACAGGAGAGTTTTCTTTCGTCAAAATTTGTCAGAAAACCATGTTTTAAGGAAATCCCGCATCGTGCGAAATTATCATGTTTTTCCTAATGAACACGTTGTAACTCGAAAAGCTTTGGTGGTGCGTGTATGTCTAAGCGTGTAGCCTCCAAAGAGAATGCACAGGATAGTTTTCTCTTGAAAGAATATGTAAGAATACCACGTTATAAGGAAATACAGTGTTGCAGAATTTAGACAAATATGTACTTATTGGAAACACTTTAGGAGAAGAAATAACGCATCATGCAAAATTAGCTTGTATCTCCTAAACAACACGTTGTAACTCGACAAGATTTGGTGTTGCGTGTATGTCTAAACGTGTAGCCTCAAAAGAGAACCCACAGGAGAGTTTTCTTTCGTCAAAATTTGTCAGAAAACCACATTTTAAGGAAATACCGCATCGTGCGAAATTATGTTGTTTTTCCTAAACAACATGTAACTCGAAAAGCTTTGGTGTTGCGTGTATGTCTAAGCGTGTAGCCTCAAAAGAGAACGCACAGGAAGGTTTTCTTCCGAAAGAATATGTAGGAATACCACGTTATAAGGAAATACAGTGTTGCAGAGTAAAGACAAATGCATACTTATTGGAAACATTTAATCTTTACGAGAAGAAATAACACATAGTAAAAATTAGTTTGTACACCCTAAACAACACGTTATAACTCGAAAGGATTTGGTGTGGCATGTACGTTTAAACGTGTAGCCTCAAAAGAGAACCCACAGGAGAATTTTCTTTCATCAAAATTTGTCAGAAAACCACGTTTTAAGGAAATCCCGCATCATGCGAAATTATCTTGTTTTTTCCTAAACAACACGTTGTAACTCGAAAAGCTTTGGTGTTGCGTGAATGTCTAAGTGTGTAGCCTCCAAAGAGAACGCACAGGAGAGTTTTCTCTCGAAAAAATATGTAAGAATACCGCGTTATAAGGAAATACAGTGTTGCAGAGTAGAGGCAAATATATACATATTGGAAACACTTAAACTTTTCGAGAAGAAATAATTCATCGTTAAAAATTTAGCTTGTACCTCCTAAACAACAAGTTGTAACTCAAAAAGATTTAGTGTGGCATGTACGTCTAAATGTGTAGCCTCAAAAGAGAAAGCACAGGAGAGTTTTCTCCTGAAAGAATATGTAAGAATACCAGGTTATAAGGAAATACAGTGTTGCAGAGTAAAGACAAATACATACTTATTGTAAACACTTAAGCTTTACGAGAAGAAATAACACATAGTACAAAATTAGCTTGTATATCCTAAACAACACGTTAGAACTCGAAAGGATTTGGTGTGGCGTGTTTGTCTAAACGTGAAGATTCAAAAGAGAACCCACAGGAGAGTTTTCTTTCGTCAAAATTTGTCAGAAAACCACGTTTTAAGGAAATCCCGCATCATGTGAAATTATCTTGTTTTTCCTAAACAACACGTTGTACCTCGAAAAGCTTTTGTGTTGCGTGAATGTCTAAGTGTGTAGCCTCAAAAGAGAACGCACAGGAGAGTTTTCTCCCGAAAGAATATGTAAGAATACCACGTTATAAGGAAATACAGTGTTGCAGAGTAGAGGCAAATACATACCTATTGGAAACAAACTTTACGAGAAGAAATAATTCATTGTAAAAAAATTAGCTTGTATCTCCTAAACAACAAGTTGCAACTCAAAAAATTTGGTGTGGCGTGTACGTCTAAACGTTTAGCCTCAAAAGAGAACCCACAGGAGAATTTTCTTTCCTCAAAATTTGTCAGAAAACCACGTTTTAAGGAAATCTGCATCGTGAGAAATTATCTTGTTCTTCCTAAACAACACGTTGTAACTCGAAAAGCTTTGCTGTTGCATGTATGTCTCAGCGTGTAGCCTCAAATGAGAACGCACAGGAGAGTTTTCTCTCGAAAAAATATGTAAGAATACCACGTTATAAGGAAATACATTATTGCAGAGTAAAGACAAATAGTTACTAATTGGAAAAACTTTATGAGAAGAAATAACGCATCGTACAAAATTAGCTTGTATCTCCTAAACAACACGTTGAAACTTAAAAAGATTTGGTGTGGCCTGTACGTCTAAACGTGTAGTCTCAAAAGAGAACCAATAGGAGAAATTTCTTTTGTCAAAATTTGTCAGAAAACCACGTATTATGGAATTCCCTCATCGTGCGAAATTATCTTGTTTTTCCTAAACAACACGTTGTAACGCGAAAAGCTTTGGTGTTGCGTGTATGTCTAAGCGTGTAGCCTCAAAAGAGGATGCACAGGATAGTTTTCTCTCGAAAGAATATGTAAGAATACCACGTTATAAGGAAATACAGTGTTGCAGACTAAAGGCAAATACGTACGTATTGGAAACACTTTACGAGAAGAAATAATGCATCGTACAAAATTAGCTTGTATCTCCTAAACAACACATTGTAACTCGAAAAGATTTGGTGTGGCGTGTACGTCTAAACGTGTAGCCTCAAAAGAGAACCCATAGGAGAATTTTTGTTCGTTAAAATTTGTCAGAAATCCATATTTTAAGGAAATCACTCATCGTGCGAAATTATCTTGTTTTTCCTAAACAACACGTTGTAACTCGAAAAGCTTTGATGTTGCGTGTATGTCTAAGCGTGTAGCCTCAAAAGAGAACGCACAGGAGAGTTTTCTCTCGAAAGAACACGTAAGAATACCACATTATAAGGAAATACAGTTTTGCAGAGTAAAGACAAATAGGTTTGTATTTGAAACACTCTATGAGAAGAAATAACACATCGTAAAAAAGTAGTTTGTATCTCCTAAACAACACGTTGTAACACGAAAAGATTTGGTGTGGCATGTAAGTCTAAACGTGTAGCCTCAAAAGAGAACCCACAGGAGAATTTTCTTTCGTCAAAATTTGTCAGAAAACCACTTATTAAGGAAATCCCGCATCGTGCGAAACTATCTTGTTTTTCCTAAACAACACATTGTAACTCGAAAATCTTTGGTGTTGCGTGTATGTCTAAACATGTAGCCTCAAAAGACAATGCACAGGAGAGATTTCTCTCGAACGAGTATGTAAGAATACCACGTTATAAGGAAATACATTGTGGCAAATTAAAGATAAATACGTTCCTTTTGGAAACACTTAAACTTTACAAGAAGATATAAAGCATCGTAAAAAATTAGCTTGTATCTCCTAAACAACACGTTATAACTCGAAAGGATTTGCTGTGGCGTGTACGTCTAAACGTGCAGCCTCAAAAGAGAACCCACAGGAGAATTTTCTTTCGTCAAAATTTGTCAGAAAACCACGTTTTAAGGAAATCCCGCATCATGCGAAATTATCTTGTTTTTCCTAAACAACACATTGTAACTCGAAAAGCTTTGGTGTTGGGTGAATGTCTAAGCGTTTAGCCTCCAAAGAGAACGCACAGGAGAGTTTTCTCTCGAAAGAATATGGAAGAATATCATGTTATAAGGATATACAGTGTTGCAGAGTAGAGGCAAATACATACGTATTGGAAACACTTAAACTTTACGAGAAGAAATAATTCATCTTAAAAAAATTAGCTTGTATCTCCTAAACAACAAGTTGTAACTCAAAAAGATTTGGTTTGGCGTGTACGTCTAAATGTGTAGCCTCAAAAGAGAACGCACAGGGGAGTTTTCTCCCGAAAGAATATGTAGGAATGCCACATTATAAGGAAATACAGTATAGCAGAGTAAAGACAAATACATACTTATTAGAAACAGTTAAGCTTTACGAGAAGAAATAAGACATAGTAGAAAATTAGCTTGTATATCCTAAACAACACGTTATAACTCGAAAGGATTTGGTGTGGCATGTATGTCTAAACGTGTAGACTCAAAAGAGAACCCACAGGAGAATTTTCTTTCGTTAAAACTTTTCAGAAAACCACGTTTTAAGCGAATCCCGCATCATGCGAAATTATCTTGTTTTTCCTAAACAACATGTTGTAACTCGAAAAGCTTTGGTGTTGCGTGAATGCCTAAGCGTGTAGCCTCCAAAGAGAACGGACAGGAGAGTTTTCTCTCGAAAGAATATGTAAGAATACCACGTTATAAGGAAATACAGTGTGGCAGAGTAAAGACAAATATGTACGTAATGGAAGCACTTTATGAGAGAAATAACGCATCTTGAAAATTAGCTTGTATGTCCTAAACAACACGTTGTAACTCGAAAAGATTTGGTGTGGCGTGTACGTCTAAAAGTGTAGCCTCAAAAGAAAACCCACAGGAGAGTTTTCTTTCGTCCAAATTTGTCAGAAAACCACGTTTTAAGGAAATCCCGCATCGTGCAAAATTATCTTGTTTTTCCTAATCAACACGTTGCAACTCGAAAAGCTTTGGTGGTGCGTGTATGTCTAAGCCTGTAGCCTCCAAAGAGAACGCACAGGATAGTTTTCTCTTGAAAGAATATGTAAGAATACCACGTTATAAGGAAATACAATGTTGCAGAATTTAGACAAATATGTACTTATTGGAAACACTTTAGGAGAAGAAATAACGCATCATGCAAAATTAGCTTGTATCTCCTAAACAACACGTTGTAACTCGACAAGATTTGGTGTGGCGTGTATGTCTAAACGTGTAGCCTCAAAGGGGAACTGACAGGAGAGTTTTCTTTCGTCAAAATTTGTCAGAAAACCACGTTTTAAGGAAATACCGCATCGTGCGAAGTTATCTTGTTTTTCCTAAACAACATGTTGTAACTCGAAAAGCTTTGGTGTTGCGTGTATGTCTAAGCGTATAGCCTCAAAAGAGAACGCACAGGAGAGTTTTCTTCCGAAAAAATATGTAGGAATACCACGTTATAAGGAAATACAGTGTTGCAGAGTAAAGACAAATGCATACTTATTGGAAACACTTAAGCTTTACGAGTAGAAATAACACATAGTAAAAATTAGTTTGTATATCCTAAATAACACTTTATAACTTGAAAGGATTAGGTGTGGCGTGTACGTCTAAACGTGTAGCCTCAAAAGAGAACCCACAGGAGAATTTTCTTTCATCAAAATTTGTCAGAACCACGTTTTAAGGAAATCCCACATCATGCGAAATTATCTTGTTTTTCCTAAATAACACGTTGTAACTCGAAAAGCTTTGGTGTTGCGTGTTTGTCTAAGCGTGTAGCCTCAAAAGGGAACGCACAGGAGAGTTTTCTTCCGAAAGAATATGTAGGAATACCACGTTTTAAGGAAATACAGTGTTGCAGAGTAAAGACAAATGCATACATATTGGAAACACTTAAGCTTTACGAGAAGAAATAACACATAGTAAATATTAGTTTGTATATCCTAAACAACATGTTATAACTCGAAAGGATTTCGTGTGGCTTGTACGTCTAAACGTGTAGCCTCAAAAGAGAACCCACAGGAGAATTTACTTTCATCAAAATTTGTCAGAAAACCACGTTTTAAGGAAATCCCGCATCATGCGAAATTATCTTGTTTTTCCTAAACAACACGTTGTAACTCGAAAAGCTTTGGTGTTGCGTGAATGTCTAAGTGTGTAGCCTCCAAAGAGAACGCACAGGAGAGTTTTCTCTCGAAAGAATATGTAAGAATACCACGTTATAAGGAAATACAGTGTTGCCTAGTAGAGGCAAATATATACATATTGGAAACACTTAAACTTTACAAGAAGAAATAATTCATCATTAAAAAATAAGCTTGTATCTCCTAAACAACAAGTTGTAACTCAAAAAGATTTGGTGTGGCGTGTACGTCTAAACGTGTAGCCTCAAAAGAGAACGCACAGGAGAGTTTTCTCCCGAAAGAATATGTAGGAATACTACGTTATAAGGAAATACAGTGTTGCAGAGTAAAGACAAATACACACTTATTGGAAACACTTAAGCTTTACGAGAAGAAATAACACATAGTACAAAAATAGCTTGTATATCCTAAACAACACGTTAGAACTCGAAAGGATTTGGTGTGGCGTGTACGTCTAAATGTGAAGCCTCAAAAGAGAACCCACAGGAGAATTTTCTTTCGTCAAAATTTGTCAGAAAACCACGTTTTAAGGAAATCCCGCATCATGCGAAATTATCTTGTTTTTCTTAAACAACACGTTGTACCTCGAAAAGCTTTGGTGTTGCGTGAATGTCTAAGCGTGTAGCCTCCAAAGAGAACGCACAGGAGAGTTTTCTCTCGAAAGAATATGTAAGAATACCACGTTATAAGGAAATACAGTGTTGCAGAGTAGAGGCAAATACATACATATTGGAAACACTTAAACTTTAAGAGAAGAAATAATTCATCGTAAAAAAATTAGCTTGTATCTCCTAAACAACAAGTTGTAACTCCAAAAGATTTGGTGTGGCGTGTACGTCTAAACGTTTAGCCTCAAAAGAGAACCCACAGGAGAATTTTCTTTCGTCAAAATTCGTCAGAAAACGTTTTAAGGAAATCCTGCATCGTTAGAAATTATCTTGTTCTTCCTAACAACACGTTGTAACTCGAAAAGCTTTGCTTTTGCGTGTATGTCTCAGCGTGTAGCCTCAAATGATAATGCACAGGAGAGTTTTCTGTCGAAAAAATATGTAAGAATACCACGTTATAAGGAAATACAGTGTTGCAGAGTAAAGACAAATACTTACTTATTGGAAAAACTTTATGAGAAGAAATAACGCATCGTACCAAATTATCTTGTATCTCCTAAACAACACGTTGAAACTTAAAAATATTTGGTGTGGCCTGTACGTCTAAACGTGTAGTCTCAAAAGAGAACCAATAGGAGCAATTTCTTTTGTCAAAATTTGTCAGAAAACCAAGTATTAAGGAAATCCCTCATCGTGCGAAATTATCTTGTTTTTCCTAAACAACACGTTGTAACGCGAAAAGCTTTGGTGTTGCGTGTATGTCTAAGCGTGTAGCCTCAAAAGAGGAAGCACAGGAGAGTTCTCTCTCAAAAGAATATGTAAGAATACCACGTTATAAGGAAATACAGTGTTGCAGACTAAAGGCAAATACATACGTATTGGAAACACTTTAAGAGAAGAAATAACGCATCGTACAAAATTAGCTTTATCTCCTAAACAACACATTGTAACTCGAAAAGATTTGGTGTGGCGTGTACTTCTAAATGTGTAGCCTCAAAAGAGAACCCACAGGAGAATTTTTGTTGGTTAAAATTTGTCAGAAATCCATGTTTTAAGGAAATCACTCATCGTACGTAATTATCTTTTTTTTCCTAAACAACACGTTGTAACTCGAAAAGCTTTGATGTTGCGTGTATGTCTAAGCGTGTATCCTCAAAAGAGAACGCACAGGAGAGTTTTCTCTCGAAAGAACATGTAAGAATACCACATTATAAGGAAATACAGTTTTGCAGAGTAAAGACAAATATGTATGTATTTGAAACACTCTATGAGAAGAAATAACGCATCGTAAAAAATTAGTTTGTATCTCCTAAGCAACAGGTTGTAACTCGAAAAGATTTGGTGTGGTATGTACGTCTAAACGTGTATCCTCAAAAGAGAACCCACAGGAGAATTTTCTTTCGTCAAAATTTGTCAGAAAACCACTTATTAAAGAAATCCCGCATCGTGCGAAACTAACTTGTTTTTCCTAAACAACACATTGTAACTCGAAAATCTTTGGTGTTGCCTGTATGTCTAAGCATGTAGCCTCAAAAGAGAACGCACAGGAGAGATTTCTCTCGAACGTGTATGTAAGAATACCACGTTATAAGGAAATACATTGTGGCAAATTAAAGATAAATACGTTCCTTTTGGAAACACTTAAACTTTACAAGAAGATATAAAGCATCGTAAAAAATTAGTTTGTATCTCCTAAACAACACGTTGTAACTCGAAAACATTTGGTGTGGCGTGTACGTCTAAATGTTTAGCCTCAAATGAAAACCCACAGGAGAATTTTCTTTCCTCAAAATTTGTCAGAAAACCACGTTTTAAGGAATTCCCGCATCGTGCGAAATTATCTTGTTTTTCCTAAACAACACGTTCTAACTCGAAATGCTTTGGTGTTGCGTGTATGTCTAAGCATGTAGCCTCAAAAGAGAATGCACAGGAGAGTTTTCTCTCGAAAGAATTTGTACGAATACCATGTTATTAGGAAATACAGTGTTGTAGAGTAAAGACAAATACGTACGTATTGGAAACACTTTAGGAGAAGAAATAACGCATCGTACAAAATTAGCATGTATCTCCTAAACAACACGTTGTAACTCGAAAAGATTTGGTGTAGTGTGTACGTCTAAACATGTAGCCTCAAAAGAGAACCCACAGGAGAATTTTCTTTCGTCAAAATTTGTCAGAAAACCACGTTTTAAGGAAATCCCGCATTGTGCACAATTATATTGTTTTTCATAAACAAAACATTGTAACTCGAAAAACTTTGGTGTTGGGTGTATGTGTAAGCGTGTAGCCTCAAAAGAGAATGCACAGGAGAGTTTTCTCTCGAAAGAATATGTAAGAATACCACGTTATAAGGAAATATATTGCTGCAGAGTAAAGACAAATACATATGTATTGGAAAAATATTATGAGAAGAAATAACGCATGGTACAAAATTTGCTTGTATCTCCTAAACAACACGTGGTAACTCAAAAATATTTGGTGTGGCGTGTACATCTAAATGTGTAGCCTCAAAAGAGAACCAACAGGAGAATTTTCTTACGTCAAAATTTGTCAGAAAAACACGTTTTAAGGAAATCCCGCATCGTGCGAAATTATCTTGTTTTTCCTAATCAACACGTTGTAACTCGAAAAGCTTTGGTGTTGCGTGTATGTCTAAGCGTGTAGCCTCCAAAGAGAACGCACAGGATAGTTTTCCCTCGAAAGAATATGTAAGAATACCACGTTATAAGGAAATACAGTGTTGCAGAGTATAGACAAATATGTACTTATTGGAAACACTTTAGGAAAAGAACTAACGCATCGTGCAAAATTAGCTTGTATCTTCTAAACAACACGTTGTAACTCGAAAAGATTTGGTGTGGCGTGTACGACTAAACGTGTAGCCTCAAAGGAGAACCAACAGGACAGTTTTCTTTGGTCAAAATTTGTCAGAACACCACGTTTTAAGGAAATCCTGCATCGTGCGAAATTATCTTGTTTTTCCTAAACAACATGTTGTAACTCAAAAAGCTTAGGTGTTGCATATATGTCTAAGTGTGTAGCCTCAAAAGAGAACGCACGGGAGAGTTTTCTCCCGAAAGAATATGTAGGAATACCACGTTATAAGGAAATACAGTGTTGCAGAGTAAAGACAAATACATACTTATTGGAAACACTTAAACTTTACGAGAAGAAATAAATCATAGTAAAAATTAGCTTGTATATCCTAAACAACACATTATAACTCGAAATGATTTGGTGTGGCGTTTACGTCTAAACATGTAGCCTCAAAAGGGAACCCACAAGAGAATTTTCTTTTGTCAAAATTTGTCAGAAAACCACGTTTTAAGGAAATCCCGCATCATGCGAAATTATCTTGTTTTTCCTAAACAACACGTTGTAACTCGAAAAGTTTGGTGTTGCGTGAATGTCTAAGCGTGTAGCCTCCAAAGAGAACGCACAGGAGAGTTTTCTCTCGAAAGAATATGTAAGAATACTACATTATAAGGAAATACAGTGTTGCAGAATAAAGGCAAATACATACATACTGGAAACACTTAAACTTTACGAGAAGAAATAACGCAACGTAAAAAAAAAATAGCTTGTATCTCGTAAACAACAAATTGTAACTCAAAAAGATTTGGTGTGGCGTGTATGTCTAAACGTGTAGCCTCAAAAGAGAACCCACAGGAGAATTTTCTTTCGTCAAAATTTGTCAGAAAACCACGTTTTAAGGAAATCCCGCATCATGAGAAATTATCTTGTTCTTCCTAAACAACACGTTGTAACTCGAAAAGCTTTGCTGTTGCTTGAATGTCTAAGCGTGTAGCCTCAAATGCGAATGCACAGGAGAGTTTTCTCTCGAAAAAATATGTAAGAATACCATGTTATAAGGAAATACAGTGTTGCTGAGTAAAGACTAATACTTACTTATTGGAAAAACTTTACGAGAAGAAATAACGCATCGTACAAAATTAGCTTGTATCTCCTAACCAACACGTTGTAACTTAAAAAGATTTGGTGTGGCCTGTACGTCTAAACGTGTAGTCTTAAAAGAGAACCCATAGGAGAATTTTCTTTGGTCAAATTTTGTCAGAAAACCACGTATTAAGGAAATCCCTCATCGTGCGAAATTATCTTGTTTTTCCTAAACAACAGGTTGTAACGTGAAAAGCTTTAGTGTTGCGTTTATGTCTAAGCGTGTAACCTCAAAAGAGAACGCACAGGAGAGTTTTCTCTCGAAGGAACATGTAAGAATACAACATTTTAAGGAAATACAGTTTTGCAGAGTAAAGACAAATACGTATGTATTTGAAACACTTTATGAGAAGAAATAACGCATCGTAAAAAATTAGTTTTTATCTCCTAAACAACACGTTAATTCGAAAAGATTTGGTATGGCATGTACGTCTAAACGTGTAGCCTCAAAAGAGAACACACAGAAGAATATTCTTTCGTCAAAATTTGTCAGAAAACCACTTATTAAGGAAATCCCGCATCATGCGAAACTATCTTGTTTTTCCTAAACAACACATTGTAACTCGAAAATCTTTGGTGTTGCGTGTATGTCTAAGCATGTAGCCTCAAAAGAGAATGCAAAGGAGAGATTTCTCTCGAACGAGTATGTAAAAATACCACGTTATAAGGAAATACATTGTGGCAAATTAAAGACACATACGTACCTTTTGTAAACAGTTAAACTTTACGAGAAGGTATAAAGTATCGTAAAAAATTAGCTTGTATCTCTTAAACAACACGTTGTAACTCGAAAAGATTTGGTGTGGCGTGTACGTCTAAACATGTAGCCTCAAATGAAAACCCGCAGGAGTATTTTCTTTCGTCAAAATTTGTCAGAAAACCACGTTTTAAGGAATTCCCGCATCCTTCGAAATTATCTTGTTTTTCCTAAACAACACGTTCTAACTCGAAATGCTTTGGTGTTGCGTGTATGTCTAAGCGTGTAGCCTCAAAAGAGAATGCACAGGAGAGTTTTCTCTCGAAAGAATATGTACGAATACCATGTTATAAGGAAATAAACTGCTGTAGAGTAAAGACAAATACGTATGTATTGGAAACACTTTAGGAGAAGAAATAACGCATCGTACAAAATTAGCTTGTATATCCTAAACAACACGTTGTAACTCGAAAAAATTTAGTGTGGCGTGTACCTCTAAACGTGTAGCCTCAAAAGAGAACCCACAGGAGAATTTTCTTTTGTCAAAACGTTTCAGAACACCACGTTTTAAGGAAATCCCGCATCGTGCGCAATTATCTTGTTTTTCATAAACAAAACATTGTAACTCGAAAAGCTTTGGTGTTGGGTGTATGTCTAAGCGTGTAGGCTCAAAAGAGAATGCACAGGAGAGTTTTCTCTCGAAAGAATATATAAGAATACCACGTTATAAGGAAATATATAGCTGCAGAGAAAAGACAAATACATACGTATTGGAAACATATTATGAGAAGAAATAACGCATGGTACAAAATTAGCTTGTATCTCCTAAACAACACGAGGTAACTCAAAAAGATTTGGTGTGGCGTGTAGTCTAAATGTGTAGCCTCAAAAGAGAACACACAGGAGAATTTTCTTACGTCAAAATTGTCAGAAAATCACGTTTTAAGGAAATCCTGCATCAAGCGAAATTATCTTGTTTTTCCTAATCAACACGTTGTAACTCAAAAAGCTTTGGTGTTGCGTGTATGTCTACGCGTGCAGCCTCCAAAGAGAACGCACAGGATAGTTTTCTCTCGAAAGAATATGTAAGAATACCACGTTATAAGGAAATACAGTGTTGCAGAGTAAAGGAAATATGTATGTATTGGAAACCCTTAAACTTTACGAGACGAAATAAAGCATTGTACAAAATTAGGTTGTATCTCCTAAACAACACTTGGTAACACGAAAAGATTTGGTGTGGCGTGTACGTCTAAACGTGTAGCCTCAAAAGAGAACCTACAGGACACTTTTCTTTCGTCTAAATTTGTCAGAAAACAACGTTTTAAGGAAATTCCACATCGTGAGAAATTATCTTGTTCTTCCTAAACAACACATATTAACTCAAAAAGCTTTGGTGTTGTGTGTATGTCTAAGCGTGTAGCCCCAAAAGAGAACGCACAGGAGAGTTTTCTCTCGAAAGAATATATAAGAATACCACGTTATAAGGAAATACAGTGTGGCAGAGTAAAGACAAATATGTACGTATTGGAAACACTTTATGAGAGAAATAACGCATCTTGCAAAATTAGCTTGTATCTCCTAAACAACACGTTGTAACTCGAAAAGATTTGGTGTGGCATGTACGTCTAAAGTGTAGCCTCAAAAGAGAACCCACAGGAGAGTTTTCTTTCGTCAAAATTTGTCAGAAAACCATGTTTTAATGAAATCGCGCATCGTGCGAAATCATCTTGTTTTTCCTAAACAACACGTTGTAACTCGAAAAGCTTTGGTGTTGCGTGTATTTCTAAGCGTGTAGCCTCAAAAGAGAACGCAAAGGAGAGTTTTTTCTCGAAAGAATATGTAAGAATACCACGTTATTAGGAAATACAGTGTTGCAGAGTAAAGACAAATACTTACGTATTGGAAACACTTTACGAGAAGAAATAACGCATCTTACAAAATTAGCTTGTATCTCCTAAACAACATGTTGTAACTTAAAAAGATTTGGTGTGGCCTGTACGTCTAAACGTGTAGCCTCAAAGGAGAACCCATAGGAGAATTTTCTTTGGTCAAAATTTGTCAGAAAACCACGTATTAAGGAAATCCCGCATCGTGCAAAATTATCTTGATTTTCCTAAACAACACGTTGTAACTCAAAAAGGGATTTCCTTAAAACGTGGTTTTCTGTCAAATTTTGACGAAAGAAAATTATCCTGTGGGTTATCTTTTGAGGCTACACGTTTAGACGTACACACCACACCAAAACTAATTTAGTACGATGCCTTATTTCTTCTCGTAAAGTTTAAGTGTTTCCAATAAGTACGTATTTGTCTTTACACTGCAACACTGTATTTCCTTATAACGTGGTATTCTTACATATTCTTTCGAGAGAAAACTCTCCTGTGCGTTCTTTTCGAGTACCAACATGTTGTTTAGGACATACAAGCTAATTTTGCAAGATGCGTTATTTCTCTCATAAAGTGTTTCCAATAAGTACGTATTTGTCTTTGCTCTGCAACACTGTATTTCCTTATAACGTGGTATTCTTGCATATTCTTTCGAGAGAAAACTCTCCTGTACGTTCTCTTTTGAGGCTACATGCTTTGACATACATGTAACACCAAAGCTTTTCGAGTTACCATGTGTTGTTTAGGAAGAACAAGATAAATTAGCACGATGCGGGATTTCCTTAAAAAGTGGTTTTCTTACAAATGTTGAGGAAAGAAAATACTCCTGTGGGTTCTCTTTTGAGGCTACACATTTAGCCGTACACGCCACACTAAATCTTTTCGAGTTACAACGTGTTGTTTAGGAGATACAAGCTAATTTTTTACGATGCGTTTTTTCTTCTCATAAAGTTTAAGTGTTTCCATTATGTATATTTTTGCCTTTACTCTGCAACAGTGTATTTCCTTATAACGTGGTTTTCTTGCATATTCTTTCGATAGAAAACGCTCCTGTGCGTTCTCCTTTGAGGCTACATGCTTAGACATACACGCAACACCAAAGCTTTTCGAGTTACAACGTGTTGTTCATGAAAAACAACATAATTTCGCACAATGCGGGATTTCCTTAAAACGTGGTTTTCTGACAAATTTTGACCAAATAAAACTCTCCTGTGGGTACTCTTTTGAGGCTACACGTTTAAACGTACACGCCGCACCAAATCTTTTCGAGTTACAACGTGTTGTTTAGGACATACAAGCTAATTTGGCAAGATGCCTTATTTCTCTTATAAAGTGTTTCCAATATGTACGTATTTGTCTTTACTCTGCAACACTGTATTTCCTTATAACGTGGTATCCTTACATATTCTTTCGAGAGAAAACTCTCCTGTGCGTTCTCTTTTGAGGCTACACGCTTAGACATACACGCAACACCAAAGTTTTTCGAGTTACAACGTGTTGTTAAGAAAAACAAGATAATTTAGCACGATGCGGGATTTCCTTAAAACGTGGTTTTCTGACAAATTTTGAAGAAAGAAAATTCTCCTGTGGGTTCTCCTTTGAGGCTAAACGTTTAGACATACACGCCACACCAAATCTTTTTGAGTTTTATCGTGTTGTTTAGGAGATACAAGCTAATTTTGTACCATGCATTATTTCTTCTCGTAAAGTGTTTCCCTTACTTACGTATTTGTCTTTACTCTGCAGCACTGTGTTTCTTTATAACGTGGTATTCTTACATATTCTTTCGAGAGAAACCTCTCCTGTGCGTTCTCCTTTGAGGCTACACGCTTAGACATACATGCAACACCAAAGCTTTTCGAGTTACAATGTGTTGTTTATGAAAAACAAGATAATTTCGCACGATGCGGGATTTCCTTAAAACGTGGTTTTCTGAAAAATTTTGACGAAAGAAAATTCTACTGGGGGTTCTCTTTGGAGGCTACACGTTTAGACATACACGGCACACCAAATGTTTTCAAGTTACAACGTGTTGTTTAGGACATACAAGCTAATTTTGCATGATGCGTTATTTCTCTCAAAAAGTGCTTCCAATACATATGTATTTGTCTTTACTTTGCAACCCTGTATTTCCTTATAACGTGGTATTCTTACTTATTCTTTCGAGAAAAAACTCTCCTGTGCGTTCTCTTTTGAGGTTATACACTTAGATATACATACAACACCTAAGCTTTTCGAGTTAAAACGTGTTGTTTAGGAAGAACAAGATAATTTCTCACAATGCGGGATTTCCTTAAAACTCGGTTTTCTGACAAATTTTGAAGAAAGAAAATTGTCCTGTGGGTTCTCTTTTGAGGCTACACGTTTAGATGTACAGGCCACACCAAATCCTTTCGACTAACAACGTGTTGTTTAGGAGTTACAAGCTAATTTTTTACGATGCTTTATTTCATCTCGTAAAGTTTAAGGGTTTCCAATATGTACTTTTTTGTCGTTACTCAGCAACACTGTACTTCCTTATAAAGTGGTATTCTTACCTATTCTTTCGAGAGAAAACTCTCCTGTGCGTTCTCTTTTGAGGCTACACGCTTTGACATACACGCAACACCAATGCTTTTCAAGTTACAATGTGTTGTTTAGGAAAAACTAGATAATTTAGCACGATGCGGGATTTCCTTAAAACGTGGTTTTCTGACAAATTTTGACGGAAGAAAATACTCCTGTGGGTTCCCTTTTGAGGCTACACATTTAGACGTACATGCCACACCAAATCTTTTCGAGTTACAACGTGATGTTTAGGAGATACAAGCTAATTTTTTACGATGCGTTATTTCTTCTCATAAAGTTTAAGTGTTTCCATTACGTACATATTTGCCTTTACTCTGCAACACTGTATTTCCTTATAACGTGGTATTCTTGTATATTCTTTCGATAGAAAACTCTCCTGTGCATTCTCTTTTGAAGCTACATGCTTAGACATACACGCAAAATCAAAGCTTTTCGAGTTACAACTTGTTGTTTAGGAAAAACAACATAATTTTGCACGATGCGGGATTTCCTTAAAACGTGGTTTTCTGAAAAATTTTGACGAAATAAAACTCTCCTGTGGGTACTCTTTTGAGGCTACACGTTTAGACGTACAGGCCACACAAAATCTTTTCGAGTTACAACGTGTTGTTTAAGACATACAAGCTATTTTCCAAGATGCGTCATTTCTCTCACAAAGTGTTCCCAATATGTACGTATTTGTCTTTACTCTGCAACACTGTATTTCCTTATAACGTGGTATCCTTACATATTCTTTCGAGAGAAAACTCTCCTGTGCGTTCTCTTTTGAGGCTACACGCTTAGAAATACACGCAACACCAACGCTTTTCGAGTTACAACGTGTTGTTTAGGAAAAACAAGATAATTTAGGACGATGCGGGATTTCCTTAAAACGTAGTTTTCTGACAAATTTTGACGAAAGAAAATTCTCCTGTGTGTTCTCCTTTGAGGCTAAATGTTTAGACATACACGCCACACCAAATCTTTTTGAGTTATATCATGTTGTTTAGGAGATACAAGCTAATTTTGTACCATGCATTATTTCTTCTCGTAAAGTGTTTCCCTTACTTACGTATTTGTCTTTACTCTGCAGCACTGTGTTTCCTTATAACGTGGTATTCTTACATATTCTTTCGAGAGAAACCTCTCCTGTGCGTTCTCTTTTGAGGCTACACGCTTAGACATACATGCAACACCAAAACATTTCGAGTTACAATGTGTTGTTTATGAAAAACAAGATAATTTCGCACGATGCAGGATTTCCTTAAAACCTGGTTTTCTGAAAAATTTTTACGAAAGAAAATTCTACTGGGGGTACTCTTTGGAGGCTACCCGTTTAGACATACACGGCACACCAAATGTTTTCAAGTTACAACGTGTTGTTTAGGAGATACAAGCTAATTTTTTACGATGCGTTATTTCTTCTCGTAAAGTGTTTAATATAAGTACATATTTGTCTTTACTCTGTAGCACTGTATTTCCTTATAACGTGGTATTCTTACATATTCTTTCGAGAGAAATCTCTCCTGTGCCTTCTCTTTTGAGGCTACATGCTTAGACATACACGCAACACCAACGCTTTTCGAGTTACAATGTGTTGTTTATGAAGAACAAGATAATTTCTCACGATGTGGGATTTCCTTAAAACGTGGTTTTCTGACAAATTTTGACGAAAGAAAATTGTCCTGTGGTTCTCTTTTGAGGCTACACATTTATACGTACACGCCACACCAAATCTTTTCGAGTTACAATGTGTTGTTTAGGAGATACAAGCTAATTTTGTACAATGCTTTATTTCATCTCATAAAGTTTTAGGGTTTCCAATACGTATGTATTTGTCTTAATTCTGCAACACTGTACTTCCTTATAACGTTGTATTCTTACATATTCTTTTGAGAGAAAACTCTCCTGTATTTTCTCTTTTGAGGCGACATGCTTAGACATCCACGCAACACCAAAGATTTACGAGTTTCTACGTACTGTTTAGTAAAAACAAGATAATTCCGAACGATGCTGGATTTCCTTAAAACGTGGTTTTCTGAAAATTTTGACGAAAGAAAATTCTCCTATGGGTTCTCTTTTGAGGCTACAGGTTTAGACGTACCCGCCACACCAAATCTTTTCGAGTTACAACGTGTTTTTTAGGAGATACGAGCTAATTTTGTACGATGCTTTATTTCATCTCGTAAAGTTTAAGGGTTTCCAATACGTACGTATTTGTCTTTAATCTGCAACACTGTATTTCCTTATAACGTGGTATTCTTACATATTCTTTCGAGAGAAAACTCTCCTGTGTGTTCTTTTTTGATGCTACACGCTGAGAAATACACGCAACACAAAAGCTTTTCGAGTTACAACGTGTTGTTTAAGAAAAACAAGATAATTTCGCACGATGCGGATTTCCTTAAAACGTGGTTTTCTGAAAATTTTGACGAAAGAAAATTCTCCTATGGGTTCTCTTTTGAGGCTACACGTTTAGACGTACACGCCACACCAAATCTTTTCGAGTTACAACGTGTTGTTTAGGAGATACGAGCTAATTTTGTACGATGCTTTATTTCATCTCGTAAAGTTTAAGGGTTTCTAATACGTACGTATTTGTCTTTACTCTGAAACACTGTATTTCCTTATAACGTGGTATTCTTACATATTCTTTTGAGAGAAAACTCTCCTGTGTGGTCTCTTTTGAGGCTACACGGTGAGACATACACGCAACACCAAAGCTTTTCGAGTTACAACGTGTTGTTTAGGAAAAAGAAGATAATTTCGCACGATGCAGGATTTCCTTAATACGTGGTTTTCTGACAAATAAGACCAAAGAAAATTCTCCTGTGGGTTCTGTTTTTGAGGCTACACGTTTAGACGTACACGCCACACCAAATCTTTTCGAGTTACAACGTGTTGTTTAGTAGATACAAGCTAATTTTGTATGATGCGTTATTTCTTCTCGTAAAGTGTTTCCAATACGTATGAATTTGTCTTTACTCTGCAACACTGTATTTCCTTATAACCTGGTATTCTTACATATTCTTTCGAGTGAAAAATCTGTGTGTTCTCTTTTGAGGCTACACACTGAGACATACACGCAACACCAAAGCTTTTCGATTTACAACGTGTTGTTTATGATAAACAAGATAATTTCGCAGGATGCAGGATTTCGTTAAAACGTGGTTTTCTGACAAATTTTGACGAAAGAAAATTCTCCAGTGGGTTCTCTTTTGAGGCTAAACTTTTAGACGTACACGCCAAACCAAATGTGTTCGAGTTTCCACTTGTTGTTTAGGAGATACAAGCTAATATTGTATGATGCTTAATTTCTTCACGTAAAGTGTTTCCAATATGTACGTGTTTGTCTTTACTCTGCTACACTGTATTTCCTTATAACGTTGAATTCTTACATGTTCTATCGAGAGAAAACTCTCCTGTGCATTCTCTTTTGAGGCTACACGCTTAGACATACACGCAACACCAAAGCTTTTCGAGTTACCACGTGTTGTTTAGGAAAAACAAGATAATTTCGCACGATGTGGTATTTCCTTAAAACGTGGTTCTCTGACAAATTTTGACGAAAGAAAATTCTCCTTTGAGGCTACACGTTTAGACATACACGCCAAACCCAATCTTTTCGAGTTACCACGTGTTGTTTAGGAGATACAAGCTAATTTTGTTCGATGCGTTATTTCTTCTCGTAAAGTGTTCCCAATATATACTTATTTGTTTTACTCTGCAAAATTGTATTTCCTAATAACGTGGTATTCTTACATATTCTTTGGAGAGATAACTCTCCTGTGCCTTCTCTTTTGAGGCTCCATGCTTACACATACACGCAACACTAAAACTTTTCGAGTTACAACATGTTGTTTAGGAAAAAGAAGATGATTTCGCACGATGGGGGATTTCCGTAAAACGTGGTTTTCTGAAAAATTTTAATGAAAGAAAATTCTCCTGAGGGTTCTTTTTTGAGGCTACACATTTAGACGTACACGCCTCACCAAATCTTTGCGAGTTACAACGTGTTTTTTAGGAGATACAAGCTAATTTTGTACGAAGCATTAATTCTTCTCGTAAGGTGTTTCCAATAGGTAAGTATTTGTCTTTATTCTGCAAAATTGTATTTCCATATAACGTGGTATTCTTACATATTCTTTCGAGAGAAAACTCTCCTGTGCCTTCTCTTTTGAGGCTCCACGCTTAGACATACACGCAACACTAAAGCTTTTCGAGTTGCAACATGTTTTTTAGGAAAAAATATGATTTCGCACGATGCAGGATTTCCTTAAAACGTGGTTTTCTGAAAAATTTTAATGAAAGAAAATTCTCCTGTGGGTTCTCTTTTGAGGCGACACGGTTAGACGTACACAACACACCAAATCTTTTCGAGTTACAACGTGTTGTTTAGCAGATACAAGCTAATTTTGTACGATGTGTTATTTCTTCTCGTAAAGTGTTTCCAATATGTTCGTATTTGTCTTTACTCTGCAACACTCTATTTCCTTATAACATGGTATTCTTACATATTCTTTCGAGAAAAAACTCTCCTTTACATTCTCTTTTGAGGCTACATCCTTAGGCATACAAGCAACACTAAAGCTTTTCGAGTTACAACTTGTTGTTTAGGAAAAACAAGATAATTTTGCACGATGAGGGATTTCCTTAAACGTGGTTTTCTCACAAATTTGATGAAAGAAAATTCTCCTGTGGGTTCTCTTTTGAGGCTACCCATTTAGCTGCACACGCCACACCAAATCCTTTAGAGTTACAACCTGTTGTTTAGGAGATACAAGCTAATTTTGTATGATGCGTTATTTCTTCTCGTAAAGTGTTTCCAATACATACGTATTTGTCTTTACCTTGCAACACTGTATTTCCTTACAACGTGGTATTCTTACATATTCTTTGAGAGAAAACTATCCTGTGCATTCTCTTTTGAGGGTACACGCTTATTCATACACGGAACACCAAAGCTTTTCGAGTTACAACGTGTTGTTTAGGAAAAACAAGATATTTTCGCACGATGCGAGATTTCCTTAAAACGTGGTTTCTGACAAATTTTGATGAAAGAAAATTCTCCTGTCGGTTCCCTTTTGAGGCTACACGTTTAGACGTACACGTCACACCCAATCTTTTCGAGTTACAACGTGTTGTTTAGGAGATACAAGCTAATTTTGTACGATGCTTTATTTCTTCTCTTAAAGTGTTTCCAATATGTATGTATTTGTCTTTAATCTGCAACACTGTATTTCCTTATAACGTGGTATTCTTACATATTCTTTCGAGAGAAAACTCTCCTGTGCATTCTCTTTTGAGGCTACACGCTTAGACATACACGCAAGACCAAAGCTTTTCGAGTTACAATGTGTTGTTTAGGAAGAACCAGATTATATCGCACGATGCGGGATTTCCTTACAACGTGGTTTTCTGACAAATTTTGACGAAAGAAAATTCTCCTGTGGGTTCTCTTTTGAGGCACACATTTAGGCGTACACACCACACCAAATTCATTAGAGTTATAACGTGATGTTTAGGAGATACAAGCTAATTTTGTACGATGCCTTTTTTCTTCTCGTAAATTTAAGTGTTTCCAATAAGTATGTATCTGTCTTTACTCTGCAACACTGTATTTCCTTATAACGTGGTATTCTTACATATTCTTTCGAGGAAAAACTCTCCTGTGCATTCTCTTTTGAGGCTACACGCTTAGACATACACGCAACACCAAAGCTTTTCGAGTTACAACGTGTTGTTTAGGAAAAACAAGATAATTTCACACGATGCGGGATTTCCTTAAAACGTGGTTTTCTGACAAATTTTGACAAAAGAAAACTCTCCTGTGGGTTCTCTTTTGAGGATACACGTTTAGACGTACACGCCACACCAAATCTTTGCGAGTTACAACATGTTTTTTAGGACATACAAGCTAATTTTGCAAGATGTGTTATTTCTCTCATAAAGTGTTTCCAATACGTATGTATTTATCTTTACTCTGCAACACTGTATTTCCTTATAACGTGGTATTCTTACATATTCTTTCGAGAGAAAACTCTCCTATGAGTTCTCTTTTGGGGCTACACGCTTAGACATACACCCAACACCAAAGCTTTTCGAGTTAAAATGTGTTGTTTAGGAAGAACAAGATAATTTCTCACGATGCGGGATTTCCTTAAAACGTGGTTTTCTGACGAATTCTGACGAAAGAAAATTGTCCTGTGGGTTCTCTTTTGAGGCTACATGTTTAGACGTACATGCCACACCAAATCTTTGCGAGTTACAACGTGTTGTTTAGGAGATACAAGCTAATTTTGTACGATGCTTTATTTCATCTCGTAAAGTTTAAGGGTTTCCAATACATACGTATTTGTCTTTACTCTGCAACACTGTATTTCCTTATAACGTGGTATTCTTTCTTATTCTTTTGAGAGAAAACTCTCCTGTGCATTCTCTTTTGAGGCTACACGCTTAGACAAACACGCAACAGCAAAGCTTTTCGAGTTACAACGTGTTGTTTAGGAAGAACAAGATAATTTCCCACGATGCGGGATTTCCTTAAAACGTGGTGTTCTGACAAATGTTGATGAAAGAAAATTCTCCTGTGCGTTCTCTTTTGAGGATACACGTTTAGACGTACACGCCACACCAAATCTTTTTGAGTTACACCATGCCGTTTAGGAGATACAAGCTAATATTTTTACGATGAGTTATTTCTTCTCTTTAAGTTTAAGTGTTTCTAATACATACGTATTTGCCTTTTCTCTCCAACACTGTAGTTCCTTATAACGTGGTATTCTTACATATTCTTTCGAGAGAAAACTCTCCTGTGCGTTCTCTTTTGAGGCTACAGGCTTAGACATACAGACAACACCAAAGTTTTTCGAGTTACAATGTGTTGTTTATGAAAAACAAGATAATTTAGCACGATGCGGGATTTCCTTAAAACGTGGTTTTCTGACAAATTTGACGAAAGAAAATACTCCTGAGGGTTCTCTTTTGAGGCTACACCTTTAGACGTACACGCCACACCAAATCCTTTCGAGTTACAACGTGTTGTTTAGGAGATACAAGCTAATTTTTTACGATGCGTTCTTCCTTCTCGTAAAGTTTAAGTGTTTCCAATAAGTACGTATTTGTCTTTATTCTGCAACACTGTATTTCCTTATAACGTGGTATTCTTACATATTCTTTCGAGAGAAAACTCTCCTGTGTGTTCTCTTTTGAGGCTACACGCTTAGACATACACGCAACACCAAAGCTTTTCGAGTTACAACGTGTTGTTTAGGAAGAACAAGATAATTTCTCACGATGCGGGATTTCTTTAAAACGTGGTTTTCTGACAAATTTTGACGAAAGAAAATTGTCCTGTGGTTCTCTTTTGAGGCTACACTTTTAGACGTACACACCACACCAAAACTTTTCGAGTTACAACGTGTTGTTTAGGAGATACAAGCTAATTTTGTAATATGATTTATTTCATCTCGTAAAGTTTAAGGGTTTCCAATACGTAACTATTTGCCATTATTCTGCAACAGTGTACTTCCTTATAACGTGGTATTCTTACATATTCTTTCGAGAGAAAACTCTCCTGTGTGTTCTCTTTTGGGGCTACACGCATAGACATTCACACAACACCAAAGCATATCCAGTTACAATGCGTTGTTTAGGAAAAACAAGATAATTTTGCACAATGCGGGATTTCCTTAATACGTGGTTTTCTGACAAATTTTGACCAAAGAAAATTCTCCTGTGGGTTCTCTTTTGAGGCTACACGTTTAGACGTACACGCCACACCAAAGCTTTTCGAGTTACATCGTGTTGTTTAGGAGATACAAGCTAATATTTTACCATGTGTTATTTCTTCTCATAAAGTGTTTCCAATAAGTACGTATTTGTCTTTATTCTGCAACACTCTATTTCCTTATAACGTGGTATTCTTACATATTCCTTCGAGAGAAAACTCTCTTGTGTGCTCTCTTTTGTGTCTACATGCTTAGACATACACGCAACACCAAAGCTTTTCGAGTTACAACGTGTTGTTTAGGAAAAACAAGATAATTTCGCACGATGCGGGATTTCCTTAAAACGTGGTTTTCTGAAAAATTTGAAGAAAGAAAATTCTCCTATGGGTTCTCTTTTGAGGCTACACGTTAGATGTACATGCCACAGCAAATCCTTTCGAGTTACAACCTGTTGTTTAGGAGATACAAGCTAATTTTGTATGATGCCTTATTTCTTCTCGTAAAGTGTTTCCAATTCGTACGCATTGTCTTTACTCTGCAACACTGTATTTCCTTATAACCTGGTATTCTTACATATTCTTCCGAGTGAAAACTCTCCTGTGTGTTCTCTTTTGAGGCTACACACTGAGACAAAAAGCAACACCAAAGCTTTTCGAGTTACAACGTGTTGTTTAGGAAAAACAAGATAATTTCGCACGATGCAGGATTTTCTTAATATGTGGTTTTCTGACAAATTTGACCAAAGAAAATTCTCCTGTGGGTTTCCTTTGAGGCTACACGTTTAGACGTACACGCCACATCAAATCTTTTCGAGTTACAACGTGTTGTTTAGGAGATACAAGCTAATTTTGTTCCATGTGTTATTTCTTCTCCTAAAGTGTTTCCAATACTTACATATTTGTTTTACTCTGCAACATTGTATTTCCTTATAACGTTGTATTCTTACATATTCTTTCGAGAAAAAACTCTCCTTTGCGTTCTCTTTTGAGGCTACACGCTTAGACATACACGCAGCACCAAAGCTTTTCGAGTTACAACTTGTTTAGGAAAAACAAGATAATTTTGCACGATGAGGGATTTCCTTAAAATGTGGTTTTCTCACATATTTTGACGATTAAACATTCTCCTGTAGGTTCCCTTTTGAGGTTACACGTTTAGACGTACACACCACACCAAATCCTTTCGAGTTACAACCTGTTGTTTAGGAGATACAAGCTAATTTTGTATGATGCGTTATTTCTTCTCATAAAGTGTTTCCAATTCATACGTATTTGTCTTTACTCTGCCACACTGTATTTCCTTATAACGTGGTATTCTTACATATTCTTTCGAGAGAAAACTCTCCTGTGAGTTCTCTTTTGAGGCTACACGCTTAGACATACACGCAACACAAAAGCTTTTAGAGTTACAACGTGTTGTTTAGGAAAAACAAGATAATTTCGCACGATGCGAAATTTCCTTAAAACGTGGTTTACTGACAAAATTTGATGAAAGAAAATTCTCCTGTCGGTTCTGTTTTGAGGCTACACGTTTAGATGTACACGTCACACCCAAATATTTTCGAGTTACAACGTGTTGTTTAGGAGATACAAGCTAATTTTTTACGATGCTTTATTTCTTCTCTTAAAGTGTTTCCAATATGTACGTATTTGTCTTTACTTTGCAACACTGTATTTCCTTATAACGTGGTATTCTTACATATTCTTTCGAGAGAAAACTCTCCTTGCATTCCCTTTTGAGGCTACATACTTAGACATACACGCAACACCAAAGCTTTTCGAGTTACAACTTGTTGTTTAAAAAAGACAAGATAATTTCGTAGGATGCGGGATTTCGTTAAAACGTGGTTTTCTGACAAATTTTGAAGAAAGAAAATTCTCCAGTGGGCTCTCTTTTGAGGCTACACTTTTAGACGTACACGCCAAACCAAATGTTTTCGAGTTTCCACTTTTTGTTTAGGGGATACAAGCTAATATTTTATGATGCGTAATTTCTTCTCATAAAGTGTTTCCAATATGTACGTATTTGTCTTTACTCTGCTACACTGTATTTCCTTATAACGTTGTATTCTTACATGTTCTTTCGAGAGAAAACTCTCCTGTGCATTCTCTTTTGAGGCTACAAGCTTAGACATACACGCAACACCAAAGCTTTTCGAGTTACAAGGTGTTGTTTAGGAAAAACAAGATAATTTCGCACTATGCGGGATTTCCTTAAAACGTGGTTTCTGACAAATTTTGACGAAAAAAAATTCTCCTGTTGGTTCCCTTTTGAGGCTACACGTTTAGACATACACGCCACACCCAAATCCTTTCGAGTTACCACGTGTTGTTTAGGAGATACAAGCTAATTTTGTATGATGCGTTATTTCTTCTCGTAAAGTGTTTCCAATATGTACCTATTTGTCTTTACTCTGCAACACTGTATTTCCTTATAACGTTGTATTCTTACATGTTCTTTCGAGAGAAAACTCTCCTGTGCATTGTCTTTAGAGGCAACATGCTCAGACATACACGCAACACCAAAGCTTTTCGAGTTACAACGTGTTGTTTAGGAAAAACAAGATAATTTTGCACGATGCGGGATTGCCTTAACACGTGGTTTTTTGACAAATTTTGACGAAAGAAAGTTCTCCTGTGGGTTCTCTTTTGAGGCTACACGTGTAGACGTACGAGCCATACCAAATCTTTTTGAGTTGCAACGTGTTGTTTAGGAGATACAAGCAAATATTGTATGATGTGTTATGTCTTCCCTAAAGTCTTTCCAATATGTCCTTATTTGTCTTTACTCTACAACACTGGATTTTCTCATAACGTGGTATTCTTACATATTCTTTAGAGGGAAAACTCTCCTGTGCTTTCTCTTTTGAGGCTAAACGTGTAGACAAACACACAACGCCAAAGATTTTCGAGTTACAATGTGTCCTTTAGGAAAAACAAGATAATTTCGCACGATGCGGGATTTCCTTTAAACGTGGATTCCTGACAAATTTTGACGGAAGAAAGTTCTCCTGTGGGTACTCTTTTGAGGCTACACATGCCGCCATATGAGCCACAACAAATCTTTTCGAGTTACAACGTGTTGTTTAGGAGATACAATTAAATTTTGTACGATGCATTATTTCTTATCGTAAAGTGTTTCTAATACGTACTTATTTGTCTTTACTCTGCAACACTGTATTTCCTTATAACGTGGTATTCTTACATATTATTTCGAGGGAAAACTCTCCTGTGCGTTCTCTTTTGAGGCTAAACGCGTAGACAAACACACAACGCCAAAGATTTTCGAGATACAATGTGATCTTTAGGAAAACAAGATAATTTCGCACGATGCGAGATTTCCATAATACGTGGTTTTCTGAAAAATTTTGATGAAAGAAAGTTCTCCTGTGGGTTCTCTTTTGAGGCTACACGTGTAGAGGTACGAGCCACACCAAATCATTTCGAGTTCCAACGTGTTGTTTAGGAGATACAAGCTAATTACGTATGATGCTTTATTACTTCTCTTAAAGTGTTTCCAATAGGTACGTAGTTGTCTTTACTCTGCAACACTGTATTTCCTTATAACGTGGTATTCTTACATATTCTTTCGAGAGAAAACTCTCCTGTGCATTCTCTTTTGAGACTACACGCAGAGACATACACGCAACACCAAAGCTTTTCGAGTTACAACGTGTTGTTTAGGAAAAACAAGATAATTTCGCACGATGCGATATTTCCTTAAAACGTGGTTTCTGACAAATTTTGATGAAAGAAAATTCTCCTGTGGGTTCTCGTTTGAGGCTACACTTTTAGACGTATATGTCACACCAAATCTTTTCAAGTTACAACGTGTTGTTTAGGAGATACAAGCTAATTTTTTACGATGCGTTATTTCTTCTCATAAAGTGTTTCCAATATGTACTTGTTTTTACTCTGCAAAATTGTATTTCCTTTTAACGTGGTATTCTTACATATGCTTTTGAGAGAAAACTCTCCTATGCCTTCTCTTTTGAGGCTCCACGCTTACACATACACGCAACACCAAAGCTTTTCGAGTTACAACATGTTGTTTAGGAAAAATAAGATGATTTCGAATGATGAGGGATTTCCTAAAAACGTGGTATTCTGAAAAATTTTGAAGAAAGAAAATTCTACTGTGTGTTCCCTTTTGATGATACACGTTTAGATGTACATGCCACACCAAATCTTTTCGAGTTACAACGTGTTGTTTAGGAGATACAAGATAATTTTTTATGATGCGTTAATTTTTCTTGTAAAGTGTTTCCAATATGAACGTATTTGTCTTTACTCTGCAACATTGTATTTCCTTATGACGTGGTATTCTTACATATTCTTTCGAGAGAAAACTATCCTGTGCGTTCTCTTTTGAGGTTACATGCTTAGACATACACGCAACACCAAAGCTTTTCGAGTTACAACGTGTTGTTTAGGTAAAACAAGATAATTTCGCATGATGCGAGATTTCTATAAAACGTGGTTTTCTGAAAAATTTTGATGAAAAAAAATTCTCCTGTGGGTTCTCTTTTGAGGCTACACATGTAGAGGTACGAGCCACACCAAATCTTTTCGAGTTACAACGTGTTGTTTAGGAGATACAAGCTAATTTTGTACGATGTGTTATTACTTCTCTTAAAGAGTTTCCAATACGTACGTATTTGTCTTTACTCTGCAACACTGTATTTCCTTATAACGTGGTATTCTTACATATTCTTTCGACAGAAAACTCTCCTGTGCATTCTCTTTTGAGGCTACAAACTTAGACATACACGCAACACCAAAGCTTTTCGAGTTACAGCGTGTTGTTTAGGAAAAACAAGATAATTTCCCAGGATGCGAGATTTCCTTAAAACGTGGTTTCCGACAAATTTTGATGAAAGAAAGTTCTCCTGTGGGTTCTCTTTTGAGGCTACACGTTTAAACGTACACCTCACACCAAATCTTTTCGAGTTACAAGGTGTTGTTAGGAAATACAAGCTAATTTTGTATGATGAGTTATTTCTTCTCGTAAAGTGTTTCCAATATGTACTTATTTGTCTTTACTCTGCAAAATTGTATTTCCTTATAACGTGGTATTCTTATATATTCTTTCGAGAGAAAACTCTCCTGTGCCTTCTCTTTTGAGGATCCACGCTTACCCATACACGCAACACCAAAGCTTTTCGAGTTACAACATGTTGTTTAGGAAAAAGAAGATGATTTCGCATGATGTGGGATTTCCTTAAAACGAGGTTTTCTGAAAAATTTTGACGAAAGAAAATTATCCTGTGGGTTCTCTTTTGAGGCTACACGTTTAGACGTACATGCCAAACCAAATCTTTTCGAGTTACAACATGTTGTTTCAGAGATACAAGCATAATTTTGTAAGATGCGTTACTTCTTCTCGTAAAGTGTTTCCAATATGTAAGTACTTGTCTTTACTCTGCAACACTGTATTTCCTTATAACGGGGTATTCTTACATATTCTTTCGAGAGAAAACTATCCTGTGCGTTCCCTTTTTAGGCTACACACTTAGACATACAGGCAACACCAAAGCTTTTCGAGTTACAACGTGTTGTTTATGAAAAACAAGATAATTTCGCACGATGCGGGATTTCCTTAAGACGTAGTTTTCTGAAACATTTTGACGAAAGAAAATTCTTCAGCGGGTTCTCTTTTGAGGCTACACGTTTAGATGTACACGCCACACCAAATCCTTTTGATTTACCACGTGTTGTTTAGGAGATACAAGCTAATTTTGTATGTTTCGTTATTTCTTCCCGTAAAGTGTTTCCAATAAGTACGTATTTGTCTTTACTCAGCAACAATGTATTTCTTTATAACGTTGTATTCTTACATATTCTTTCAAGAGAAAACTCTCCTGTGCGTTCTCTTTAGAGGCCATACGCTTAGACATACACGCAACGCCAAAGCTTTTCGAGTTACAATGTATTGTTTAGGAAAAACAAGATAATTTCGCAGGATGCGAGATTTCCATAAAACGTAGTTTTCTGAAAAATTTTGACGAAACAAAGTTCTCCTCTGGGTTCTCTTTTGAGACTACACGTGTAGAGGTACGAGTCACACCAAATCTTTTCGAGTTACAACTTGTTGTTTAGGAGATACAAGCTAATTTTTTACGTTGCCTTATTTCTTCTCTTAAAGTGTTTCCAATAGTATTTATCTTTACTCTGCAACACTGTATTTCCTTATAACGTGGTATTCTTACATATTCTTTCGAGAGAAAACTCTCCTGTGTGCTCTCTTTTGAGGCTACACGCTTAGACATACACGCAACACCAAAGCTTTTCGAGTTACAACGTGTTCTTTAGGAAAAACAAGATAATTTCGTACGATGCGAGATTTCTTTAAAACGTGGTTTCTGACAAATTTTGATGAAAGAAGATTCTCCTGTGGGTTCGCGTTTGAGGCTACACTTTTAGAGTTACACGTCACACCTAATCTTTTCGAGTTACAACGTGTTGTTTAGGAGATACAAGCTAATTTTGTACGATGCGTTATTTCTTCTCGTAAAGTGTTTCCAATATGTACTTATTTGTCCTTACTCTGCAAAATTGTATTTCCTTATAACGTGATATTCTTACATATTCTTTCGAGAGAAAATTCTCCTGTGCCTTCTCTTTTGAGGCTACACGCTTGCACATACACGCAACACCAAAGCTTTTCGAGTTACAACATGTTGTTTAGGACAAAGAAGATGATTACACACGATGAGGCATTTCCTTAAAACGTGGTGTTCTGAAAAATTTTGAAGTAAGAAAATTCTCCTGTGGGTTCTCTTATGAGGCTACACATTTAGACGTACACGCCACACCAAATCCTTTCGAGTTAAAACGTGTTGTTTAGGAGATACAAGCTACTTTTGTATGATGCGTTATTTCTTCTGGTAAAGTGTTTCCAATACGTACTTATTTGTCTTTACTCTGCAACACTGTATTTCCTTATAACGTGGTATTCTTACAAATTATTTCGAGGGAAAACTCTCCTGTGCGTTCTCTTTTGAGGCTACACGCTTAGACAAACATGCAACGCCAAAGTTTTTCGAGTTACAATGTGTTGTTTAGGAAAAACAAGATAATTTGTCATGATGCGAGATTTCCATTAAACGTGGTTTTCTGACAAATTTTGACGAAAGAAAATTCTCCTGTGGGTTCTCTTTTGAGGCTACACGTTTAGACGTACACGCCACACCAAATCATTTCGAGTTACCACGTGTTGTTTAGGAGATACAAGCTAATTTTGTATGATGCGTTATTTCTTCTCGTAAAGTGTTTCCAATACGTACGTATTTGTATTTACTCTGCAACACTGTATTTCCTTATAACGTTGTATTCTTACATGTTCTTTCGAGAGAAAACTCTCCTGTGCCTTCTCTTTAGAGGCTACATGCTCAGACATACACGCAACACCAAAGATTTTCGAGTTACAACGTGTTGTTTAGGAAAAACAAGATAATTTTGCACGATGCGGGTTTTCCTTAAAACGTGGTTTTCTGACAAATTTTGAAGAAAGAAAGTTCTCCTGTGGGTTCTCTTTTGAGGCTAAACGTGTAGACATACGAACCACACAAAATATTTTTGAGTTACAACGTGTTGTTTAGGAGATACAAGCAATTATTGTACATTACGTTATTTCTTCTCATATAGTGTTTCCAATACGTACTTATTTGTCTTTACTCTGCAACACTGTATTTCCTTATAACGTGGTATTCTTACATATTCTTTCGAGGGAAAACTCTCCTGTGCATTCTCTTTTGAGGTTACACGCTTATAAAAACACGCAACGCCAAAGCTTTTGGAGTTACAACGTGTTGTTTAGGAAAAACAAGATAATTTCGCACGATACGAGATTTCCATTAAACGTGGTTTTCTAAAAAATTTTGACGAAACAAAATTCTCCTGTGGGTTCTCTATTGAGGCTACACGTGTAGAGGTACGAGCCACCCCAAATCTTTTCGAGTTACTACGTGTTGTTTAGGAGATACAAGCTAATTTTCTAGGATGCGTTATTTCTTCTCTTAAAGTGTTTCCAATACTTACGTAGTTGTCTTTACTCTGCAACACTGTATTTCCTTATAACGTGGTATTCTTACATATTCTTTCGAGAGAAAACTCTCCTGTGCATTCTCTTTTGAGGCTACACGCGTAGACATACACGCAAACACCAAAGCTTTTCGAGTTACAACGTGTTGTTTAGGAAAAACAAGATAATTTCGCACGATGCGAGACTTCCTTAAAACGTGGTTTCTGACAAATTTTGATGAAAGAAAATTCTCCTGTGGGCTCTCGTTTGAGGCTACACTTTTATACGTACACGTCACACCAAATCCTTTCGAGTTACCACGTGTTGTTTAGGAGATACAAGCTAATTTTGTACGATGCATTATTTCTTCTCGTAAAGTGTTTCCAATACGTACTTACTTGTCTTTACTCTGCAACACTGTATTTCCTTATAACGTGGTATTCTTACATATTATTTTGAGGGAAAACTCTCCTGTGCGTTCTCTTTTGAGGCTACACACTTAGATAAACATGCAACGCCAAAGTTTTTCGAGATACAATGTGTTGTTTAGGAAAAACAAGATAATTTGGCACGATGCGAGATTTCCATAAAACGTGGTTTTCTGACAAATTTTGACGAAAGAAAATTCTCCTGTGGGTTCTCTTTTGAGGCTACACGTTTAGACGTACACGCCACACCAATTCCTTTCGAGTTACCACGTGTTGTTTAGGAGATACAAGCTAATTTTGTATGATGCGTTATTTCTTCTCCTAAAGTGTTTCCAATACGTACGTGTTTGTCTTTACTCTGCAACACTGTATTTCCTTATAACGTTGTACTCTTACATGTTCTTTTGAGAGAAAACTCTCCTGTGCATTCTCATTAGAGGCTACATGCTCAGACATACACGCAACACCAAAGCTTTTCAAGTTACAAGGTGTTGTTTAGGAAAAACAAGATAATTTTGCACGATGCGGGATTTCCTTAAAATGTGGTTTTCTGACAAATTTTGAAGAAAGAAAGTTCTCCTGTGGGTTCTCTTTTGAGGCTAAACGTGTAGACTTACGAGCCACAAAAAATATTTTTGAGTTACAACCTGTTGTTTAGGAGATACAAGCAAATATTGTACAATGCGTTATTTCTTCTCATATAGTGTTTCCAATACGTACTTATTTGTCTTTACTCTGCAACGCTGTATTTCCTTATAACGTGGTATTCTTACATATTCTTTCGAGGGAAACCTCTCCTGTGCATTCTCTTTTGAGGTTACATGCTTATACAAACACGTAACGCCAAAGCTTTTGGAGTTACAACGTGTTGTTTAGGAAAAACAAGATAATTTCGCACGATATGAGATTTCCATTAAACGTGGTTTTCTGAAAATTTTTGACGAAACAAAGTTCTCCTGTGGGTTCTCTATTGAGGCTACACGTGTAGAGGTACGAGCCAAACCAAATCTTTTCGAGTTACTACGTGTTGTTTAGGAGATACAAGCTAATTTTCTAGGATACGTTATTTCTTCTCTTAAAGTGTTTCCAATACGTACGTAGTTGTCTTTACTCTGCAACACTGTATTTCCTTATAACGTGGTATTCTTACATATTCTTTCGAGAGAAAACTCTCCTGTGCATTCTCTTTTGAGGCTACACGCGTAGACATACACGCAACACCAAACTTTTCGAGTTACAACGTGTTGTTTAGGAAAAACAAGATAATTTCGCACGATGCGAGACTTCCTTAAAACGTGGTTTCTGACAAATTTTGATGAAAGAAAATTCTCCTGTGGGCTCTCATTTGAGGCTACACTTTTAGATGTACACGTCACACCAAATCTTTTTGAGTTACAACGTGTTGTTTAGGAGATACAAGATAATTTTGTAAGATGCGTTATTTCTTCTCGTAAAGTGTTTCCAATATGTACTTATTGGTCTTTACTCTGCAAAATTGTATTTCCTTATAACGTGGTATTCTTACATATTCTTTCGAGAGAATACTCTCCAGTGCCTTCTCTTTTGAGGCTCCACGCTTACACATACACGCAACACTATAGCTTTTCGAGTTACAACATGTTGTTTAGGAAAAAGAAGATGATTTCGCACGATGCGGGATTTCCTTAAAACGTGGTTTCCTGAAAAATTTTGAATAAAGAAAAATCTCCAGTGGGTTCTCTTTTGAGGCTACACGTTTAGACGTACACGCCACACCAAATGCTTTCAAGTTACCACGTGTTGTTTAGGAGATACAAGCTAATTTTGTACGATGCATTATTTCTTCTCGTAAAGTGTTTCCAATAAGTACTTATTTGTCTTTAATCTGCAACACTGTATTTCCTTATAACATGGTATTCTTACATATTATTTCGAGGGAAAACTCTCCTGTGCGTTCTCTTTTGAGGGGACACGCTTAGACAAACACGCAACGCCAAAGCTTTTCGAGTTACAATGTGTTGTTTAGGAAAAACATGATAATTTAGCACGATGCGAGATTTCCATAAAACGTGGTTTTCTGAAAAATTTTGACGAAAGAAAGTTCTCCTGTGGGTTCTCTTTTGAGGCTACAAGTGTAGAGGTATGAGCCACACCAAATCTTTTCGAATTACAACGTGTTGTTTAGGAGATATAAGCTAATTTTTTACGATGCGTTAATTCTTCTCGTAAAGTGTTTCCAATAAGTACATATTTGTCTTTACACTGCAACATTATATTTCCTTATAACGTGGTATTCTTACATATTCCTTCGAGGGAAAACTATCCTGTGCATTCCCTTTTGAGGCTACACACTTAGACATACAGGCAATACCAAAGCTTTTCGAGTTACAACTTGTTGTTTATGGAAAACAAGATAATTTTGCACGATGCGGGATTTCCTTAAAACGTGGTTTTCTGACAAATTTTGAAGAAAGAAAATTATCCTGTGGCTTCTCTTTTGAGGCTACACGTTTAGACGTGCACGCCACACCAAATCCTTTCGAGTTACCACGTGTTGTTTAAGAGATACAAGCTAATTTTGTATGATGCGTTATTTCTTTTCGTAAAGTGGTTCCAATACATATGTATTTGTCTTTACTCTGCAACACTGTATTTCCTTATAACGTTGTATTCTTACATGTTCTTTCGAGAAAAAAACTCTCCTGTGCATTCTCTTTAGAGGCTACATGCTCAGACATACACGCAACACCAAAGCTTTTCGAGTTACAACGTGTTGTTTAGGAAAAACAAGATAAGTTCCCACTATGCGGGATTTCCTTAAAACGTGGTTTTGTGACAAATTTTGACGAAAGAAAATTCTCCTGTGGGTTCTCGTTTGAGGCTACACATTCAGACGTACACGCCATACCAAATTCTTTCGAGTTACCACGTGTTGTTTAGGAGATACAAGCTAATCTTGTAAGATGCATTATTTCTTCTCGTAAAGTGTTTCCAATACGTACATATTTGTCTTTACTCTGCAACACTGTATTTCCTTATAACATGGTATTCTTTCATATTCATTCGAGGGAAAACTCTCCTGTGTGTTCTCTTTAGAGGCTACACGCTTAGACATACACGCAACATCAAAGCTTTTCGAGTTACATCGTGTTGTTTGGAAAAACAAGATAATTTTGCACGATGCGGGATTTCCTTAAAACGTGGTTTCCTGAAAAATTTTGACGAAAGAAAGTTCTCCTTTGGGTTCTCTTTTGAGGCTACACGTGTAGACGTATGAGCCACACCAAATCTTTTCGAGTTACAACGTGTTGTTTAGGAGATACAAGCTAATTTTGTACGATGCGTTATTTCTTCTCGTAAAGTGTTTCCAATAAGTACTTATTTGTCTTTACTCTGCAACACTGTATTTCCTTATAACGTTGTATTCTTACATATTCTTTCAAGAGAAAACTCTCCTGTGCGTTCTCTTTAGAGGCCATACGCTTAGACATACACGCAACGCCAAAGCTTTTCGAGTTACAATGTGTTGTTTAGGAAAAACAAGATAATTTTACAGGATGCGAGATTTCCATAAAACGTGGTTTTCTGAAAAATTTTGACGAAACAAAGTTCTCCTGTGGGTTCTCTTTTGAAACTACACGTGTAGAGGTATGAGTCACACCAAATCTTTTCGAGTTACAACTTGTTGTTTAGGAGATACAAGCTAATTTTTTACGTTGCCTTATTTCTTCTCTTAAATGTTTACAATAGTATTTGTCTTTACTCTGCAACACTGTATTTCCTTATAACGTGGTATTCTTACATATTCTTTCGAGAGAAAACTCTCCTGTGTGCTCTCATTTGAGGCTACACGCTTACACATACACGCAACACCAAAGCTTTTCGAGTTACAACGTGTTCTTTAGGAAAAACAAGATAATTTCGTACGATGCAAGATTTCCTTAAAACGTGGTTTCTGACAAATTTTGATGAAAGAAGATTCTCCTGTGGGTTCTCGTTTGAGGCTACACTTTTAGAGTTACACGTCACACCTAATCTTTTCCAGTTACAACGTGTTGTTTAGGAGATACAAGCTAATTTTTTAGGATGCGATATTTCTTCTCGTAAAGTGTTTCCAATATGTACTTATTTGTCTTTACTCTGCAAAATTGTATTTCCTTAAAACGTGATATTCTTACATCTTCTTTCGAGAGAAAATTCTCCTGTGCCTTCTCTTTTGAGGCTACATGCTTACACATACACGCAACACCAAAGCTTTTCGAGTTACAACATGTTGTTTAGGAAAAAGAAGATGATTTCGCACGATGCGGCATTTCCTTAAAACGTGGTGTTCTGAAATATTTTGAAGTAAGAAAATTCTCCGGTGGGTTCTCTTTTGAGGCTACTCATTTAGACGTACACGCCACACCAAATCCTTTCGAGTTACCACGTGTTGTTTAGGAGATACAAGCTAATTTTGTACGATGCGTTATTTCTTCTCGTAAAGTGTTTCCAATATGTACTTATTTGTCTTTACTCTGCAACACTGTATTTCCTTATAACGTGGTATTCTTACATATTATTTCGAGGGAAACTCTCCTGTGCATTCTCTTTTGAGGCTACACGCTTAGACAAACATGCAACGCCAAAGTTTTTCGAGTTAAAATGTGTTGTTTAGGAAAAACAAGATAATTTGACATGATGCGAGATTTCCATAAAACGTGGTTTTCTGACAAATTTTGACGAAAGAAAATTCTCCCGTGGGTTCTCTTTTGAGGCAACACGTTTAGACGTACACGCCACACCAAATCCTTTCGAGTTACCACGTGTTGTTTAGGAGATACAAGCTAATTTTGTATGATGCGTTATTTCTTCTCGTAAAGTGTTTCCAATAGGTACGTATTTGTCTTTACTCTGCAACACTGTATTTCCTTATAACGTTGTATTCTTACATGTTCTTTCGAGAGAAAACTCTCCTGTGCATTCTCTTTAGAGGCTACATGCTCAGACATACACGCAACACCAAAGCTTTTCGAGTTACAACGTGTTGTTTAGGAAAAACAAGATAATTTTGCACGATGCGGGATTTCCTTAAAACGTGGTTTTCTGACAAATTTTGAAGAAAGAAAGTTCTCCTGTGGGTTCTCTTTTGAGGCTAAACGTGTAGACGTACGAGCCACACAAAATATTTTTGAGGGACAACGTGTTGTTTAGGAGATACAAGCAAATATTGTACAAAGCGTTATTTCTTCTCATATAGTGTTTCCAATACGTAGTTATTTGTCTTTACTCTGCAACACTGTATTTCCTTATAACGTGGTATTCTTACATATTCTTTCGAGGGAAAGCTCTCCTGTGCATTCTCTTTTGAGGTTACATGCTTAGACAAACACGCAACGCCAAAGCTTTTGGAGTTACAACGTGTTGTTTAGGAAAAACAAGATAATTTCGCACGATATGAGATTTCCATTAAACGTGGTTTTCTGAAAAATTTTGACGAAACAAAGTTCTCCTGTGGGTTCTCTATTGAGGCTACACGTGTAGAGGTACGAGCCACACCAAATCTTTTCGAGTTACTACGTGTTGTTTAGGAGATACAAGCTAATTTTCTAGGATGCGTTATTTCTTCTCTTAAAGTGTTTCCAATACGTACGTAGTTTTCTTTACTCTGCAACACTGTATTTCCTTATAACGTGGTATTCTTACATATTCTTTCGAGAGAAAACTCTCCTGTGCATTCTCTTTTGAGGCTACACGCGTAGACATACACGCAACACCAAAGCTTTTCGAGTTACAACGTGTTGTTTAGGAAAAACAAGATAATTTCGCATGATGCGAGACTTCCTTAAAACGTGGTTTCTGACAAATTTTGATGAAAGAAAATTCTCCTGTGGGCTCTCGTTTGAGGCTATACTTTTAGATGTACACGTCACACCAAATCTTTTTGAGTTACAACGTGTTGTTTAGGAGATACAAGATAATTTTGTAAGATGTGTTATTTCTTCTCGTAAAGTGTTTCCAATATGTACTTATTGGTCTTTACTATGCAAAATTGTATTTCCTTATAACGTGGTATTCTTACATATTCTTTCGAGAGAATACTCTCCAGTGCCTTCTCTTTTGAGGCTCCACGCTTACATATACACGCAACACTATAGCTTTTCGAGTTACAACATGTTGTTTATGAAAAAGAAGATGATTTCGCACTATGCGGGATTTCCTTAAAACGTGGTTTTCTGAAAATTTTTGAATAAAGAAAATTCTCCTGTGGGTTCTCTTTTGAGGCTACACGTTTAGACGTACACGCCACACCAAATGCTTTCAAGTTACCACGTGTTGTTTAGGAGATACAAGCTAATTATGTACGATGCATTATTTCTTCTCGTAAAGTGTTTCCAATAAGTACTTATTTGTCTTTAATCTGCAACACTGTATTTCCTTATAACATGGTATTCTTACATATTATTTCGAGGGAAAACTCTCCTGTGCGTTCTGTTTTGAGGAGACACGCTTAGACAAACACGCAAGGCCAAAGCTTTTCGAGTTACAATGTGTTGTTTAGGAAAAACAAGATAATTTCGCACGATGCGAGACTTCCTTAAAACGTGGTTTCTGACAAATTTTGATGAAAGAAAATCTCCTGTGGCTTCTCTTTTGAGGCTACACGTTTAGACATGCACGCCACACCAAATCCTTTCGAGTTACAACGTGTTGTTTAAGAGATACAAGCTAATTTTGTATGATGCATTATTTCTTTTCGTAAAGTGGTTCCAATAGGTATGTATTTGTCTTTACTCTGCAACACTGTATTTCCTTATAACGTTGTATTCTTACATGTTCTTTCAAGAGAAAACTCTCCTGTGCATTCTCTTTAGAGGCTACATGCTCAGACATACACGCAACACCAAAGCATTTCGAGTTACAACGTGTTGTTTAGGAAAAACAAGATAATTTTGCACGATGCGGGATTTCCTTAAAACGTGGTTTTCTGACAAATTTTGACGAAAGAAAGTTCTCCTGTAGGTTCTCTTTTGTGGCTAGACGTGTAGACGTATAAACCACACCAAATATTTTTCAGTTACAACGTGTTGTTTAGGAGACACAAGCAAATATTGTACGATGCGTTATTTCTTCTCGTAAAGTGTTTCCAATACGTACATATTTGTCTTTACTCTGCAACACTGTATTTCCTTATAACATGGTATTCTTACATATTCTTTCGAGGGAAAACTCTCCTGTGCATTCTCTTTTGAGGCTACACGATTAGAAAAACACGCAACACCAAAGCTTTTCGAGTTACAATGTGTTGTTTAGGAAAAAGAAGATGATTTCGCATGATGTGGGATTTCCTAAAAACCTGGTTTTCTGAAAAATTTTGACGAAAGAAAATTCTCCTGTGGGTTCTCTTTTGAGGCTACATATTTAGACGTACACGTCACACCAAATCTTTTCGAGTGACAACGTGTTGTTTAGGAGATACAAGCTAATTTTTTATAATGCGTTAATTCTCGTAAAGTGTTTCCAATACGTACGTATTTGTCTTTACTCTGCAACACTGTATTTCCTTATAACGTGGTATTCTTACATATTCTTTCGAGAGAAAACTATCCTGTGCATTCCCTTTTGAGGCTTAACACTTAGACATACAGGCAACACCAAAGCTTTTTGAGTATCAATGTGTTGTTTATAAAAAACAAGATACTTTTGCACGATGCCGGATTTCCTTAAAACATGGTTTTCTGACAAATTTTGACGAAAGGAAATTATTCTGTTGGTTCTCTTTTGAGGCTTCACGTTTCGACGTGCACGTCACACCTAATCCTTTCGAGTTACCACGTGTTGTTTAGGAGATACAAGCTAATTTTGTACGATGCTTTATTTCTTCTGGTAAAGTGTTTCCAATAAGTACGTATTTGTCTTTACTCTGCAATACTGTATTTCCTTATAACGTGGTATTCCTACACATTCTTTCGAGAGAAAACTATTCTGTGCGTTCCCTTTTGAGGCTACACGCTTAGACATACAGGCAACACCAAAGCTTTTCAAGTTACAACGTGTTGTTTATGAAAAACAAGATAATTTCGCACGATGCGGGATTTCCTTAAAACTTGGTGTTCTGACAAATTTTGACGAAAGAAAATTCTCCTGTGGGTTCTCTTTTGAGGTTACACGTTTAGACGTGCACGCCACACCATATGCTTTCGAATTACCACGTGTTGTTTAGGAGATACAAGCTAATTTTGTACGATGCGTTATTTCTTCTCCTAAAGTGTTTCCAATATGTACGTATTTGTCGTTACTCTGCAACACTGTATTTCCTTATAACATTGTATTCTTACATGTTCTTTCGAGAGAAAACTCTCCTGTGCGTTCTCTTTTGAGGCTACACGCTTAGACATACACGCAACACCAAAGCTTTTCGAGTTACAACGTGTTGTTTAGGAAAAACAGGATAATTTTACACGATGCGGGATATCCTTAAAACGTGGTTTTCTGACAAATTTTGACGAAAGAAAGTTATCCTGTGCGTTGTCTTTTGAGGCTACATGTTTAGACGTACACGCCACACCAAATCTTTTCGAGTTACAACTTGTTGTTTAGGAGATACAAGCAAATTTTGTTCGATGCGTTATTTCTTCTTGCAAAGTGTGTCCAATACGTACTTAATTGTCTTTACTCTGCAACACTGTATTTCCTTATAACGTGGTATTCTTACATATTCTTTCGAGGGAAAATTCTCCTGTTCGTTCTCTTTTGGGCTACATGCTTAGACATACACGCAACGCCAAAGCTTTTCGAGTTACAACGCGTTGTTTAGGAAAAACAAGATGATTTCGCACGATGCGAGATTTCCATAAAACGTGGTTTTCTGAAAAATTTTGACTAAAGAAAGTTCTCCTGTGGGTTCTCTTTTTAGGCTACATGTTTAGACGTACACGTCACACCAAATCTTTTCGAGTTACAACGTGTTGTTTAGGAGATACAAGCTAATTTTGTACGATGTGTTATTTCTTCTCATAAAGTGTTTCCAATAAGTACTTATTTGTCTTTACTCTGCAAAATTGTATTTCCTTATAACGTGGTATTCTTACATATTCTTTCGAGAGAAAACTCTCCTGTGCCTTCTCTTTTGAGGCTCCACACTTACACATACACGCAACACCAAAGCTTTTCGAGTTACAACATGTTGTTTAGGAAAAAGAAGATGGTTTCGCATGATGCGGGATTTCCTTAAAACGTGGTTTTCTGAAAAAATTTGACAAAGAAAATTCTCCTGTTGGTTTCGTTTTGAGGCTACACGTTTAGACGTATATGCCACACCAAATCTTGTCGCGTTACAATGTGTTGTTTAGGAGATACAAGCTAATTTTTTACGATGTGTTTATTCTTCTAGTAAAGTGTTTCCAACACATATTTATTTGTCTTTACTCTGCAACATTGTATATCCTTATAACGTGGTATTCTTACATATTCTCTCGATAGAAAACTATCCTGTGCGTTCCCTTTTGAGGCTACACACTTAGACATACAGGCAACACCAAAGCTTTTCAAGTTACAACGTGTTGTTTATGAAAAACAAGATAATTTCGCACGATGCGGGATTTCCTTAAAACGTGGTGTTCTGACAAATTTTGACCAAAGAAAATTCTCCTGTTGGTTCTCTTTTGACGCTACACGTTTAGAGATACACGCCACACCAAATCCTTTCGAGTTACCACGTGTTGTTTAGGAGACACAAGCTAATTTTGTACGATGAGTTATTTCTTCTCGAAAAGTGTTTCCAAACGTAAGTATTTGTCTTTACTCTGCAACACTGTATTTCCTTATAATGTTGAATTCTTACATGTTCTTTCGAGAGAAAACATTCCTGTGCATTCTCTTTAGAGGCTACATGCTCACACATACACGCAACACCAAAGCTTTTCGAGTTACAACGTGTTGTTTAGGAAAAACAAGATAATTTTGCACGATGCGGTATATCCTTAAAACATGGTTTTCTGACAAAGTTTGACGAAAGAAAGTTCTCCTGTGCGTTGTCTTTTAAGGCTACAGGTTTAGAAGTACATGCCGCACCAAATCTTTTCGAGTTACAACTTGTTGTTTAGGAGATACAAGCAAATTTTTTACGATGTGTTATTTTTTCGTGTAAAGTGTATCCAATACTTAAGTATTTGTCTTTACTCTACAACACTGAATTTCCTTATAACGTGGTATTCTTACATATTCTTTCAAGAGAAAACTCTCCTGTGCGTTCTCTTTTGAGGCTACACGCTTAGACATACACGCAACACCAAAGCTTTTCGAGTTACAACGTGTTGTTTAGGAGATACAAGTTAATTTTGTACGATGCGTTATTTCTTCTCGTAAAGTGTTTCCAATATGTACTTAATTGTCTTTACTCTGCAACACTGTATTTCCTTATAACGTGGTATTCTTACATATTCTTTCGAGGGAAAACTCTCCTGTGCATTCTCTTTTGGGCTACACGCTTAGACATACACGCAACGCCAAACCTTTTCGAGTTACAGCGTTTTGTTTAGGAAAAACAAGATAATTTCGCACGTTTCGAGATTTCCATAAAACGTGGTTTTCTGACAAATTTTGATGAAAGATAATTCTACTGTGGGTTCTCTTTTGAGGCTACACGTTTAGACGTACACTTCACACCAAATCTTAACGAGTTACAACGTGTTGTTTAGGAGATACAAGCTAATTTTGTATGATGCGTTATTTCTTCTCATAAAGTGTTTCCAATAAGTACTTATTTGTCTTTACTCTGCAAAATTATATTTCCTTATAACGTGGTATTCTTACATATTCTTTCGAGAGAAAATTCTCCTGTGCCTTCTCTTTTGAGGCTCCACGCTTACACATCCACGCAACACCAAAGCTTTTCACATTACAACATGTTGTTTAGGAAAAAGAAGATGATTTTGCATGATGCGGGATATCCTTAAAATGTGGTTTTGTGAAAAATTTTGACGTAAGAAAATTCTCCTGTGGGTTCTCTTTTGAGGCTACACGTTTAGACGTACCGGCCACACCAAATCTTGTCGAGTTACAACGTGTTGTTTAGGAGATACAAGCTAATTTTTTACGATGTGTTAATTCTTCTCGTAAAGTGTTTCCAATACGTACGTATTTGTCTTTACTCTGCAAAAGTGTATTTCCTTATAACGTTGTATTCTTACATATTCTTTCGAGAGAAAACTATCCTGTGTGTTCACTATTGAGGCTACACACTTAGACATAGAGGCAACACCAAAGCTTTTCGAGTTACAACGTGTTGTTTGTGAAAAACAAGATAATTTCGCACGATGCGGGATTTTCTTAAAACGTGGTTTTCTGACAAATTGTGACGAAAGAATATTCTCCTGTGGGTTCTCTTTTGAGGCTACATGTTTAGAGGTACATGCCACACCAAATCCTTTCGAGTTACCACGTGTTGTTTAGGAGATACAAGCTAATTTTGTACGATGCGTTATTTCTTCTCGTCAAGTGTTTCCAATACGTGCGTATTTGTCTTTACTCTGCAACACTGAACGTGGTGTTCTGACAAATTTTGACGAAAGAAAATTCTCCTGTGGGTACTCTTTTGACGCTACACGTTTAGAGGTACACGCCACACCAAATCCTATCGAGTTACCACGTGTTCTTTAGGAGATACAAGCTAATTTTGTACGATGCTTTATTTCTTCTCGTAAAGTGTTTCCAAACTTACGTATTTGTCTTTACTCTGCAACACTGTATTTCCTTATAATGTTGAATTCTTATATGTTCTTTCGAGAGAAAACTTTCCTGTGCATTTTCTTTAGAGGCGACATGGTCACACATACACGCAACACCAAAGCTTTTCGAGATACAACATGAAGTTTAGGAAAAACAAGATAATTTTGCACGATGCAGATATCCTTAAAACGTGGTTTTCTGACAAATTTTGACGAAAGAAAGTTCTCCTGTGCATTGTCTTTTGAGGCTACAGGTTTAGACGTACACGCAATACCAAATCTTTCTTGAGTTACAACTTGTTGTTTAGGAGATACAAGCAAATTTTTTACGATGCATTATTTCTTCTTGTAAAGTGTTTCCAATACATAAGTATTTGTCGTTACTGTACAACACTGTATTTCCTTATAATGTGGTATTCTTACATATTCTTTCAAGAGAAAACTCTCTTATGAGTTCTCTTTTGAGGCTACACGCTTAGACATACACGCAACACCAAAGCTTTTCGAGTTACAACGTGTTGTTTAGGAGATACAAGTTAATTTTGTACGATGCGATATTTCTTCTCGTAAAGTGTTGCCAATATGTACTTAATTGTCTTTACTCTGCAACACTGTATTTCCTTATAACGTGGTATTCTTACATATTCTTTCGAGGGAAAACTCTCCTGTGCATTCTCATTTGGGCTACACGCTTAGACATACACGCAACGCCAAAGCTTTTCGAGTTACAACGTGTTGTTTAGGAAAAACAAGATAATTTCGCACGATGCGAGATTTCCATAAAACGTGGTTTTCTGAAAAATTTTGACGAAAGAAAGTTCTCCTGTGGGTTCTCTTTTGAGGCTACACGTTGAGACATACACGTCACACCAAATCTTTTCAAGTTACAACGTGTTGTTTAGGAGATACAAGCTAATTTTATACGATGCGTTATTTCTTCTCATAAAGTGTTTCCAATAAGTACTTATTTGTCTTTACTCTGCAAATTTGTATTTCCATATAACGTGGTATTCTTTCATATTCTTTCGAGAGAAAACTCTCCTGTGCCTTCTCTTTTGAGGCTCCTCACTTACACAAACACGCAACACCAAAGGTTTTCGAGTTACAACATGTTGTTTAGGAAAAAGAAGATGATTTCGCATGATGCGGGATTTCCTTAAAACGTGGTTTTCTGAAAAATTTTGAAGAAAGAAAATTCTCCTGTGGGTTCTCTTTCGAGGCTACACGTTTAGACGTACATGCCATACCAAATCTTTTCGAGTTACAACCTGTTGTTTAGGAGATACAAGCTAATTTTTTTCGATGCCTTAATTCTTCTCGTAAAGTGTTTCCAGAACATATTTGTCTTTACTCTGCAACATTGTATTTCCTTATAACGTGGTATTCTTATATATTCTTTCGAGATAAAACTATCCTGTGCGTTCTCTTTTGAGGTTACACGCTTAGACACACACGCAACACCAAAGCTTTTCGAGTTACAACGTGTTGTTTAGGAAAAACAAGATAATTTCGCACGATGCGAGATTTCCTTAAAACCTGGTTTCTGACAAATTTTGATGAAAGAAAATTCTCTTGTGGGTTCTCTGTTGAGGCTACACGTTTAGACGTACATGTCACACCAAATCTTTTCGAGTTACAACGTGTTGTTTAGGAGATACAAGCTAATTTTGTATGATGTGTTATTTCTTCTCGTAAAGGGTTTCCAATATGTACTTATTTGTCTTTACTCTGCAAAATTGTTTCCTTATAACGTGGTATTCTTACATAATCTTTCAAGAGAAAACTCTCCTGTGCCTTCTCTTTTGAGGCTACACGCTTACACATACACGCAACATCAAAGCTTTTCGAGTTACAACATGTTGTTTAGGAAAAAGAAGATGATTTCGCATGATGCGGGATTTCCTTGAAGAGTGGTTTTCTGAAAAATTTTGACGAAAGAAAATTCTCCTGCGGGTTCTCTTTTGAGGCTACACGTTTAGACGAACATGCCACACCAAATCTTTTCGAGTTACAACTTGTTGTTTCAGAGATACAAGCTAATTTTGTAGTATGTGTTAATTATTCTCGTAAAGTGTTTCCAAGACTTACATATTTGTCTTTACTCTGCAACACTGTATTTCCTTATAACGTGGTATTCTTACATATTCTTTCGAGAGAAAGCTATCCCGTGCTTTCACTTTTGCGGCTACACACTTAGACAAAGAGGCAGCACCAAAGCTTTTCGAGTTACAACGTGTTGTTTATGAAAAACAAGATAATTTCGCACGATGCAGGATTTCCTTAAAACGTAGTTTTCTGAAAAATTTTGACGAAAGAAAATTCTTCTGTGGGTTTTCTTTTGAGGCTACATGTTTAGACGTACACGCCACACCAATTCCTTTCGAGTTACCACGTGTTGTTTAGGAGATACAAGCTAATTTTGTATGATGCGTTATTTCTTCTCGTAAAGTGTTTCCAATAAGTATGTATTTGTCTTTACTCTGCAACACTTTATTTCCTTATAACGTTGTATTCTTACATATTCTTTCGAGAGAAAACTCTACTGTGCGTTCTCTTTAGAGGCTACATGCTTAGACGTACACGTCACACCAAATCTTTTCGAGTTACAACGTGTTGTTGAGGAGATACAAGCTAATTTTTTACGATGCGTTATTTCTTCTTGTAAAGTGTTTCCAATATGTACTTATTTGTCTCTACTCTGCAAAATTGTATTTCCTTATAACGTGGTATTCTTACATATTCTTTCGAGAGAAAACTCTCCTGTGCCTTCTCTATTGAGGCTCCACGCTTACACATACACGCAACACCAAAGCTTTTCGAGTTACAACACGTTGCTTAGGAAAAAGAAGATGATTTCGCATGATGCGGGATTTCCTTAAAACGTGGTTTTCTGAAAAATTTTGCAGAAAGAAAATTCTCCGGTGGGTTCTCTTTTGAGGCTACACGTTTAGACGTACACGGCACACCAAATCCTTTCGAGTTACAACGTGTTGTTTCGGAGATACAAGCTAATTTTGTAAGATGCGTTACTTCTGCTCCTAAAGTTTTCCAATACATGCTTATTTGTCTTTACTCTGCAACACTGTATTTCCTTATAACGTTGTATTCTTACATATTCTTTCGAGAGAAAACTCTCCTGTGCATTCTCTTTAAAGGCTACACGCTTAGACATACACGCAACGCCAAAGCTTTTTGAGTTACAATGTGTCGTTTAGGAAAAACAAGATAATTTCGCACGATGCGAGATTTCCATAAAACGTGGTTGTCTGAAAAATTTTGACGAAAGAAAGTTCTCCCGTGGGTTCTCTTTTGAGGCTACACGTGTAGAGGTACGAGCCACACCAAATCTTTTCGAGTTACAAAGTGTTGTTTAGGAGATACAAGCTAATATTGTACGATGCATTATTTCTTCTCTTAAAGTGTTTCCAATAGTATTTGTCTGTACTCTGCAACATTATATTTCCTTATAACGTGGTATTCTTACATATTCTTTCGAGAGAAAACTCTCCTGTGCCTTCTCTTTTGAGGCTCCACGCTTAGACATACAGGCAACACCAAAGCTTTTCGAGTTACAACGTGTTGTTTATGGAAAACAAGATAATTTTGCATGATGCGGGATTTCCTTAAAACGTGGTTTTCTGACAAATTTTGACTAAAGAAAATTCTCCTATGGCTTCTCTTTTGAGGCTACACGTTTAGACGTGCACGCCACACCAAATCCTTTCGAGTTACGACGTGTTGTTTAAGAGATACAAGCTAATTTTGTATGATGCTTTATTTCTTTTCGTAAAGTGGTTCCAATACGTATGTATTTGTCTTTACTCTGCAACACTGTATTTCCTTATAACGTTGTATTCTTACATGTTCTTTCGAGAGAAAACTCTCCTGTGCATTCACTTTAGAGGCTACATGCTCAGACATACACGCAACACCAAAGCTTTTCGAGTTACAACGTGTTGTTTAGAAAAACAAGATAATTTTGCACGATGCGGGATTTCATTAAAACGTGGTTTTCTGACAAATTTTTACAAAAGAAAGTTCTCCTGTGGTTTCTCTTTTGAGGCTACACGTGTAGCCGTACGAGCCACACCAAATATTTTTGAGTTACAACGTGTTGTTTAGGAGATACAAGCAAATATTGTACGATGCGCTATTTCTTCTCGTAAAGTGTTTCCAATACGTACATATTTGTCTTTACTCTGCAACACTGTATTTCCTTATAACATGGTATTCTTACATATTCTTTCGAGGGAAAACTCTCCTGTGCATTCTCTTTTGAGGCTACACGATTAGACAAGCACGCAACACCAAAGCTTTTCGAGTTACAACATGTTGTTTAGGAAAAAGAAGATGATTTCGCACGATGAGGGATTTCCTAAAAACCTGGTTTTCTGAAAAATTTTGACGAAAGAAAAATCTCCTGTGTCTTCTCTTTTGAGGCTACACATTTAGACGTACACGTCACACCAAATCTTTTCGAGTTACAACGTGTTGTTTAGGAGATACAAGCTAATTTTTTATAATGCGTTAATTCTCGTAAAGTGTTTCCAATACGTACGTATTTGTCTTTACTCTGCAACACTGTATTTCCTTATAACGTGGTATTCTTACATATTCTTTCGAGAGAAAACTATCCTGTGCATTCCCTTTTGAGGCTAAACACTTAGACATCCAGGCAACACCAAAGCTTTTTGAGTTACAACGTGTTGTTTTTAAAAAACAAGATAATTTCGCACGATGCGGGATTTCCTTAAAACATGGTTTTCTGACAAATTTTGACGAAAGAAAATTATTCTGTTGGTTCTCTTATGAAGCTTCACGTTTAGACGTGCACGCCACACCTAATCCTTTCGAGTTACCACGTGTTGTTTAGGAGATACAAGCTAATTTTGTACGATGCTTTATTTCTTCTCGTAAAGTGTGTCCAATACGTACGTATTTGCCTTAACTCTGCAACACTGTATTTCCTTATAACGTGGTATTCTTACACATTCTTTCGAGAAAAAATATCTTGTGCGTTCCCTTTTGAGGCTACACACTTAGACATACAGGCAACACCAAAGCTTTTCAAGTTACAACGTGTTTTTTATGAAAAACAAGATAATTTCGCACGATGCGGGATTTCCTTAAAACTTGGTGTTCTGACAAATTTTGACGAAAGAAAATTCTCCTGTGGGTTCTCTTTTGAGGCTACATGTTTAGATGTGCACGCCACACGAAATCCTTTCAAATTATCACGTGTTGTTTAGGAGATACAAGCTAATTTTGTACGATGCGTTATTTCTTCTCGTAAAGTGGTTCCAATATGTACGTATTTGTCTTTACTCTGCAACACTGTATTTCCTTATAACATTGTATTCTTACATGTTCTTTCGAGAGAAAACTCTCCTGTGCGTTCTCTTTAAAGGCTACACGCTTAGACATACACGCAACACCAAAGCTTTTCGAGTTACAACGTGTTGTTTAGGAAAAACAAGATAATTTTGCACGATGCGGGATATCCTTAAAACGTGGTTTTCTGACAAATTTTAACGAAAGAAAGTTCTCCTGTGCGTTGTCTTTTGAGGCTACAGGTTTAGACGTACATTCCACACCAAATCTTTTCGAGTTATAACTTGTTGTTTAGGAGATACAAGCAAATTTTGTTCGATGCGTTATTTCTTCTTGTAAAGTGTGTCCAATACGTACTTAATTGTCTTTACTCTGCAACACTGTATTTCCTAATAACGTGGTATTCTTACATATTCTTCCCAGGGAAACATCTCCTGTGCGTTCTCTTTTGGGCTACACGCTTAGACATACACGCAACGACAAAGCTTTTCGAGTTACAACGTGTTGTTTAGGAAAAACAAGATAATTTCGCATGATGCGAGATTTCCATAAAACGTGGTTTTCTGAAAAATTTTGACGAAAGAAAGTTCTCCTGTGGGTTCTCTTTTGAGGCTACATGTTTAGACGTACACGTCACACCAAATCTTTTCGAGTTACAACGTGTTGTTTAGGAGATACAAGCTAATTTTGTATGATGTGTTATTTCTTCTCATAAACTATTTCCAATAAGTACTTATTTGTCTTTACTCTGCAAAATTGTATTTCCTTATAACGTGGTATTCTTACATATTCTTTCGAGAGAAAACTCTCCTGTGCGTTCTCTTTTGAGGCTCCACGCTTACACATACACGCAACACCAAAGCTTTTCGAGTTACAACATGTTGCTTAGAAAAAAGAAGATGATTTCGCACAATGCGGGATTTCCTTAAAACGTGGTTTTCTGAAAAATTTTGAAGAAAAAAATTCTCCTTTGGGTTCTCTTTTGAGGCTACACGTTTAGACGTACACGACACACAAAATCTTTTCGAGTTACAACGTGTTGTTTCGGAGATACAAGCTAATTTTGTAAGATGCGTAACATCTGCTCGTAAAGTTTTCCAATAAGTACTTATTTGTCTTTACTCTGCAACACTGTATTTCCTTATAACGTTGTATTCTTACATATTCTTTCGAGAGAAAACTCTCCTGTGCGTTCTCTTTAGATGCTACACGCTTAGACATACACGCAATGCCAAAGCTTTTTGAGTTACAATGTGTCTTTTAGGAAAAACAAGATAATTTCGCACAATGCGAGATTTCCATAAAACGTGGTTTTCTGAAAAATTTTGACGAAAGAAAGGTCTCCTGTGGGTTCTCTTTTGAGGCTACACGTGTAGAGGTACGAGCCACACCAAATCTTTTCGAATTACAACGTGTTGTTTAGGAGATATAAGCTAATTTTTTACGATGCGTTAATTCTTCTCATAAAGTGTTTCCAATAAGTACATATTTGTCTTTACACTGCAACATTATATTTCCTTATAACGTGGTATTCTTACATATTCCTTCGAGGGAAAACTATCCTGTGCGTTCCCTTTTGAGGCTTCACACTTAGACATACAGGCAACACCAAAGCTTTTCGAGTTACAACGTGTTGTTTATGGAAAACAAGATAATTTTGCACAATGCAGGATTTCCATAAAACGTGGTTTTCTGACAAATTTTGAAAAAAGAAAATTATCCTGTGGCTTCTCTTTTTAGGCTACACGTTTAGACGTGCACGCCACAACCAAATCCTTTCGAGTTACCACGTGTTGTTTAAGAGATACAAGCTAATTTTGTATGATGTGTTATTTCTTTTCGTAAAGTGGTTCCAATACGTATGTATTTGTCTTTACTCTGCAACACTGTATTTCCTTATAACGTTGTATTCTTACATGTTCTTTCGAGAAAAAACTCTCCTGTGCATTCTCTTTAGAGGCTACATGCTCAGACATACACGCAAAACCAAAGCTTTGCGAGTTACAACGTGTTGTTTAGGAAAAACAAGATAATTTCCCAATATGCAGGATTTCCTTAAAACGTGGTTTTCTGACAAATTTTGACGAAAGAAAGTTCTCCTGTGGGTTCTCTTTTGAGGCTACACGTGTAGCCGTACGAGCCACACCCAATATTTTTGAGTTACAACGTGTTGTTTAGGAGATACAAGCAAATATTTTACGATGCGCTATTTCTTCTCGTAAAGTGTTTCCAATACGTACATATTTGTCTTTACTCTGCAACACTGTATTTCCTTATAACATGGTATTCTTACATATTCTTTCGAGGGAAAACTCGCCTGTACATTCTCTTTTGAGGCTACACGATTAGACAAGCACGCAACTCCAAAGCTTTTCGAGTCACAACATGTTGTTTAGGAAAAAGAAGATGATTTCGCAAGATGAGGGATTTCCTAAAAACCTGGTTTTCTGAAAAATTTTGACGAAAGAAAATTCTCCTTTGGGTTCTCTTTTGAGGCTACATATTTGGACGTACACGTCACACCAAATCTTTTCGAGTTACAACGTGTTGTTTAGGAGATACAAGCTAATTTTTTATAATGCGTTAATTCTCATAAAGTGTTTCCAATACGTACTTATTTGTCTTTACTCTGCAACACTGTATTTCCTTATAACGTGGTATTCTTACATATTCTTTCGAGAGAAAACTATCCTGTGCATTCCATTTTGAGGCTAAACACTTAGACATACAGTCAACACCAAAGCTTTTTGAGTTACAACGTGTTGTTTTTAAAAAACAAGATAATTTCGCACGATGCTGGATTTCCTTAAAACATGGTTTTCTGACATATTTTGACGAAAGAAAATTATTCTGTTGGTTCTCTTTTGAAGCTTCACCTTTAGACGTGCACGCCACACCTAATCCTTTCGAGTTACCACGTGTTTGTTTAGGAGATACAAGCTAATTTTGTACAATGCTTTATTTCCTCTCGTAAAGTGTGTCCAATACGTCCGTATTTGTCTTTACTCTGCAACACTGTATTTCCTTATAACGTGGTATTCTTACACATTCTTTCGAGAGAAAACGTGTTGTTTATGAAAAACAAGATAATTTCGCAAGATGCGGGATTTCCTTAAAACAGGTTGTAATTCGAAAAGCTTTGGTGTTGCGTGTATGTCTAAGCATGTAGCCTCTAAAGAGAACGCACAAGAGAGTTTTTCTCTCGAAAGAATATGCAAGATTACCACGTTATAAGGAAATACAGTGTTGCAGAGTAAAGGCAAATATGTACGTATTGGAAACATTTAAACTTTACGAGAAGAAATAACGCATCTTAAAAAATTAGCTTGTATCTCCTAACCAACACGTTGTAACTCGAAAGGATTTGGTGAGGCGTGTAAGTCTAAACGTGTAGCCTCAAAAGAGAACCCACAGGAGAATTTTATGCAAATCCCGCATCGTGCGAAATTATCTTGTTTTTTCGAAACAACACGTTGTAACACGAAAAGCTTTGTTGTTGCGTGTATGTCTAAGCGTGTAGCCTCAAAAGAGAATGCAAAGGAGAGTTTTTTCTCGAAAGAATATGTAAGAATACCACGTTTTAGGAAACACAGTGTTGTAGATTAAAGACAAATACGTATTGGAAAAACTTTAGGAGAAGAAATAACGCATCGTAAAAAATTAGCTTGTATCTCCTAAACAACACGTTGTAACTTAAAAAGATTTGGTGTGGCCTGTACATCTAAACGTGTAGCCTCAAAAGAGAACCCACAGGAGAATTTTCTTTCGTCAAAATTTTCCAGAAAACCACGTTTTAAGGAAATCCCGCATCGTGCGCAATTATCTTGTTTTTCCTAAGCAACACGTTGTAACTCGAAAAGCTTTGGTGTTGCGTGTATGTCTAAGCATGTAGCCTCAAAAGATAACGCACAGGAGAGTTTTCTCTCGAAAGAATATGTAAGAATATCACGTTATAATGAAATACAGTGTTGCAGAGTAAAGGCAAATACGTACATATTGGAAACACTTTACGAGAAGAAATAAAGCAACGTACAAAATTAGCTTGTATCTCCTAAACAACACGTTGTAACTCGAAAAGATTTGGTGTTGCATGTACGTCTAAACGTGTAGCCTCAAAAGAGAACCTACAGGAGAATTTTCTTTCATCAAAATTTTTCAGAAAACCACGTTTTATGGAAATCCCGCATCGTGCGAAATTATCTTGTTTTTCCTAAACAACATGTTATAACTCGAAAAGCTTTGGTGTTGCGTGTATGTCTAAGCATGTAGCCTCAAAAGAGAACGCACAGCAGAGTTGTTTGTCGATAGAATTTGTAAGAATACCACGTTATAAGGAAATACAGTGTTGCAGAGTAAAGACAAATATATATGTATTGGAAACCCATAAAATTTACGAGATGAAATAAAGCATCGTACAAAATTAGCTTGTATCTCCTAAACAACACGTTGTAACTCGAAATGATTTGTTGTGGCGTGTACGCCTAAACGTGTAGCCTCAAAAGCGAACCCACAGGACAATTTTCTTTCATCAAAATTTGTCAGAAAACCACGTTTTAAGGAAATCCCGCATCGTAAGAAATTATCTTGTTCTTCCTAAACAACACGTTTTAACTCGAAAAGCTTTGGTGTAGGGTGTATGTCTAAGCGTGTAGCCCCAAAAGAGAACGCACAGGAGAGTTTTCTCTCGAAAGATTATGTAAGAATACCACGTTATAAGTAAATACAGTGTGGCAGAGTAAAGACAAATACGTACATATTGGAAGCACTTTATGAGAGAAATAACGCATCTTGCAAAATTAGCTTGTATGTCCTAAACAACACGTTGTAACTCAAAAAGATTTGGTGTGGGGTGTTCGTCTAAAAGTGTAGCCTCAAAAGAGAACCCACAGGGGAGTTTTCTTTCGTCAAAATTTGTCAGAAAACCACGTTTTAAGGAACTCCCGCATCATGCGAAATTACCTTGTTTTTCCTAAACAACACGTTGTAACTAGAAAATCTTTGGTGTTGCCTGTATGTCTAAGCGTGCAGCCTCAAAAGAGAATGCACAGGAGAGTTTTCTCTCGAAAGAATATGTAAGAATGCCACGTTATAAGGAAATATATTGCTGCTGAGTAAAGACATATACGTACTTAATGGAAACACATTATGAGAAGAAATTACGCATGGTACAAAATTAGCTTGTATCTCCGAAACAACACGTGGTAACTCAAAAAGATTTGATGTGGCATGTACGTCTGAACGTGTAGCCTCAAAAGAGAACCCAAAGGAGTATTTTCTTACGTCAAAATTTGACAGAAAACCACGTTTTAAGGAAATCCCGCATCGTGCGTAATTATCTTGTTTTTCCTAATCAACACGTTGTAACTCGAAAAGCTTTGGTGTTGCGTGTATGTCTAAGCGTGTAGCCTCCAAAGAAAACGCACAGGATAGTTTTCTCTCAAAAGAATATGTAAGAAAACCACGTTATAAGGAAATAAAGTGTTGCAGAGTAAAGACAAATACGTACTTATTGGAAACACTTTACGAGAAGAAATAACGCATCATGCAAAATTAGCTTGTATCTCCTAAACAACACGCTGTAACTCGAAAAGATTTTGTGTGGCGTGTACGTCTAAACGTGTAGCCTCAAAAGAGAACCCACAGGAGAGTTTTCTTTCGTCAAAATTTGTCAAAAACTACGTTTTAAGGAAATCCCACATCGTGCGAAATTATCTTGTTTTTCCTAAACAACATGTTGTAACTCGAAAAGCATTGGTGTTGCGTGTATGTCTAAGCGTGTAGCCTCAAAAGAGAACGCACAGGAGAGTGTTCTCCCGAAAGAATATGTAGGAATACCACGTTATAAGGAAATACAGTGTTGCAGAGTAAAGACAAATACATACTTATTGGAAACACTTAAACTTTACGAGTAGAAATAACACATAGTACAAAATTAGCTTGTATCTCCTAAAAAACACGTTATAACTCGAAAGGATTTGTTGTGGCATGTACGTCTAAATGTGTACCCTCAAAAGAGAACCCACAGGAGAATTTTCTTTCGTCAAAATTTGTCAGAAAACCACGTTTTAAGGAAATCGCGTATCATGCGAAATTATCTTGTTTTTCCTAAACAACACGTTGTAACTCGAAAAGCTTTGGTGTTGCATGTATGTCTAAGCGTGTAGCCTCCAAAGAGAACACACAGGAGAGTTTTCTCTCGAAAGAATATGTAGGAATACCACGTTATAAAGAAATACAGTGTTGCAGAGTAAAGGCAAATACATACGTATTGGAAACACTTAAACTTTACGAGAAGAAATAACATCTAAAAAAATTACCTTGTATCTCCTAAACAACACGTTGTAACTCAAAATGATTTGGTGTGGCGTGTACATCTAAACGTGTAGCCTCAAAAGAGAACCCACAGGAGAATTTTCTTTCGTCAAAATTTGTCAGAAAACCACGTTTTATGGAAATCCCGCATCGTGCGAAATTATCTTTTTTTTCCGAAACAACACGTTGTAACTCGAAAAGCTTTGTTGTTGCATGTATGTCTAAGCGTGTAGCCTCAAAAGAGAATGTAAAGGAGAGTTTTTTCTCGAAAGAATATGTAAGAATACCACGTTATCAGGAAACACAGTGTTGTTGAGTAAAGACAAATACTTATGTATTGGAAAAACTTTACGAGAAGAAATAAAGCATCGTACAAAATTAGCTTGTATCTCCTAAACAACACGTTGTAACTTACAAAGATTTGGTGTGGCCTATACGTCTAAAAGTGTAGCTTCAAAAGAGAACCCACAGGAGAATTTTCTTTCGTCAAAATTTTTCAGAAAACCACGTTTTAAGGAAATCCCGCATCGTGCGCAATTATCTTCTTTTTCCTAAACAACACGTTGTAACTCGAAAAGCTGTGGTGTTGCGTCTGTGTCTAAGCGTGTAGCCTCAAAAGAGAACGCATAGGAGAGTTTTCTCTTGAAAGAGTATGTAAGAATACCACTTTATAAGGAAATACAGTGTTGCAGAGTAAAGGCAAATACGTACATATTGGAAACACTTTACGAGAAGAAATAACGCAACGTACAAAATTAGCTTGTATCTCTTAAACAACATGTTGTAACTCGAAAAGATTTGGTGTGGCGTGTACGTCTAAACGTGTAGCCTCAAAAGAGAACCCACAGGAGAATTTTCTTTCGTCAAAACTTTTCAGAAAACCACGTTTTAAGGAAATCCCGCATCGTGCGAAATTATCTTGTTTTTCCTAAACAACACGTTGTAACTCGAAAAGCTTTGGTGTTGCGTGTATGTCTAAGCGTGTAGCCTCAAAAGAGAACGCACAGGAGAGTTTTTTTCTCGATAGAATTTGTAAGGATACCACGTTATAAGGAAATACAATATTGCAGAATAAAGACAAATATGTATGTATTGGAAACCCATAAACTTTACGAGATAAAATAAGCATCGTACAAAATTAGCTTGTATCTCCTAAACAACACGTTGTAACTCGAAAAGATTTGGTGTGGCGTGTACGTCTAAACGTGTAGCCTCAAAAGAGAACCCACAGGAGAATTTTCTTTTGTCAAAATTTTTCAGAAAACCACGTTTTAAGGAAATCCCACTTCGTGAGAAATTATCTTGTTCTTCCTAAACAACACGTTTTAACTCGAAAAGCTTTGGTGTAGGGTGTATGTCTAAGCGTGTAGCCCCAAAGAGAACGCACAGGAGAGTTTTCTCTCGAAAGAATATGTAAGAATACCACGTTATAAGGAAATACAGTGTGGCAGAGTAAAGACAAATCCGTACTTATTGGAAGCACTTTATGAGAGAAATGACGCATCTTGCAAAATTAACTTGTATGTCCTAAACAACACGTTGTAACTCAAAAAGATTTGGTGTGGCATGTACGTCTAAACGTGTAGCCTCAAAAGAGAACCCACAGGAGAGTTTTCTTTGGTCAAATTTGTCAGAAAGCCACGTTTTAAGGAAATCCCGCATCGTGCGAAATTATCTTGTTTTTCCTAAACAACACATTGTAACTAGAAAAGCTTTGGTGTTGCGTGTATGTCTAAGCATGCAGCCTCAAAAGAGAATGCACAGGAGAGTTTTCTCTCGAAAGAATATGTAAGAATACCACTTTATAAGGAAACATATTGCTGCAGAGTAAAGACATATACGTACTTATTGGAAACACATTATGAGAAGAAATAACGCATGGTACAAAATTAGCTTGTATCTCCAAAACAACACGTGGTAACTCAAAAAGATTTGGTGTGGCGTGTACGTCTGAACGTGTAGCCTCAAAAGAGAACCCACAGGAGAATTTTCTTACGTCAAAATTTGTCAGAAAACCACGTTTTAAGGAAATCCCGCATCATGTGAAATTATCTTGTTTTTCGTAAACAACACATTGTACCTCGAAAAGCTTTGGTGTTGCGTGAATGTCTAAGCGTGTAGCCTCCAAAGAGAACGCACAGGATAGTTTTCTCTCGAAACAATATGTAAGAATACCACGTGATAAGGAAATACAGTGTTGCAGAGAAAAGACAAATACGTACTTATTGGAAACACTTTACGAGAAGAAATAACGCATCATGCAAAATTAGCTTGTATCTCCTAAACAACACACTGTAACTCGAAAAGATTTGGTGTGGCTGTACGTCTAAACGTGTAGCCTCAAAGAGAACCCACAGGAGAAATTTCTTTCGTCAAAATTTGTCAAAAACCACGTTTTAAGGAAATCCCGCATCGTGTGTAATTATCTTGTTTTTCCTAAACAACATGTTGTAACTCGAAAAGCTTTGGTGTTGCGTGTATGTCTAAGCGTGTAGCCTTAAAAGAGAACGGACAGGAGAGTTTTTTCCCGAAAGAATATGTAGGAATACCACGTTATTAGGAAATACAGTGTTGCAGAGTAAAGACAAATACATACTTATTGGAAACACTTAAACTTTACGAGTAGAAATAACACATAGTACAAAATTAGCTTGTATCTCCTAAACAACACGTTATAATTCGAAAGGATTTGGTGTGGCTTGTACGTCTAAACGTGTACCCTCAAAAGAGAACCCACAGGAGAATTTTCTTTCGTCAAAATTTGTCAGATAACCACGTTTTAAGGAAATCCTGCATCATGCGAAATTATCTTGTTTTTCCTAAACAACACGTTGTAACTCGAAAAGCTTTGGTTTTGCGTGTATGTCTAAGCATGTAGCCTCCAAAGAGAACACACAGGAGAGTTTTCTCTCGAAAGAATATGTAAGAATACCACGTTATAAGGAAATACAGTGTTGCAGAGTAAAGGCGAAAACATACGTATTGGAAACACTTAAACTTTACGAGAAGAAATAACGCATCATAAAAAAATTAGCTTGTATCTCCTAAACAACACGTTGAAATTCAAAAAGATTTGGTGTGGCGTGTACAACTAAACGTGTAGCCTCAAAAGAGAACCCACAGGAGAATTTTCTTTCGTCAAAATTTGTCAGAAAACCACGTTTTAAGGAAATCCCGCATCGTGGGAAATTTTCTTGTTCTTCCTAAACAACACGTTGTAACTCGAAAAGCGTTGGTGTTGCGTATATGTCTAAGCGTGTAGCCTCAAATGAGAACGCACAGGAGAGTTTTCTCTTGAATGAATATGTAAGAATACCACGTTATAAGGAAATACAGTGTTGCAGAATAAAGACATATACTAACTTATTGGAAAAACTTTAGGAGAAGAAATAACGCATCGTACAAAATTAGCTTGTATCTCCTAAACAACACGTTGTAACTTAAAAAGATTTGGTGTGGCCTGTACGTCTAAATGTGTTGCCTCAAAAGAGAACCCATAGAGGAATTTTCCTTGGTCAAAATTTGTCGGAAAACCACTTATTAAGGAAATCCCGCATCGTGCGTAATTATCTTGTTTTTCCTAATCAACGCGTTGTAACTCGAAAAGCTTTGGTGTTGCGTGTAAGTCTAAGTGCGTAGCCTCAAAGGGGAATGCACAGGAGAGTTTTCTCTCGAAAGAATATGTAAGAATACCACGTTATAAGGAAATACAGTGTTGCAGATTATAGACAAATACGTACTTATTGGAAACAGTTTAGGAAAAGAAATAAAGCATCATGCAAAATTAGCTTGTATCTCCTAAACAACACGTTGTAACTGAAAAAGATTTGGTGTGGTGTGTATGTCTAAACGTGTAGCCTCAAAAGAGAACCCACAGGAGAGTTTTCTTTGGTCAAAATTTGTCAAAAAAACACGTTTTACTGAAATCCCGCATCGTGCGAAAATATCTTGTTTTTCCTAAACAACACGTTGTAACTCGAAAAGCTTTGGTGTTGCGTGTATTTCTAAGCGTGTAGCCTCAAAAGAGAAAGTACAGGAGAGTTTTCTCCCGAAAGAATATGTAGGAATACCACGTTATAAGGAAATACAGTGTTGCAGAGTAAAGACAGATACATACTTATTGGAAACACTTAAACTTTACGAGAAGAAATAACACATAGTACAAAATTAGCTTGTATCTCCTAAACAACACGTTGTAATTTAAAAAGATTTGGTGTGGCCTGTACGTCTAAATGTGTAGCCTCAAAAGAGAACCCATAGAGGAATTTTCCTTGGTCAAAATTTGTCGGAAAACCACTTATTGAAGAAATCCCGCATCGTGTGTAATTATCTTGTTTTTCCTAATCAACGCGTTGTAACTCGAAAAGCTTTGGTGTTGCGTGTAAGTCTAAGTGCGTAGCCTCAAAGGGGAACGCACAGGAGAGTTTTCTCTCGAAAGAATATGTAAGAATACCACGTTATAAGGAAATACAGTGTTGCAGATTATAGACAAATACGTACTTATTGGAAACAGTTTAGGAAAAGAAATAAAGCATCATGCAAAATTAGCTTGTATCTCCTAAACAACACGTTGTAACTGAAAAAGATTTGGTGTGGTGTGTATGTCTAAACGTGTAGCCTCAAAAGAGAACCCACAGGAGAGTTTTCTTTGGTCAAAATTTGTCAAAAACCACGTTTTACAGAAATCCCGCATCGTGCGAAAATATCTTGTTTTTCCTAAACAACATGTTGTAACTCGAAAAGCTTTGGTGTTGCGTGTATTTCTAAGCGTGTATCCTCAAAAGAGAAAGCACAGGAGAGTTTTCTCCCGAAAGAATATGTAGGAATACCACGTTATAAGGAAATACAGTGTTGCAGAGTAAAGACAGATACATACTTATTGGAAACACTTAAACTTTACGAGAAGAAATAACACATAGTACAAAATTAGCTTGTATCTCCTAAACAGCACGTTATAACTCGAAAGGATTTGGTGTGGCGTGTACGACTAAACGTGTACCCTCAAAAGAGAACCCACAGGAGAATTTTATCCTGTGCGTTCTCTTTTGAGGTTCCACGCTTAGACATACACGCAACACCAAAGCTTTTCGAGTTACAATTTGTTGTTTAGGAAAAACAAGATAATTTCACACGATGCGAGATTTCCTTAAAACCTGGGGCCTGACAAATTTTGATGAAAGAAAATTCTCTTTTGGGTTCTCTGTTGAGCCTACACGTTTAGACGTACATGTCACACCAAATCTTTTCGAGTTACAACGTGTTGTTTAGGAGATACAATCTAATTTTGTAAGATGTGTTATTTCTTCTCGTAAAGTGTTTCCAATATGTACCTATTTGTCTTTACTCTGCAAAATTGTATTTCCTTATAACGTGGCATTCTTACATAATCTTTCAAGAGAAAACTCTCCTGTGCCTTCTCTTTTGAGGCTACACGCTTACACATACACAGAACACCAAAGCTTTTCGAGTTACGACATGTTGTTTAGGAAAAAGAAGATGATTTCGCACGATGCGGGATTTCCTTGAAACTTGGTTTTCTGAAAATTTTTGACGAAAGAAAATTCTCCTGTGGGGTCTCTTTTGAGGCTACATGTTTAGACGAACATGCCACACCAAATCTTTTCGAGTTACAACGTGTTGTTTCGGAGATACAAGCTGATTTTGTAGGAGACCTTACTTATTCTCGTAAAGTGTTTCCAATATGTACGTATCTGTCTTTACTCTGCAACACTGTATTGCCTTATAACGTTGTATTCTTATATATTCTTTCCAGAGAAAACTGTCTCGTGCTTTCCCTTTTGCAGCTACACACTTAGACAAACAGGCAACACCAAAGCTTTTCGAGTTACAACGTGTTGTTTATGATAAACAAGATAATTTCACGCGATGCGGGATTTCCTTAAAACGTAGTTTTCTGAAAAATTTTGATGAAAGAAAATTCTTCAGTGGGTTTTCTTTTGAGGCTACATGTTTAGACGTACACGCCACACCAAATCCTTTCGAGTTACCACATGTTGTTTAGGAGATACAAGCTAATTTTGTATGATGCGTTATTTCTTCTCGTAAAGTGTTTCCAATATGTACCTATTTGTCTTTACTCTGCAACACTTTATTTCCTTATAACGTTGTATTCTTACATATTCTTTTGAGAGAAAACTCTACTGTTCATTCTCTTTAGAGGCTACACGCTTAGACATACACGCAACGCCAAAGCTTTTCGAGTTACAATGTGTTGTTTAGGAAAAACAAGATAATTTCGCACGATGCGAGATTTCCATAAAACGTGGTTGTCTGAAAAATGTTGACGAAAGAAAGTTCTCCTGTGGGTTCTCTTTTGAGGCTACACATGTAGAGGTACGAGCCACACCAAATCTTTTCGAGTTACAACGTGTTGTTTAGGAGATACAAGCTAACTTTGTACGATGCATTTTTTCTTCTCTTAAAGTGTTTTCAATAGTATTTGTCTTTACTCTGCAACACTGTATTTCCTTATAACGTGGTATTCTTACATATTCTTTCGAGAGAAAACTGTCCTGTGCGTTGTCTTTTGAGGCTACACGCTTAGACATACACGCAACACCAAAGCTTTTCGAGTTACAACGTGTTGTTTAGGAAAAACAAGATAATTTCTCACGATGCGAGATTTCCTTAAAACGTGGTTTCTGACAAATTTTGATGAAATAAAATTCTCCTGTGGGTTCTCTTTTGAGGCTACACTTTTAGACTTACACGTCACCCCAAATCTTTTCGAGTTACAACGTGTTGTTTAGGAGATACAAGCTAATTTTGTATGATGCGTTATTTCTTCTTGTAAAGTGTTTCCAATATGTACTTATTTGTCTTTTCTCTGCAAAATTGTATTTCCGTATAACGTGGTATTCTTACATATTCTTTCGAGAGAAAACTCTCCTGTGCCTTTTCTTTTGAGGCTCCACGCTTACACATACACACAACACAAATGCTTTTCAAGTTACAACATGTTGTTTAGGAAAAAGAAGATGATTTCACACGATGGGGGATTTCCTTAAAACGTGGTTTTTTGAAAAATTTTGAAGAAAGAAAATTCTCCTGTAGTTTCTCTTTTGAGGCTACACGTTTAGACGTACATGCCACACCAAATCTTTTCGAGTTACAACGTGTTGTTTAGGAGATACAAGCTAATGTTGTACGATGTGTTATTTCTTCTCTTAAAGTGTTTCCAATATGTACGTAGCTGTCTTTACTCTGCAACACTTTTTTTCCTTATAACGTGGTATTCTTACATATTCTTTCGAGAGAAAACTCTCCTGTGCGTTCTCTTTTGAGGCTACACGGTTAGACATACACGCAACACCAAAGCTTTTCGAGTTACAACGTGTTGTTTAGGAAAAACAAGATAATTTCGCAAGATGCGAGATTTCCTTAAAACGTGGTTTCTGACAAATTTTGATGAAAGAAAATTCTCCTGTAGGTTCTCGTTTGAGGCTACACTTTTAGACGTACACGTCACACCAAATCCTTTCGAGTTACATCGTGTTGTTTAGGAGATACAAGTTAATTTTGTAAGATTCGTTATTTCTTCTCGTAAAGTGTTTCCAATATGTACTTATTTGTCTTTACTCTGCAAAATTGTATTTCCTTATAACGTGGTATTCTTACATATTCTTTGGAGAGAAAACTCTCCAGTGCCTTCTCTTTTGAGGCTCCACTCTTACACATACACGCAACACCATAGCTTTTCGAGTTACAACATGTTGTTTAGGGAAAAGAAGATGATTTCGCACGATGCGGGATTTCCTTAAAACGTGGTTTTCTGAAAAATTTTGAATAAAGAAAATTCTCCTGTGGGTTCTCTTTTGAGGCTACACGTTTAGACGTACACGCCACACCAAATCCTTTCAAGTTACCACGTGTTGTTTAGGAGATACAAGCTAATTTTGTACGATGCATTATTTCTTCTCGTAAAGTGTTATCAATACGTACTTATTTGTCTTTAATCTGCAACACTGTATTTCCTTATAACATGGTATTCTTACATATTATTTCGAGGGAAAACACTCCTGTGCGTTCTCTTTTGAGGGGACACGCTTAGACAAACATGCAACGCCATAGCTTTTCGAGTTACAATGTGTTGTTTAGGAAAAACAAGATAATTTAGCACGATGCGAGATTTCCATAAAACGTGATTTTCTGAAAAATTTTGACGAAAGAAAGTTCTCCTGTGGGTTCTCTTTTGAAGCTACAAGTGTAGAGGTACGAGCCACACCAAATCTTTTCGAATTACAACGTGTTGTTTAGGAGATATAAGCTAATTTTTTACGATGCGTTAATTCTTCTCGTAAAGTGTTTCCAATATGTACATATTTGTCTTTACACTGCAACACTATATTTCCTTATAACGTGGTATTCTTACATATTCCTTTTAGAGAAAACTATCCTGTATGTTCTCTTTTGAGGCTACACACTTAGACATACAGGTAAAACCAAAACTTTTCGAGTTACAACGTGTTGTTTATGGAAAACAAGATAATTTTGCACGATGCGAGATTTCCATAAAACGTGATTTTCTGAAAAATTTTGACGAAAGAAAGTTCTCCTGTGGGTTCTCTTTTGAGGCTACAAGTGTAGAGGTACGAGCCACACCAAATCTTTTCGAATTACAACGTGTTGTTTAGGAGATATAAGCTAATTTTTTACGATGCGTTAATTCTTCTCGTAAAGTGTTTCCAATAAGTACATATTTGTCTTTACACTGCAACACTATATTTCCTTATAACGTGGTATTCTTACATATTCCTTTGAGAGAAAACTATCCTGTGTGTTCTCTTTTGAGGCTACACACTTAGACATACAGGCAAAACCAAAGCTTTTCGAGTTACAACGTGTTGTTTATGGAAAACAAGATAATTTTGCACGATGCGGGATTTCCTTAAAACGTGGTTTTCTGACAAATTTTGACGAAAGAAAATTCTCCTGTGGCTTCTCTTTTGAGGCTACACGTTTAGACGTGCACGCCACACCAAATCCTTTCGAGTTACCACGTGTTGTTTAAGAGATACAAGCTAATTTTGTATGATGCGTTATTTCTTTTCGTAAAGTGGTTCCAATACGTATGTATTTGTCTTTACTCTGCAACACTGTATTTCCTTATAACGTTGTATTCTTACATGTTCTTTCGAGAACATGTGAGAATGCACTCTCCTGTGCATTCTCTTTAGAGTCTCCATGCTCAGACATACACGCAACACCAAAGCTTTTCGAGTTACAATGTGTTGTTTAGGAAAAACAAGATAATTTAGCACGATGCGAGATTTCCATAAAACGTGATTTTCTGAAAAATTTTGACGAAAGAAAGTTCTCCTGTGGGTTCTCTTTTGAAGCTACAAGTGTAGAGGTACGAGCCACACCAAATCTTTTCGAATTACAACGTGTTGTTTAGGAGATATAAGCTAATTTTTTACGATGCGTTAATTCTTCTCGTAAAGTGTTTCCAATATGTACATATTTGTCTTTACACTGCAACACTATATTTCCTTATAACGTGGTATTCTTACATATTCCTTTTAGAGAAAACTATCCTGTGTGTTCTCTTTTGAGGCTACACACTTAGACATACAGGTAAAACCAAAACTTTTCGAGTTACAACGTGTTGTTTATGGAAAACAAGATAATTTTGCACGATGCGAGATTTCCATAAAACGTGATTTTCTGAAAAATTTTGACGAAAGAAAGTTCTCCTGTGGGTTCTCTTTTGAGGCTACAAGTGTAGAGGTACGAGCCACACCAAATCTTTTCGAATTACAACGTGTTGTTTAGGAGATATAAGCTAATTTTTTACGATGTGTTAATTCTTCTCGTAAAGTGTTTCCAATAAGTACATATTTGTCTTTACACTGCAACACTATATTTCCTTATAACGTGGTATTCTTACATATTCCTTTGAGAGAAAACTATCCTGTGTGTTCTCTTTTGAGGCTACACACTTAGACATACAGGCAAAACCAAAGCTTTTCGAGTTACAACGTGTTGTTTATGGAAAACAAGATAATTTTGCACGATGCGGGATTTCCTTAAAACGTGGTTTTCTGACAAATTTTGACGAAAGAAAATTCTCCTGTGGCTTCTCTTTTGAGGCTACACGTTTAGACGTGCACGCCACACCAAATCCTTTCGAGTTACCACGTGTTGTTTAAGAGATACAAGCTAATTTTGTATGATGCGTTATTTCTTTTCGTAAAGTGGTTCCAATATGTATGTATTTGTCTTTACTCTGCAACACTGTATTTCCTTATAACGTTGTATTCTTACATGTTCTTTCGAGAACATGTGAGAATGCACTCTCCTGTGCATTCTCTTTAGAGTCTCCATGCTCAGACATACACGCAACACCAAAGCTTTTCGAGTTACAACGTGTTGTTTAGGAAAAACAAGATAATTTTGCACGATGCGGGATTTCCTTAAAACGTGGTTTTCTGACAAATTTTGACGAAAGAAAGTTCTCCTGTAGGTTCTCTTTTGAGGCTACACGTGTAGACATACGAGCCACACCAAATATTTTTCAGTTACAACGTGTTGTTTAGGAGACACAAGCAAATATTGTACGATGCGTTATTTCTTCTCGTAAAGTGTTTCCAATACGTACATATTTGTCTTTACTCTGCAACACTGTATTTCCTTATAACATGGTATTCTTACATATTCTTTCGAGGGAAAACTCTCCTGTGCATTCTCTTTTGAGGCTACACGATTAGACAAACACGCAACAACAAAGCTTTTCGAGTTACAACGTGTTGTTTAGGAAAAGAAGATGATTTCGCATGATGCGGGATTTCCTAAAAACCTGGTGTTCTGAAAAATTTTGACGAAAGAAAATTCTCCTGTGGGTTCTCTTTTGAGGCTACATATTTAGACGTACACGTCACACCAAATCTTTTCGAGTTACAACGTGTTGTTTAGGAGATACAAGCTAATTTTTTATAATGCGTTAATTCTCGTAAAGTGTTTCCAATATGTACGTATTTGTCGTTACTCTGCAACACTGTATTTCGTTATAATGTGGTACTCTTACATATTCTTTCGAGAGAAAACTATCCTGTGCATTCCCTTTTGAGGCTAAACACTTAGGCATACAGGCAACAACAAAGCTTTTTGAGTTACAACGTGTTGTTTATAAAAAACAAGATACTTTCGCACGATGCCGGATTTCCTTAAAACATGGTTTTCTGACAAATTTTGACGAAAGGAAATTATTCTGTTGGTTCTCTTTTGAGGCTTCACGTTTCGACGTGCACGTCACACCTAACCCTTTCGAGTTACCACGTGTTGTTTAGGAGATACAAGCTAATTTTGTACGATGCTTTATTTCTTCTCGTAAAGTGTTTCCAATACGTACGTATTTGTCTTTATTCTGCAACACTTTATTTCCTTACAACGTGGTATTCTTACATATTCTTTCGAGAGAAAACTATTCTATGTGTTCCCTTTTGAGGCTACACACTTAGACATACAGGCAGCACCAAAGCTTTTCGAGTTACAACGTGTTTTTTATGAAAAACAAGATTATTTCGCATGATGCGGGATTTCCTTAAAACGTGATTTTCTGACAAATTTTGCCGAAAGAAAACTCTCCTGTGGGTTCTCTTTTGAGGCTCCACGTTTAGACGTACACGCCACACCAAATCCTTTCGAGTTACCACGTGTTGCTTTGGAGATACAAGCTAATTTTGTACGATGCATTATTTCTTCTCGTAAAGTGTTTCCAATACTTACTTTTTTGTCTTTACTCTGCAACACTGTATTTCCTTATAACGTTGTATTCTTACATGTTCTTTCGAGAGAAAACTCTTTTGTGCGTTCTCTTTAGAGGCTAGGGGTTAGACACACAAGCAACACCAAAGCTTTTCTAGTTACAACGTGTTGTTTGGGAAAAACAAGATAATTTTGCACGATGCGGGATTTCCTTACAACGTGGTTTTCTGACAAATTTTGACGAAAGAAAGTTCTCCTGTGGGTTCTCTTTTGAGGCTACACATGCAGACATACGAGCCACACCAAATCTTTTCGAGTTACAACATGTTGTTTAGGAGATACAAGCAAATTTTTTACGATGCGTTATTTCTTCTCGTAAAATGTTTCCAATACGTACTTATTTGTCTTTAGTCTGCAACACTGTATTTCCTTATAACGTGGTATTCTTACATATTCTTTTGAGAGAAAACTCCCATGTGTGTTCTCTTTTGAGGCTACACGCTTAGACAAACACTCAACACCAAAGCTTTTCGAGTTACAACGTATTGTTAAGGAAAAACAAGATAATTTCGCACGATGTGAGATTTCCTTAAAACGTGTTATCTGACAAATTTTGATGAAAGAAAATTCTTCTCTGGGTTCTCTTTTGAGGCTACACGTTTAGACGTACATGTCACACCAAATCTTTTCGTGTTACAATGTGTTGTTAAGGAGATACAAGCTAACATATTAGGATGCGTTATTTCTTCTCATAAAGTGTTTTCAAGATGTACTAATTTGTCTTTACTCTGCAAAATTGTATTTCCTTATAACGTGGTATTCTTACATATTCTTTCGAGAGAAATCTCTCCTGTGCCTTCTCGTTTGAGTCTCCACCCTTACACATACACGCAACACCAATGCTTTTCGAGTTACAACATGTTGTTTAGGAAAAAGAAGATGATTTCGCACGATGCGGGATTTCCTTAAAACGTGGTTTTCTGAAATATTTTGAGGAAAGAAAATTCTCCTGTGGGTTCTCTTTTGAGGCTCCATGTTTACATGTACACGCCAAACCAAATCATTTCGAGTTCTAACGTGTTGTTTAAGAGATACAAGCTAATTTTGTACGATGCGTTAATTCTTCTCATAAAGTGTTGCCAATACGTACATATTTGTCTTTACTCTGCAACACTGTATTTCCTTACAACGTGGTATTCTTACATATTCTTTCGAGAGAAAACTATCCTGTGCGTTCCCTTTTGAGGCTACACACTTAGACATACAGGCAACACCAAAGCTTTTCGAGTTACAACGTGTTGTTAATGAAAAACAAGATTAATTCGCACGATGCGGGATTACCTTAAAACGTGGTTTTCTGACAAATTTTGACGAATGAAAATTCTCCTGTGGGTTCTCTTTTGAGGCTCCACGTTTAGACGTACACGCCTCACCAAATCCATCGAGTTATCACGTGTTGCTTAGGAGATACAAGCTAATTTTTTATGATGCGTTATTTCTTCTCGTAAAGTGTTTCCAATACTTATGTATTCGTCTTTACTCTGCAACACTGTATTTCCTTATAACGTTGTATTCTTACATTTTCTTTTGAGAGAAAACTCTCCTCTGCATTCTCTTTAGATGCTACAGGCTTAGACATACACGCAACACCAAAGCTTTTCAAGTTACAACGTGTTGTTTAGGAAAAACAAGATAATTTTGCACGATGCGGGATTTCCTTAAAACGTGGTTTTCTGACAGATTTAGATGAAAGGAAGTTCTCCTGTGGTTTCTCTTTTGAGGCTACACTTGTAGACGTACGAGCCACACCAAATCTTTTCGAGTTACAACGTGTTGTTTAGGAGATACAAGCAAATTTTGTACGATGCGTTATTTCTTCTCGTAAAGTAAAGTTTTTCCAATACGTACTTATTTGTCTTTAGTCTGCAACATTGTATTTCCTTATAACGTGTTATTCTTACATATTCTTTCGAGGGAAAACACTCCCGTGCGTTCTCTTTTGAGGCTACACGCTTAGACAAACACGCAACGCCAAAGCTTTTCGAGTTACAACGTGTTGTTTAGGAAAAACAAGATAATTTCGCACTATGCGAGATTTCCATAAAACGTGGTTTTCTGAAAAATTTTGATGAAAGAAAGTTCTCCTGTCGGTGCTCTTTTGAGGCTACACGTGTAGAGGTACGAGCCACAGCAAATCTTTTCGTGTTACAACGTGTTGTTTAGGAGATACAAGCTAATTTTGTACGATGCCTTATTTCTTCTCTTAAAGTGTTTCCAATAGGTACGTATTTGTCTGTACTCTGCAACAGTGTATTTCCTTATAACGTTGTATTCTTATATATTCTATTGAGAGAAAACTCTCCTGTGCATTCTCTTTTGAGGCTACACGCGTAGACATACACGCAACACCAAACCTTTTCTATTTACAACGTGTTGTTTAGGAAAAACAAGATAATTTCGCATGATGCGAGATTTCTTTAAACGTGGTTTCTGACAAATTTTGATGAAAGAAAATTCTCCTTTGGGTTCTCTTTTGAGCCTACACGTTTAGACATACACGTCACACCAAATCTTTTCGAGTTACAACGTATTGCTTAGGAGATACAAGTTAATTTCGTACGAAGTGTTATTTCTTCTCCTAAAGTGTTTCCAATATGTACTTATTTGTCTTTACTCTGCAAAATTGTATTTCCTTATAACGTGGTATTCTTACATATTCTTTAGAGAGAAAACTCTCCTGTGCCTTCTCTTTTGAGGCTCCACACTTACACATACACGCAACACCAAAGCTTTTCGAGTTACAACATGTTGTTTAGGAAAAAGGAGATGATTTCGCACGATGCGGGATTTCCTTAAAACGTGGTTTTCTGAAAAATTTTGAGGAAAGAAAATTCTCCTGTGGGTTCTCTTTTGAGGCTACATGTTTAGATGTACACGCCACACCAAATCTTTTTGAGTTACAACGTGTTGTTTAAGAGATACAAGCTAATTTTGTAAGATGCATTAATTCTTCTCGTAAAGTGTTTCCAATACGTACATATTTGTCTTTACTCTGCAACACTGTACTTCCTTATAACGTGGTATTCTTACAAATTTTTCGAGAGAAAACTATCCTGTGCGTTCCCTTTTGAGACTACACACTTAGACATACAGGCAACACCAAAGCTTTTCGAGTTACAACGTGTTGTTTATGAAAAACAAGATAATTTCGCACGATGCGGGATTTCCTTAAAACGTGGTGTTCTGACAAATTTTGACGAAAGAAAATTCTCCTGTGGGTTCTCTTTTGAGGCTATAAGTTTAGACGTGCACGCCACACCAAATCCTTTCGAGTTACCACGTGTTGTTTAGGAGATAGAAGCTAATTTTATGTGATGTATTATTTCTTCTAGTAAATTCTTTCCAATGAGTACGCATTTGTCTTTACTCTGCAACACTCTATTTCCTTATAACATTGTATTCTTACATGCTCTTTCGAGAGAAAACTCTCCTGTGCATTCTCTTTAGAGGCTACATGCTTAGACATACACACAACACCAAAGCTTTTCGAGTTACAACGTTTTCTTTAGCAAAAAAAAAGATAATTTTGCACGATGCGGGATTTCCTTAAAACGTAGTTTTCTGACAAGTATTGACGAAAGAAAGTTCTCCTGTGGGTTCTCTTTTGAGGCTACACGTTTAGACGTACGAGCCACACCAAATATTTTCGAGTTACAACGTGTTGTTTAGGAGATACAAGCAAATTTTTTACGATGCGTTATTTCCTCTTGTAAAGTGTTTTCAATACGTACTTATTTGTCTTTACTCTGCAACACTGTATTTCCTTATAACGTGGTATTCTTATATATTCTTTCACGAGAAAAATCTGCTGTGCATACTCTTTTGAGGCTACACGCTTAGACATACACACAACACCAAAGCTTTTCGAGTTACAACGTGTTGTTTAGGAAAAACAAGATAATTTCCCAGGATGCGAGATTTCCTTAAAACGTGGTTTCTGACAAATGTTGATGAAAGAAAATTTTACTGTGGGTTCTCTTTTGAGGCTACACGTTTCGACGTACACGTCACACCAAATCTTTTCGAGTTACAACATGTTGTTTAGGAGATACAAGCTAATTTTTTTCGATGCATTATTTCTTATCGTAAAGTGTTTCCAATATGTACTTATTTGTCTTTACTCTGCAAAATTGTATTTCCTTATAACGTGGTATTCTTACATATTCTTTTGAGAGAAAACGTTCCTGTGCCTTCTCTTTTGAGGCTCCACGCTTACACATACACGCAACACCATAGCTTTCGAGTTACAACATGTTGTTTAGCAAAAAGTAGATGATTTCGCACGATGCGGGATTTCCTTAAAACGTGGTTTTCTGACAAATTTTGACGAAAGAAAATTCTCCTGTGGGTTCTCTTTTGAGGCTACATGTTTAAATGAACACGCCTCACCAAATCTTTTCGAGTTACAACGTGTTGTTTAAGAGATACAAGCTAAATTTGTACGATGCGTTAATTCTTCTCCAAAAGTGTTTCCAATATGTACTTATTTGTCTTTATCTGCAAAATTGTATTTCCTTATAACGTGGTGTTCTTACATATTCTTTTGAGAGAAAACTCTCCTGTGCCTTCTCTTTTGAGGCTCCATGCTTACACATACACGCAACACCAAAGCTTTTCGAGTTACAACATGTTGTTTAGGAAAAAGAAGATGATTTCGCACGATGCGGGATTTCCTTAAAACGTGGTTTTCTGACAATTTTTGACGAAAGAAAATTCTCCTGTGGGTTCTCTTTTGAGGCTACATGTTTAGATGTACACGCCACACCAAATCTTTTCGAATTACAACGTGTTGTTTAGGAGATACAAGCTAATTTTGTAAGATGCGTTAATTCTTCTCATAAAGTGTTTCCAATACCTACGTTTTAGTCTTTACTCTGCAACACTGTATTTCCTTATAACGTGGTAATCTTACATATTCTTTCGAGAAAAAACTATCCTGTGCGTTCCCTTTTGAGGCTACACACTTAGACATACAGGCAACAACAAAGCTTTTCGAGTTAGAACGTGTTGTTTATGAAAAACAAGATAATTTCGCACGATGCGGGATTTCCTTAAAACGTGGTGTTCTGACAAATTTTGATGAAAGAAAATTCTCCTGTGGGTTCTCTTTTGAGGCTATAAGTTTAGACGTGCACGCCACACCAAATCCTTTCGAGTTACCACGTGTTGTTTAGGAGATACAAGCTAATTTTGTACGATGCTTTATTTCTTCTCGTAAAGTTTTTCCAATACGTACACATTTGTCTTTACTCTGCAACACTCTATTTCCTTATAACGTTGTATTCTTACATATTCTTTCGAGAGAAAACTGTCCTGTGCATTCTCTTTAGAGGCTACACGCTTAGACATACACGCAACACCAAAGCTTTCCGAGTTTCAACGTGTTGAATAGGAAATCAAGATAATGTTGCATGATGCGGGATTTGCTTAAAACGTGGTTTTCTGACAAATATTGACGAAAGAAAGTTCTCCTGTGGGTTCTCTTTTGAGGCTACACGTTTAGACGTACGAGCCACACCAAAACTTTTCAAGTTACAACGTGTTGTTTAGGAGATACAAGCAAATTTTTTACGATGCGTTATTTCTTCTCATAATGTGTTTCCAATACATACTTATTTGTCTTTACTCTACAACACTGTGTTTCCTTATAACATGGTATTCTTACCTATTCTTTCGAGAGAAAACTCTCCTGTGCATTATCTTTTCAGGCTACACGCTCAGACATACACGCAACACCAAAGCTTTTCGAGTTACAGCGTGTTGTTTAGGAAAAACAAGATAATTTCGCACGATGCGAGATTTCCTTAAAACGTGGTTTCTGACAAATTTTGATTAATGAAAATTCTCCTGTGGGTTCTCTTTGAGGCTACACGTTTAGACGTACACGTCACACCAAATCTTTTAGAGTTACAACATGTTGTTTAGGAGATACAAGCTAATTTTGTACGATGCATTAATTCCTCTGATAAAGTGTTTCCAATACATATGTATTTGTCTTTACTCTACAACACTCTATTTCCTTATAACGTTGTATTCTTACATATTCGTTCGAGAGAAAACTCTCCTGTGCGTTCTCTTTAGAGGCTACAGGTTTAAACATACACGCAACACCTAAGCTTTTCGAGTTACAACGTGCTGTTTAGGAAAAAGTAGATAATTTTGCACGATGCGGGATTTCCATAAAACGTTGTTTTCTGACAAATTTTGACGAAAGAATGTCCTCCTGTGTGCTCTCTTTTGAGGCTGCACGTGTAGACATACGAGCCTCACCAAATCTTTTCGAGTTACAATGTGTTGTTTAGGAGATACAAGCAAATCTTGTACGAAGCGTTATTTCTTCTCATAAAGTGTTTCCAATACGTACTTATTTGTCTTTACTCTGCAACACTGTATTTCCTTATAACGTGATATTCTTACATATTCTTTCGAGGGAAAACTCTCCTGTGCATTCTCTTTTGAGGCTACACGCTTAGACAAACACGCAACGCCAAAGCTTTTCGAGTTACAACGTGTTGTTTAGGAAAAACAAGATAATTTCGCACGATGCGAGATTTCCATAAAACGTGGTTTATTGAAAAATTTTGACTAAAGTAAGTTCTCCTGTAGGTTCTCTTTTGAGGCTACACGTGTAGAGGTACGAGCCACACCAAATATTTTCGAGTTACAACATTTTGTTTAGGAGATACAAGCTAATTTTGTACGATGCGTTATTTCTTCTCTTAAAGTGTTTCCAATATGTATGTATTTGTCTTTACTCTGCAACACTGTATTTCCTTATAACGTGGTATTCTTACATATTCTTTCGAGAGAAAACTCTCCTATGGGTTCTCTTTTGAGGCTACATGCTTAGACATAAACGCAACCCCAAAGCTTTTCGAGTTACAACATGTTGTTTAGGAAAAACAAGATAATTTCCCACGGTGCGAGATTTCCTTAAAATGTGGTTTCTAACAAATTTGATGAAAGAAAATTCTCCTGTGGGTTCTCTTTTGAGGCTACACTTTTAGACATACACGTCACACCAAATCTTTTCGAGTTACAACGTGTTGTTTAGGAGATACAAGTAAATTTTTTACGATGCGTTATTTCTTCTTCTAAAGTGTTTCCAATATGTACTTACTTGTCTTTACCCTGCAAAATTGTATTTCCTTATAACGTGGTATTCTTACATATTCTTTCGAGAGAAAACTCTCCTGTGCCTTCTCTTTTGAGGCTCCATGCTTACACATACACACAACACCAAAGCTTTTCTAGTTACAACATGTTGTTTAGGAAAAAGAAGATGATTTCGCACGATGCAGGATTTACTTAAAACGTGGTTTTCTGAAAAATTTTGACCAAAGGAAATTCTCCTGTGGGTTCTCTTTTGAGGCTACAGGTTTAGAAGTACACGCCACGCCAAATCTTTTCGAGTTACAACGTGTTGTTTAGGAGATACAAGCTAATTTTGTACGTTGCCTTAATTCTTCTTGTAAAGTGTTTCCAATACGTACGTATTTGTCTTTACTCTGCAACACTGTCTTACCTTATAACGTGGTATTCTTACATATTCTTTCGAGAGAAAACTATCCTTTGCATTCCCTTTTGAGGCTACACACTTAGACATACAGGCAACACCAAAGCTTTTCGAATTACAACGTGTTGTTTATGAAAAACAAGATAATTTCGCACATTGCAGGATTTCCTTAAACCGTTGTGTTCTGACAAATTTTGACGAAATAAAATTCTCCTGTGGGTTCTCTTTTGATGCTACACGTTTAGACGTGCACGCCACACCAAATCCTTTCGAGTTACCACATGTTGTGTAGGAGATACAAGCTAATTTTGTACGATGTGTTATTTCTTCTCGTAAAGTGTTTCCAATACATACGTATTTGTCTTTCTCTGCAACACTGTATTTCCTTATAACGTGGTATTCTTACATATTCTTTCGAGCGAAAACTCTCCTGTGAGTTCTCTTTTGACGCTACACGTTTAGACATACACACAACACCAAAGCTTTTTGAGTTACAACGTGTTGTTTAGGAAAAACTAGATAATTTCGCATGATGCAAGATTTCCATACACGTGGTTTTCTGAAAAATTTGACGAAAGAAAGTTCTCCTGTGGGTTCTTTTTTGAGGCGACACTTGTAGAGGTACGAGCCACACCAAATCTTTTCGAGTTACAAAGTGTTGTTTAGGAGATACAAGCTAATTTTTTATGATGCGTTATTTCTTCTCTTAAAGTTTTCCCAATACGTAAGTAGTTGTCTTTACTCTACAACACTGTATTTCCTTATAACGTGGTATTCCTACATATTCTTTCGAGAGAAAACTCTCCTGTGCGTTCTCTTTTGAGGCTACACGCTTAGACATACACGCAACACCAAAGCTTTTGGATTTACAATGTGTTGTTTAGGAAAAACAAGATAATTTCGCACGATGCCTGATTTCCTTAAAACGTGGTTTCTGACAAATTTTGATGAAAGAAAATACTCCTGTGGGTTCTCTTTTGAGGATACACGTTTAGACGTACAGGTCACACCAAATATTTTCGAGTTACAACGTGTTGTTTAGGAGATACAAGCTAATTTTTTACGATGCATTATTTCTTCTCGTAAAGTGTTTCCAATATGTACTTATTTGTCTTTACTCTGCAAAATTGTATTTCCTTATAACGTGGTATTCTTACATATTCTTTCGAGAGAAAACTGTCCTGTGCCTTCTCTTTTGAGGCTCCACGCTTACACATACACGCAACACCAAAACTTTTCGAGTTACAACATGTTGTTTAGGAAAAAGAAGATGATTTCGCATGATGCGGGATATCCTTAAAATTTTCTGAAAAATTTTGACGAAAGAAAATTCTCCTGTGGGTTCTCTTTTGATGCTACATGTTTAGACGTACACGCCCCACCAAATCTGTTCGAGTTACAACGTGTTGTTTAGGAGATACAAGCTAATTTTTTACAATGCGTTAATACTTCTCATAAAGTGTTTCCAAGAAGTACGTGTTTGTCTTTACTCTCAACATTGTATTTCCTTATAACGTGGTCTTCTTACATATTCTTTCGATAGAAAACTGTCCTGTGCGTTCCCTTTTGTGGCTACACACTGAGATATACACGCAACACCAAAGCTATTAAAGTTACAACATGTAGTTTAGGAAAAAGAAGATGATTTCGCAAGATGCGGGATTACCTTAAAACGTGGTTTTCTGAAAAATTTTGACGAAAGAAAATTCTCCTGTGGGTTCTCTTTTGTGGCTACACGTTTAGACGTACACGACACACCAAAGCTTTTCGAGTTACAATGTGCTTCTTAGGAAATACAAGCTAATTTTGTACGATGCATTATTTCTTCTCGTAAAGTGTTTCAGAAACGTATGTATCTATCTTTACTCTGCAACACTGTATTTCCTTATAACGTGGTATTCTTACATATTCTTTCGAGAGAAAACTCTCCTGTGCGTTCTCTTTTGAGTCTACACGCTTAGACATACACGCAGCACCAAAGCTTTTCGAGTTACAACGTGTTGTTTAGAAAAACAAGATAATTTCCACGATGCGGGATTTCCATAAAACGTGGTTTTCTGACAAATTTTGATGAAAGAAAATTCTCCTGTGAGTTCTCTTTTGAGACTACAAGTTTAGACGTACACGCCACACCAAATCTTTTCGAGTTACATTGTGTTGTTTAGGAGATACAAGCTAATTTTGTACGATGCGTTATTTCTTCTCGTAAAGTGATTCCAATACATACGTATTTGTCTTTACTCTGCAACACTGTATTTCCTTAAAATGTGGTATTCTGATATATTCTTTCGAGAGAAAACTCTCCTGTGCGTTCTCTTTTGAGGCCACACGTTTAGACATACATGCAACACCAAAGCTTTTCGAGTTACAACATGTTTTTTAGGAAAAACAAGATAATTTCGCACAATGCGGGATTTCCTTAAAACGTGGTTTTCTGAAAAATTTTGACGAAAGAAAATTCTCCTGTGGGTTCTCTTTTGAGGCTACACGTTTCAACTTACACGTCACACCAAATCCTTTGAGTTACAACGTGTTGTTTAGGAAATACAAGCTAATTTTGTATGATGTATTATTCCTTCTCGTAAAGTGATTCCAATAAGTAAGTATCTGTCTTTACTCTGCAACACTGTATTTCCTTATAACGTGGTATTCTTACATATTCTTTCGAGAGAATACTCTACTGTGCATTCTCTTTTGAGGCTACACGCTTAGACATACATGCAACACCAAAGCATTTCGAGTTACAACGTGTTGTTTAGGAAAAACAAGATAATTTCGCACAATGCAGGACTTCCTTAAAACGAGGTTTTCTGAAAAAATTTTGACCAAAGAAAATTCTCCTGTGGGTTCTCTTTTGATGCTACACGTTTAGATGTAAACACCACACCAAACCTTTTCGAGTTACAACGTGTTGTTTACACCAAAGCTTTTCGAGTTACAACGTGTTGTTTAGGAAAAACAAGATAATTTCGCACGATGCGGGATTTCCTTAAAACGTGGTTTTCTGACATATTTTGACGAAAGTAAATTCTCCTGTGGGTTCTCTTTTGAGGCTACACGTTTCAACGTACACGCCACACAAAATCTTTTCGTGTTACAACGTGTTGTTTAGGAAATACAAGCTAATTTTGTACGATGTATTATTCCTTCTCGTAAAGTGTTTCCAATATGTATGTATCTGTCTTTACTCTGCAACACTGTATGTCCTTATAACGTGGTATTCTTACATATTCTTTCGAGAGAATACTCTCCTGTGCGTTCTCTTTTGAGGCTACACGCTTTACATACATGCAAAACCAAAGCATTTCGAGTTACAACGTGTTGATTAGGACAAACCAGATAATTTCGCACGATGCGGGATTTCCTTAAAACGTGGTTTTCTGAAAAAAATTTGACGAAAGAAAATTCTCCTGTGGTTTCTCTTTTGAGGCTACACCTTTAGATCTAAACACCACACCAAATCCTTTCGAGTTACAACGTGTTGTTTAGGAGATACAAGCTAATTTTTTCCCATGCGTTATTTCTTCTCGTAAAGTGTTTCAAATACGTACATATTTGTCTTTACTCTGCAACACTGTTTTTCCATATAACGTAGTATTCTTACACATTCTTTCTAGAGAAAACTCTCCTGTGCGTTCTCTTTTGAGGCTACATTCTTAGACATACACCCAATACCAAAGCTTTTTGAGTTACAACGTGTTGTTTAGGAAAAACAAGATAATTTCGCACGATGTGGTCTTTCCTTAAAACGTGGTTTTCTGACAAATTTTGACCAAAGAAAATTCTCCTGTGGGTTCTCTTATGAGGCTACACTTTTAGACGTACATGCCACACCAAATCTTTTCGAGTTACGACGTGTTGTTTAGGAGAAACAAGCTAATTTTGCACGATGCTATATTTCGTCTTGTAAAGTGTTTCCAATACATATGTAATTGTCTTTATTCTGCAACACTGTATTTCCTTATAACTTGGTATTCTTACATAGTTTTTCAAGAGAAAACTCTCCTGTGCGTTCTCTTTTGAGGATACACGCTTAGACATACACGCTACACCAAAGCTTTTCGAGTTACAATTTGTTGTTTAGGAAAAACAAGATAATTTCGCACGATGCAGGATTTCCTTAAAATGTGGTTTTCTGACAAATTTTGACCAAAAAAAATTCTCCTGTGTATTCTCTTTAGATGCTACACGTTTAGAGGTACATGCCACACCAAATCTTTTCGAGTTACAACGTGCTTTTTAGTAAATACAAGCTAATTTTGTTCGATGCATTATTTCTTCTCGTAAAGTGTTTCCAATATGTATGTATCTGTCTTTACTCTGCAACACTGTATTTTCTTATAACGTGGTATTCTTACACATTCTTTCTAGGGAAAACTCTCCTGTGCGTTCTCTTTTGAGGCTACACACTTAGACATACACGCAGCACCAAAGGTTTTTGAGTCACAACGTGTTGTTTAGGAAAAACAAGATAATTTCGCACGATGCGGGATTTCCTTAATACGTGGTTTTCTGACAAATTTTGACGAAAGAAAATTCTCCTGTGGGTTCTCTTTTGAGGCTACACATTTCAACGTACACGCCACACCAAATCTTTTCGAGTTACAATGTGTTGTTTAGGAAATACAAGCTAATTTTGTACGATGTATTATTCCTTCTCGTAAAGTGTTTCCAATACGTATGTATCTGTCTTTACTCTGCAACACTGTATTTCCTTATAACGTGGTATTCTTACATATTCTTTCGAGAGAATACTCTACTGTGCATTCTCTTTTGAGGCTACACGCTTAGACATACACGCAACACCAAAGCTTTTCGAGTTACAACGTGTTGTTTAGCAAAAACAAAATAATTTTGCACGATGCGGGATTTCCTTAAAACGTGGTTTTCTGAAAAAATTTTGATGAAAGAAAATACTCCTGTGGGTTCTCTTTTGAGGCTACACGTTTAGATGTAAACACCACATCAAATCCTTTTGAGTCACAACGTGTTGTTTAGGAGATACAAGCTAATTTTGTACCATGCGTTATTTCTTCTCGTAAAGTGTTTCCAATAAGTACATATTTGTCTTTACTCTGCAACACTGTATTTCCATATATCGTGGTTTTCTTACATATTCTTTCGAGAGAAACCTCTCCTGTGCGTTCTCTTTTGAGGCTACATGCTTAGACATACACGCAACACCAAAGCTTTTCGAGTTACAACGTGTTGTTTTGGAAAAACAAAATAATTTCTCACGATGCGGGATTTCCTTAAAACGTGGTTTTCTGAAAATTTTTGACGAAAGAAAATACTCCTGTGGGTTCTCTTTTGAGGCTACACATTTAGACGTACACGCCACATGAAATCCTTTTGAGTCACAACGTGTTGTTTAGGAGATACAAGCTAATTTTGTAGATGCGTTATTTCTTCTCGTTAAGTGTTTCCAATACGTATATATTTGACTTTACTCTGCAACACTGTATTTCCATATATCGTGGTTTTTTTTACATATTCTTTCGAGAGAAACCTCTCCTGTGCGTTCTCTTTTGAGGCTACATGCTTAGACATACACGCAACACCAAAGCTTTTCGAGTTACAATGTGTTGTTTTGGAAAAACAAAATAATTTCGCACGATGCGGGATTTCCTTAAAACGTGGTTTTCTGAAAAATTTTGACGAAAGAAAATTCTCCTGTGGGTTCTCTTTTGATGCTACATGTTAAGACGTACACGAAACACCAATGCTTTTCGAGTTACAACGTGTTGTTTAGGAGATACAAGCTAATTTTGTAGATGCGTTATTTCTTCTCGTTAAGTGTTTCCAATACGTTCATATTTGTCTTTACTCTGCAACACTGTATTACCTTATAACGTGGTATTCTTACATATTCTTTCGAGAGAAAACTCTCCTGTGCATTCTCTTTAGAGGCCACACGTTTAGACATACACGCATCCCAAAACCTTTTCGAGTTACAATGTGTTGTTTAGGAAAAACAAGATAATTTCGCATGATGCAGGATTTCCTTAAAACGTGGTTTTCTCAAAAAATTTTGACGAAAGGAAATTTTCCTGTGGGTTCTCTTTTGAGGCTACACGTTTAGATGTAAACACCACACCAAACCTTTTCGAGTTACAACGTGTTGTTTAGGAGATACATGCTATTTTTTTCTACCATGCATTATTTCTTCTCATAAAGTGTTTCCAGTATATACATATTGGTCTTTACTCTGCAACACTGTATTTCCAAATAACGTGGTATTCTTACATATTCTTTCGAGAGAAAACTCTCCTGTGCGTTCTCTTTTGAGGCTACACGCTTAGACATACACGCAAAACCAAAGCTTTTCGAGTTACAACGTGTTGTTTAGGAAAAACAAGATAATTTCGCACGATGCGGGATTTCCTTAAAACGTGGTTTTCTGACAAATTTTGACGAAAGAAAATTCTCCTGTGGGTTCCCTTTTGAGGCTACACGTTTAGACGTACACGCCACACCAAATCTTTTCGAGTTACAACGTGTTGTTTAGGAGATACAAGCTAATTTTGTACGATACATTATTTCTTCTCGTAAAGTGTTTCCAATAAGTACCTATTTGTCTTTACTCTGCAACACTGTATTTCCTTATAACGTGGTATTCTTACATATTCTTTCAAGAGAAAACTCTTCTGTGTGTTCTCTTCTGAGGCTACACGTGTAGTCATACACGCAACACAAAAGCTTTTCGAGTTACAACGTGTTGTTTAGGAAAAATAAGATAATTTCGCACGATGCGGGATTTCCTTAAAAGGTGGTTTTCTGACAAATTTTGACGAAAGAAAATTCTCCTGTGGGTTCTCTTTTGAGGCTACACGTTTAGACGTACACGCCACACCAAATCTTTTCGAGTTACAACGTGTTGTTTAGGAGATACAAGCTAATTTTGTACGATACATTATTTCTTCTCGTAAAGTGTTTCCAATAAGTACCGATTTGTCTTTACTCTGCAACACTGTATTTCCTTATAACGTGGTATTCTTACATATTCTTTCAAGAGAAAACTCTTCTGTGCGTTCTCTTCTGAGGCTACACGTGTAGACATACACGCAACACAAAAGCTTTTCGAGTTACAACGTGTTGTTTAGGAAAAACAAGATAATTTCGCACGATGCGGGATTTCCTTAAAAGGTGGTTTTCTGACAAATTTTGACGAAAGAAAATTCTCCTGTGGGTTCTCTTTTGAGGCTACACGTTTAGATGTAAACACCACACCAAATCTTTTCGAGTTACAACGTGTTGTTTAGGAGGTACAAGCTAATTTTTTACCATGAGTTATTTCTTCTCGTAAAGTGTTTCCATACGTACATATTTGTCTTTACTCTGCAACACTGTATTTCCATATAACGTGGTATTCTTATATATTCTTTCAATAGAAAACTCTCCTGTGCGTTCTCTTTTGAGGCTACACGCTTAGACATACACGCAACACCAAAACTTTTCGAGTTACAAGGTGTTGTTTAGGAAAAACAAGATAATTTCTCACGATGAGGGTTTTCCATAAAACGTGGTTTTCTGGAAAATTTTGACGAATGAAAATTCTCCTGTGGGTTCACTTTTGAAGCTACAGGTTTAGATGTAAACGCCACAACAAATCTTTTCGAGTTACAACGTGTTGTTTAAGAAATACAAGCTAATTTTGTCCCATGCGAGAAGAATCACCGAATGTTGCAGAGTAAAGACAAATACATAAGTATTGGAAACACTTTATGAGAAGAAATAATGCATCGTACAAAATTAGCTTGTATCTCCTAAACAACACGTTATAACTCGAAATGAATTGGTGTGGCATGTACGTCTAAAGGTGTAGCCTCAAAAGAGATCCCATAGGAGAATTTTCTTTCGTCAAAATTTTTCAGAAAATCACGTTTTAAGGAAATCCCGCATCGTGCGAAATTATCTTGTTTTTCCTAAACAACGCGTTGAAACTCGAAGAGCTTTGGTGTTGCATGTATGTCTTAGTGTGTAGCCTCAAAAGGGAACACACAGGATAGTTTTCTCTCGAAAGAATATGTAAGAATACCACGAATAAGGAAATACAGTGTTGCAGAGTAAAGACAAATACGTACGTATAGGAAACACTTTACTAGAAGAATTAACGCGTCTTACAAAATTAGCGTGTATCTCCTTAACAACACGTTGTAACTCGAAAAGATTTGGTGTGGCATGTATATCTAAACGTGTAGCCTCAAATGAGAACCCACAGGAGAATTTTCTTTCGTCAAAATTTTTCAGAAAACCACGTTTTAAGGAAATCCCGCATCATGCGAAATCATCTTCTTTTTCCTAAACAACATGTTGTAACTCGAAAAGCTTTGGAGTTGCGTGTAGGTCTAAGCGTGGAACCTCAAAAGAGAAGGCACAGGAGAGTTTTCTCTCTAAAGAACACGTAAGAATTCAACGTTATAAGGAAATACAGTGTTGCAGAGTAAAGACAAATACATATGTATTGGAAACACTTTGCGAGAAGAAATACCGCATCGTACAAAATTAGCTTGTATCTCCTTAACAACACGTGGTAACTCGAAAGGATATGGTGTGGCGTGTACTTCTAAACGTGTAGCCTCAAAAGAGAAACTACAGGGGAATTTACTTTCGTCAAAATTTGTCAGAAAACCACGATTTAAGGAAATCCCGTATCGTGCGAAGTTTTCTTGTTTTTCATAAACAACACGATGTAACTCGAAAAGCTTTGGTGTTGCCTGTATGTCTAAGTGTGTAGCCTCAAAAGGGAATGCCCAGGATAGTTTTCTCTCGAAAGATTATATAAGAATACCACGTTATAAGGAAATACAGTGTGGCAGAGTAAAGACAAAAACGTACATATTGGAAACACTTTACGAGAAGAATTAGCGCATCATAAAAAATTAGCTTGTATCTCCTAAACAACACGTTGTAATTAGAAAAGATTTGGTGTGGCGTGTACGTCTAAACGTGTAGCCTCAAAAGAGAACCCACAGGAGAATTTTCTTTCGTTAAAATTTTTCAGAAAACCACGTATTTAGGAAATCCCGCATCATGCAACATCATCTTCTTTTTCCTAAACAACATGTTGTAACTCGAAAAGCTTTAGTCTTGCGTGTATGTCTAAGCATGGAGCCTCAAAAGAGAAGGCACAGGAGAGTTTTCTCTCGAAAGAATATGTAAGAATACCACATTATAAGGAAGTACAATTTGCAGAGTAAAGTCAAATAAGTACATATTGGAAACACTTTACGAGAAGAAATAATGCATCATACAAAATTAGCTTGTATCTCCTAAACAACACGTTTTAACTCGAAAAGATTTGGTGTGGCGTGTACGTCTAAACGTGTAGCCTCAAAAGAGAACCGACAGGAGAATTTTCTTTCATCAAAATTTGTCAGAAACCACTTTTTAAGGAAATCTCGCATCGTACGAAATTATCTTGTTTTCCCTAAACAACACGTTGTAACTCGAAAAGCTCTGGCGTTATGTGCATGTCTAAGCATGTAGCCTCAAAGGAGAACGCACAGGAGAGTTTTCTCTCAAAAGAATATGTAAGAATACCAAGTTATAAGGAAATACAGTGTTGCAGAGTAAAGACAAACACGTACGTATTGGAAACACTTTACGAGAAGAATTAAAGCATAGTACAAAATTAGCTTGTATTTCCTAAACAACACGTTGTAACGCGAAAAGATTTGGTGTGGCGTGTACGTCTAAACGTGTAGCCTCAAAAGAGAACCCACAGGAGAATTTTCTTTAGTTAAAATTTTTCAGAAAACCACGTTTTAAGGAAATCCCGCATCGTGCCAAATCATCTTCTTTTTCCTAAACAACATGTTGTAACTCGAAAAGCTTTGGTGTTGCCTGTGTGTCTAAGTGTAGAGCCTCAAAAGAGAAGGCACAGGAGAGTTTTCTCTCGAAAGAATATGTAAGAATACCACGTTATAAAGAAATACAATTTTGCAGAGTAAAGGCATTTAAGTACATATTGGAATCACTTTACGAGAAGAAATAACGCATCGTACAAAATTAGCTTGTATCTCCTAAACAACAAGTTGTAACTCGAAAAGATTTGGTGTGACGTGTACGTCTAAACGTGTAGCCTCAAAAGAGAACCCACAGGAGAATTTTCTTTCATCAAAATTTGTCAGAAACCACGTTTTATGGAAATCTCGCATCGAGCGAAATTATCTAGCTTTTCCAGAACAACACGTTTTAACTCGAAAAGCTCTGGTGTTGCGTGTTTTTCTAAGCATGTAGCCTCAAAAGAGAACGCACAGGAGAGTTTTCTCTCGAAAGAATATGTAAGAATACCACGTTATATGGAAATACAGTGTTGCAGAGTAAAGACAAACACGTACGTATTGGAAACACTTTAAGAGAAGAATTAATGCATAGTAAAAAATTAGGTTGTATCTCCTAAACAACAAGTTGTAACTCGAAACTTTTGGTGTGGTGTGTACGTCTAAACGTGTAGCTTCAAAAGAGAACCCACAGGAAAATTTTCTTTCTTCAAAATTTTTCAGAAAACCACGTTTTAAGGAAATTCCGCATCGTGCGAAATCACCTTCTTTTTCCTAAACAACCTGTTGTAACTCGAAAAGCGTTGGTGTTGCGTGTATGTATAAACGTGGAGCCTCAAAAGAGAAGGCACAGGAGAGTTTTCTCTCCAGAAAATATGAAAGAATACCACGTTATAAGGAAATACAATTTTGCAGAGTAAAGACAAATAAGTACATATTGGAAACACTTTAGGAGAAGAATTAACGCATCGTACAAAATTAGCTTGTATCTCCAATACAACACATTGTAACTCGAAAAGATTTGGTGTGGCGTGTTCATTTAAACATGTAGCCTCAAAAGAGAACCCACAGGAGAATTTTCTTTTGTCAAAATTTTTCAGAAAACCACGTTTTAAGGAAATCCCGTATCGTGCGAAATCATCTTCTTTTTGCTAAACAAAACGTTATAACTCGAAAAGCTTTGGTGTTGCGTGTATGTGTAAACATGGAGCCTCTAAAGAGAACGCACAGGAGAGTTTTCTCTCGAAACAACATGTAAGAATACAACGTTATAAGGAAATACAGTGTTTCAGAGTAAAAGCAAATACGTATGTATTGGAAAAATTGAAACTTTATGAGAAGAAATAACGCATCTTAAAAAATTAGCTTGTATCTCCTAAACAACACGTTGTAACTCGAAAAGATTTGGTGTGGTGTGTACATCTAAACGTGTAGCCTCAAAAGAGAACCCACAGGAGTATTTTCATTCGTCAAAATTTGTCAGAAAACCATGTTTTAAGGAAATCCCGCATCGTGCGAAATTATCTTGTTTTTCCTAAACAACACGTTGTAACTCGAAAAGCTTTGGTGTTGCGTGTATATCTAAGCGTGTAGCCTCAAAAGAGAATGCACAGGAGAGTTTTCTCTCGAAAGAATATGTAAGAATACCACGTTATATGGAAATACATTGTTGCAGAGTAAAGACAAATACGTACGTATTGGAAACACTTTACGAGAGGTAATAACGCATCGTACAAAATTAGCTTGTATCTCCTAAACAAAACGTTGTAACTCGAAAAGATTTGGTGTGGCGTTTACAACTAAACATGTAGCCTCAAAAGAGAACCCACAGGCGAATTTTCTTTCGTCAAAATTTTTCAGAAAACCACGTTTTAAGGAAATCCCGCATCGTGTGAAATTATCTTGTTTTTCCTAAACAACAGGTTGTAATTCGAAATGCTTTGGAGCTGCGTGTATGTCTAAGCATGTAGCCACTAAAGAGAACGCCCAGGAGAGTTTTTCTCTCGAAAGAATATGCAAGATTACCACGTTATAAGGAAAGACAGTGTGGCAGAGTAAAGGCAATTACGTACATATTGGACACATTTAAACTTTATGAGAAGAAATAACGCATCTTAAAAAATTAGCTTGTATCTCCTAACCAACACGTTTTAACTCGAAAGGATTTGGAGTGGCGTGTAAGTCTAAGCGTGTAGCCTCAAAAGAGAACCCACAGGAGCATTTTCTTTCGTCAAATTTTGTCAGAAAACCACGTTTTAAGGAAATCCCGAATCGTGAGAAATTATCTTGTTTTTCCTAAACAACATGTTGTAACTCGGAAAGGTTTGGTGTTGCGGGTATATCTAAGCGTGTAGCCTCAAAAGAGAACGCACAGGAGAGTTTTCTCCCAAAAGAATATGTAGGAATACCACATTAAAAGGAAATACAGTGTTGCAGAGAAAAGACAAATACATACTTATTGGAAACACTTAAACTTTACGAGTAGAAATAACACATAGTACAAAATTAGCTTGTATCTCCTAAACAGCACGTTAAAACTCGAAAGGATTTGGTGTGGCTTGTACGTCTAAACGTGTACCCTCAAAAGAGAATGCACAGGAGAATTTTCTTTCGTCAAAATTCGTCAGAAAACCACGTTTTAAGGAAATCCCGTATCATGCGAAATTATCTTGTTTTTCCTAAACAACATGTGGTAACTCGAAAAGCTTTGGTGTTGCGTGTATGTCTAAGCGTGTAGCCTCCAAAGAGAATGCACAGGAGAGTGTTCTCTCGAAAGAATATGTAAGAATACCACGTTATAAGGAAATACAATGTTGCAGAGTACAGGCAAATACATACGTATAGGAAACACTTAAACTTTACGAGAAGAAATAATGCATCATAAAAAAATTAGCTTGAATCTCCTAAACAACATGTTGTAACTCAAGAATACTTGGTGTGGCGTGTTCATCTAAACGTGTAGCCTCAAAAGAGAACCCACAGGAGAATTTTCTTTAGTCAAAATTTGTCAGAAACCACGTTTTATGGAAATCCTGCATCGTGCGAAATTATCTTGTTTTTCTGAAACAACACGTTGTAACTCGCAAAGCTTTGTTGTTGCGTGTATGTCTAAGCGTGTAGCCTCAAAAGAGAATGCAAAGGAGAGTTTTTTCTCGAAAGAATATGTAAGAATACCACGTTATTAGGAAACACAGTGTTGTAAAGACAAATACTTACGTATTGGAAAAACTTTACGAGAAGAAATAACGCATGGTACAAAATTAGCTTGTATCTCCTAAACAACACGTTGTAACTTAAAAAGATTTGGTGTGGCGTGTACGTCTAAACATGTAGCCTCAAAAGAGAACCCATAGAGGAATTTTCCTTGGTCAAAATTTGTCAGAAAACCACTTATTAAGGAAATCCCGCATCGTACGTAATTATCTAGATTTTCCTAAACAACACGTTGTAACTCGAAAAGCTTTGATGTTGCGTGTATGTCTAAGCGCGTAGCCTCAAAGGGGAACGCACAGGAGAGTTTTCTCTCGAAAGAATATGTAAGAATACCATGTTATAAGGAAATACAGTGTTGCAGAGTATAGACAAAAACGTACTTATTGGAAACACTTTACGAGAAGAAATAAAGCATCATGCAAAATTAGCTTGTATCTCCTAAACAACACGTTGTAACAGGAAAAGATTTTGTGTGGCGTGTACGTCTAAACGTGTAGCCTCAAAAGAGAACCCACAGGAGAGTTTTCCATCGATAAAATTTGTCAGAAAATCACGTTTTTAGGAAATACCGCATAGTGCGAAATTATCTTGTTTTTCCTAAACAACATGTTGTAACTCGAAAAGCTTTGGTGTTGCGTGTATTTCTAAGCGTGTAGCCTCAAAAGAGAATGGACAGGTGAGTTTTCTCCCAAAAGAATATGTAGGAATACCACGTTATAAGGAAATACAGTGTTGCAGAGTAAAGACAAATACATACTTATTGGAAACACTTAAACTTTACTAGAAGAAATAACACATAGTACAAAATTAGCTTGTATCTCTTAAACAACACGTTATAACTCGAAATGATTTGATTTGGCGTGTATGTCTAAACGTGTACCCTCAAAAGAGAACCCACAGGAGAATTTTCTTTCATCAAAATTTGTCAGAAAACCACGTTTTAAGGAAATCCCGCATCATGCGAAATTATCTTGTTTTTCCTAAACAACACGTTGTAACTCGAAAAGCTTTGGTGTTGTGTGTATATCTTAGCGTGTAGCCTCCAAAGAGAATGCACAGGAGAGTTTACTGTCGAAAGAATATGTAAGATTACCATGTTATAAGGAAATACAGTGTTGCAGAGTAAAGGCAAATACATACGTATTGGAAACACTTAAACTTTACGAGAAGAAATAACGGATCATAAAAAAATTAGCTTGTATCTCCTAAACAACACGTTGTAACTCCAAAGGATTTGGTGTGGCGTGTACGTCTAAACATGTAGCCTCAAAAGAGAACCCACAGGAGAATTTTCTTTCGTCAAAATTTGTCCAAAAACCACGTTATAAGGAAATCACTCATCGTGCGAAATTATCTTGTTTTTCCTAAACAAAATGTCGTAACTCGAAAAGCTTTAGTGTTGCGTGTATGTCTAAGCGTGTAGCCTCAAAAGAGAAGGCACAGGAGAGTTTTCTCTCGAAAGAATATGTAAGAATACCACGTTATAAGGAAATACAGTGTTGCAGAGTAAAGACATATTCTTACTTATTGGAAAATCTTTACGAGAAGAAATAACCTATCGTACAAAATTAGCTTGTATCTCCTAAACAACACGTTGTAACTTAAAAAGATTAGGTGTGGCCTGTACGTCTAAACGTGTACCCTCAAAAGAGGGCACATAGGAGAATTTTCCTTGGTCAAAATTTGTCAGAAAACCACGTATTAAGGAAATCCCACATCGCACGAAATTACCTGGTTTTTCTAAACAACACATTGTAACGCGAAAAGCTTTGGTGTTGCCTGTATGTCTAAGCGTGTACCTCAAAGGGGAACACACAGGAGAGTTTTCTCTCCAAAGAATATGTAAGAATACCACGTTATAAGGAAATACAGTGTTGCCAACTAAAGGCAAATACGTACCTATTGGAAACACTTTAGGAGCAGAAATAACGCATCGTACAAAATTAGCTTGTATCTCCTAAACAACACGTTGTAACTCGAAAAAATTTGGTGTGGCGCTTACGTCTAAACGTGTAGCCTCAAAAGAGAACCCACAGGACAATTTTCTTTCGTCAAAATTTGTCAGAAAACCACGTTTTAAGAAAACCCCGCATCGTGAGAAATTATCTTGTTCTTCCTAAACAACACGTTTTAACTCGAAAAGCTTTGGTGTTGGGTGTATGTCTAAGCATGTAGCCTCAAAAGAGAACGCACAGGAGAGATTTCTCTCGAACGAGTATGTAAGAATACCACGTTATAAGGAAATACATTGTGGCAAATTAAAGATAAATACGTACCTTTTGGAAACTCTTAAACTTTACAAGAAGATATAAAGCATCGTAAAAAATTAGCTTTTATCTCCTAAACAACACGTTGTAACTCGAAAAGATTTGGTGTGGCATGTACGTCTAAACGTGTAGCCTCAAATGAAAACCCACAGGAGAATTTTCTTTCGTCAAAATTTTTCAGAAAACCACGTTTTAAGGAAATCCAGCATCGTGCGAAATTATCTTGTTTTTCCTAAACAACACGTTGTAAGTCGAAAAGCTTTGGTGTTGCGTGTATGTCTAAGCGTGTAGCCTCCAAAAAGAATGCACAGGAGAGGTTTCTCTCGAAAGAATATGTAAGAATACCACGTTGTAAGTAAATACAGTGTTGCAGAGTAAAGAAAGATACGTATGTATTGGAAACCCACAAACTTTACGAGATGAAATAAAGCATCGTAAAAAATTAGCTTGTATCTCCTAAACAATACGTTGTAACTCGAAAAGATTTGGTGTGGCCTGTACGTCTAAACGTGTAGCCTCAAAAGAGAACCCACAGGACAATTTTCTTTGGTCAAAATTTTTCAGAAAAACACGTTTTAAGGGAATACCGCATCGTGATAAATTATCTTGTTCTTCCTAAACAACACGTTTTAACTCGAAAAGCTTTGATGTAGGGTGTATGTCTAAGCATGTAGCCCCAAAAGAGAATGCACAGGAGAGTTTTCTCTCAAAAGAATATGTAAGAATACCACGTTATAAGGAAATACAGTGTGGCAGAGTAAAGACAAATACGTACATATTGGAAGCACTTTATAAGAGAAATAACGCATCTTGCAAAATTAGCTTGTATGTCCTAAACAACACGTTGTAACTTGAAAAGATTTGGTGTGGTGTCTACGTCTAAACGTGTAGCCTCAAAAGAGAACCCACAGGAGAGTTTTCTTTCGTCAAAATTTGTCAGAAAACCACGTTTTAAGGAAATCCCGCATCGTGCGAAATTATCTTGTTTTTCCTAAACAACACGTTGTAACTAGAAAAGCTTTGGTGTTGCGTGTATGTCTAAGTGTGTAGCCTCAAAAGAGAATGCACAGGAGGGTTTTCTCTCGAAAGAATATGTAAGAATACCACGTTATAAGGAAATATATTGCTGCAGAGTAAAGACAAATAAGTACGTATTGGAAACAAATTATGAGAAGAAATAACGCATGGTACAAAATTAGCTTGTATCTCCGAAACAACACGTGGTAACTCAAAAAGATTTGGTGTGTCGTGTACGTCTAAATGGGTAGCCTCAAAAGAGACCCCACAGGAGAATTTTCTTACGTCAAAATTTGTCAGAAAACCACGTTTTAAGGAAATCCCGCAACTTGCGAAATTATCTTGTTTTTCCTAATCAACACGTTGTAAGTCAAAAAGCTTTGGTGTTGCGTGTATGTCTAAGCATGTAGCCTCCAAAGAGAATGCACAGGATAGTTTTCTCTCGAAAGAATATGTAAGAATACCACGTTATAAGGAAATACAGTGTTGCAGAGTATAGACAAATATGTACTTATTGGAAACACTTTAAGAGAAGAAATAACGCATCATGCAAAATTAGCTTGTATCTCCTAAACAACACACTGTAACTCGGAAAGATTTGGTGTGGCGTGTACGTCTAAACGTGTAGCCTCAAAAGAGAACCCACAGGAGAGATTTCTTTTGTCAAAATTTGTCAGAAAACCACGTTTTAAGGAAATACTGCATCGTGCGATATTATCTTGTTTTTCCTAAACAACATGTTGTAACTCGAAAAGCTTTGGTGTTGCGTGTATGTCTAAGAGTGTAGCCTCAAAAGAGAATGCAAAGGAGAGTTTTCTCCCGAAAGAATATGTAGGAATACCACGTTATAAGTAAATACAGTGTTGCAGAGTAAAGACAAATACATACTTATTGGAAACACTTAAACTTTACGAGAAGAAATAACACATAGTACAAAATTAGCTTGTATCTCCTAAACAACACGTTATAACTCGAAATGATTTGGTTTGGCGTGTATGTCTAAACGTGTACCCTCAAAAGAGAACCCAAAGGAGAATTTTCTTTCATCAAAATTTGTCAGAAAACCACGTTTTAAGGAAATCCCGCATCATGCGAAATTATCTTGTTTTTCCTAAACAACACGTTGTAACTCGAAAAGCTTTGGTGTTGCATGTATGTCTAAGCGTGTAGCCTCCAAAGAGAACGCACAGGAGAGTTTACTGTCGAAAGAATATGTAAGAATACCACGTTATAAGTAAATACAGTGTTGCAGAGTAAAGGCAAATACATACGTATTGGAAACACTTAAACTTTATGAGAAGAAATAACGCATCATAAAAAAATTAGCTTGTATCTCCTAAACAACATGTTGTAACTCCAAAGGATTTGGTGTGGCGTGTACGTCTAAACATGTAGCCTCAAAAGAGAACCCACAGGAGAATTTTCTTTCGTCAAAATTTGTCCAAAAACCACGTTATAAGGAAATCACTCATCGTGCGAAATTATCTGGTTTTTCCTAAACAAAATGTCGTAACTCGAAAAGCTTTGGTGTTGCTTGTATGTCTAAGCGTGTAGCCTCAAAAGAGAAGGCACAGGAGAATTTTCTCTCGAAAGAATATGTAAGAATACCACGTTATAAGGAAATACAGTGTTGCAGAGTAAAGACATATTCTTACTTATTGGAAAATCTTTACGAGAAGAAATAACCTATCGTACAAAATTAGCTTGTATCTCCTAAACAACACGTTGTAACTTAAAAAGATTAGGTGTGGCCTATACGTCTAAACGTGTACCCTCAAAAGAGGACACATAGGAGAATTTTCCTTAGTCAAAATTTGCCAGAAATCCACTTATTAAGGAAATCCCACATCGCACGAAATTATCTGGTTTTTCTAAACAACACGTTGTAACGCGAAAAGCTTTGGTGTTGCCTGTATGTCTAAGCGTATAGCCTCAAAGGGGAACACACAGGAGAGTTTTCCCTCGAAAGAATATGTAAGAATACCACGTTATAAGGAAATACAGTGTTGCAGTCTAAAGGCAAATACGGACCTATTAGAAACACTTTATGAGAAGAAATAACGCATCGTACAAAATTAGCTTGTATCTCCTAAACAACACGTTGTAACTCGAAAAGATTTGGTGTGGCGTGTACGTCTAAACATGTAGCCTCAAAAGAGAACCCACAGGACAATTTTCTTTCGTCAAAATTTGTCAGAAAACCACGTTTTAAGGAAATCCCGCATCGTGAGAAATTATCTTGTTCTTCCTAAACAGCACGTTTTAACTCGAAAAGCTTTGGTGTTGGGTGTATGTCTAAGCATGTAGCCCCAAAAGAGAACGCAGAGGAGAGTTTTCTCTCAAAAGAATATGTAAGAATACCACGTTATAAGGAAATACAGTGTTGCAAAGTAAAGACAAATACATACTTATTGAAAAAACTTTACGAGAAGAAATAACGCATCGTACAAAATTAGCTTGTGTCTCCTAAACAACACGTTGTAACTCGAAAAGATTTGGTGTGGCCTGTACGTCTAAACGTGTAGTCTCAAAAGAGAACCCAAAGGATAATTTTCTTTGGTCAATATTTGTCAGAAAACCACGTATTAAGGAAATCCCTCATCGTGCGAAATTATCTTGTTTTTCCTAAACAACACGTTGTAACTCGAAAAGCTTTGGTGTTGCGTGTATGTCTAAGCGTGTAGCCTCAAAAGAGAACACACAGGAGAGTTTTCTCTCGAAAGAATATGTAAGAATACCACGTTATAAGGAAATACAGTGTTGCAGACTAAAGGCAAATACATACGTATTGGAAACACTTTACGAGAAGAAATAACGCATCGTACAAAATTAGCTTGTATCTCCTAAACAACACGTTGTAATTTGAAAAGATTTGGTGTGGCGTGTACATCTAAACGTGTAACCTCCAAAGAGAACCCACAGGAGAATTTTCTTTCGTCAAAATTTGTCAGAAAACCACATATTAAGGAAATCCTGCATCGTGCGAAACTATCTTGTTTTTCCGAAACAACACATTGTAACTCGAAAATCTTTGCTGTTGCGTGTATGTCTAAGCATGTAGCCTCAAAAGAGAATGCACAGGAGAGATTTCTCTCGAACGAGTATGTAAGAATACCACGTTATAAGGAAATACATTGTGGCAAATTAAAGATAAATACGTACCTTTTGGAAACTCTTAAACTTTACAAGAAGATATAAAGCCATCGTAAAAAATTAGCTTTTATCTCCTAAACAACACGTTGTAACTCGAAAAGATTTGGTGTGGCGTGTACGTCTAAACGTGTAGCCTCAAAAGAGAACCCACGGGACAATTTTCTTTTGTCAAAATTTGTCAGAAAACCACGTTTTAAGGAAATCCCGCATCGTGCGAAATTATCTTGTTTTTCCTAAACAACACGTTGTAACTAGAAAAGCTTTGGTGTTGCGTGTATGTCTGAGCGTGTAGCCTCAAAAGAGAATGCACAGGAGAGTTTTCTCTCGAAAGAATATGTAAGAATACCACGTTATAAGGAAATATATTGCTGCAGAGTAAAGACAAATACGTACGTATTGGAAATACATTATGAGAAGAAATAACACATGGTACAAAATTAGCTTGTTTCTCCGAACAACATGTGGTAACTCAAAAAGATTTAGTGTGACGTGTACGTCTGAACGTGTAGCCTCAAAAGAGAACCCACAGGAGAATTTTCTAACGTCAAAATTTGTCAGAAAACCACGTTTTAAGGAAATCCCGCATAGTGAGAAATTATCTTGTTCTTCCTAAACAACACGTTGTAACTCGAAAAGCTTTGCTGTTGCATGTATGTCTAAGCGTGTAGCCTCAAATGAGAACGCACAGAAGAGTTTTCTCTCGAAAAAATATGGAAGAATACCACGTTATAAGGAAATACAGTGTTGCAGAGTAAAGACATATACTTACTTATTGGAAAAACTTTACAAGAAGAAAAAACGCATCGTACAAAATTAGCTTGTATCTCCTAAACAACACGTAGTAACTTAAAAGGATTTGGTGTGGCCTGTACGTCTAAACGTGTGGTCTCAAAAGACAACCCATAGGAGAATTTTCTTTGGTCAAAATTTGTCAGAAAACCACGTATTGAGGAAATCCCTCATAGTGCGAAATTATCTTGTTTTTCCTAAACAAAACGTTGTAACGCGAAAAGCTTTGGTGTTGTGTGTATGTCTAAGCGTGTAGCCTCAAATGAGGATGCACAGGAGAGATTTCTCTCGAAAGAATATGTAAGAATACCACGTTATAAGGAAATACAGTGTTGCAGAGTAAAGACAAATATGTATGAATTGGAAACCCATGAACTTTAAGAGATAAAATAAAGCATCGTAAAAAATTAGCTTGTATCTCCTAAACAACACGTTGTAACTCGTAAAGATTTGGTGTGGCGTGTACTTCTAAACGTGTAGCCTCAAAAGAGAACCCACAGGACAATTTTCTTTCGTCAATATTTTTAAGAAAACCACGTTTTAAGGAAATCCCGCATCGTGAGAAATAATCTTGTTCTTCCTAAACAACACGTTTTAACTCGAAAAGCTTTGTCGTTGCGTGTATGTCTAAGCGTGTAGCCCCAAAAGAGAACGCACAGGAGAGTTTTCTCTCGAAAGAATATGTAAGAATACCACGTTATAAGGAAATACAGTGTGGCAGAGTAAAGACAAATACATACATATTGAAAGCACTTTATGAGAGAAATAACGCATCTTGAAAAATTAGCTTGTATGTCCTAAACAACACATTGTAATTCGAAAAGATTTGGTGTGGTGTGTACGTCTAAACGTGTAGCCTCAAAAGAGAACCCAAAGGAGAATTTTAAGAGAACCCAAAGGAGAATTTTCTTTCCTGAAAATTTTTCAGAAACTCACGTTTTAAGGAAATCCGCATCGTGCGAAATTATCTTGTTTCTCCTAAACAACACGTTGTAACTCGAAAAGCTTTCGTGTTGCGTGTATGTCTAAGTGTGTAACCTCAAAACAGAAGGCACAGGAGAGTTTTCTCTCGAAAGAATATGTAAGAATACCACGTTATAAGGAAATACAATTTTGCAGAGTAAAGACAAATACGTACATATTGGAAACACCTTACGAGAAGAAATAACGCATCATACAAAATTAGCTTGTATCTCCAATACTACACGTTGTATCTCGAAAAGAATTGGTGTGGCGTGTACGTCTAAACGTGTAGCCTCAAAAGAGAACCGAAAGGAGAATTTTCTTTCGTCAAAATTTTTCAGAAAATCACGTTTTAAGGAAATCCCACATCGTGTGAAATTATCAAGTTTTTCCTAAAGAACACGTTGTAACTCAAAAAGCTTTCGTGTTGCGTGTATGTCTAAGTGTGTAGCCTCAAAACAGAAGGCACAGGAGAGTTTTCTCTCGAAAGAATATTGTAGAATACAACGTTGTAAGGAAATACAATTTTGCAGAGTAAAGACAAATAAGTACGTATTGGAAACACTTTACGAGAAGAAAAAACGCATCGTACAAAATTAACTTGTCTCCAAAACTACACGTTGTAACTCGAAAAGAATTGGTGTGGCGTGTACGTCTTAACGTGTAGCCTCAAAAGAGAACCCAAACTAGAATTTTCTTTCGTCAAAATTTTTCAGAAAACCATGTTTTAAGGAAATCCCGCATCGTGCGAAATTATCTTGATTTCCTAAACAACACGTTGTAAGTCGAAAAGCTTTCGTGTTGCGTGTATGTCTAAGTGTGTAGCCTCAAAAGAGAAGGCACAGGAGAGTTTTCTCTCGAAAGATTATGTAAGAATACCACGTTATAACGAAATACAGTTTTGCAGAGTAAAGACAAATACGTACGTATTGGAAACACTTTATGAGAAGAAATAACGCATCGTACAAAATTAGCTTGTATCTCCAAAACTACACGTTGTAACTCGAAAAGAATTGGTGTGGCGTGTACGTCTTAACGTGTAGTCTCAAAAGAGAGCCCAAAGGAGAATTTTCTTTCGTCAAAATTTTTCAGAAAATCACGTTTTAAGGAAATCCCGCATCGTGCGAAATTATCTTGTTTTTCATAAACAACACGTTGTAACTCGAAAAGCTTTCGTGTTGCGTGTATGTCTAAGTGTGTAGTCTCAAAACAGAAGGCACAGGAGAGTTTTCTGTCGAAAGAATATTGTTGAATACCACGTTAGAGGGAAATACAATTTTGCAGAGTAAAGACAAATACGTACGTATTGGAAACACTTTACGAGAAGAAATAACGCATCGTAAAAAATTAGCTTGTGTCTCCAAAACTACACGTTGTAAATCGAAAAGAATTGTTGTGGCTTGCACGTCTTAACATGTAGCATCAAAAGAGAACCCAAAGGAGAATTTTCTTTCGTCAAAATTTTTCAGAAAATCACGTTTTAAGGAAATCCCGCATCGTGCGAAATTATCTTGTTTTTCCTAAACAACACGTTGTAACTCGAAAAGCTTTCGTGTTGCGAGAATGTCTAAGTGTGTAGCCTCAAAAGAGAAGGCATAGGAGAGTTTTCTCTCGAAAGAATATGTAAGAATACCACGTTATAACGAAATACAGTTTTGCAGAGTAAAGACAAATACGTACTTATTGGAAACACTTTACGATAAGAAAAAACGCATCGTACAAAATTAACTTATATCTCCAAAACTACACGTTGTAACTCGAAAAGAATTGGTGTGGCGTGTACGTCTTAAAGTGTAGCCTCAAAAGAGTACCCAAAGTAGAATTTTCTTTCGTCAAAATTTTTCAGAAAATCACGTTTTAAGGAAATCCCGCATCGTGCGAAATTATCTTGTTTTTCCTAAACAACACATTGTAAGTCGAAAAGCTTTCGTGTTGCGTGTATGTCTAAGTGTGTAGCCTCAAAAGAGAAGGCACAGGAGAGTTTACTCTTGAAAGAATATGTAAGAATACCACGTTATAACGAAATACAGTTTTGCAGAGTAAAGACTAATACGTACCTATTGGAAACACTTTACGAGAAGAAATAACGCATCGTACAAAATTAGCTTGTGTCTCCAAAACTACACGTTGTAACTCGAAAAGAATTGGTGTGGCGTGTACGTCTTAACATGTAGCATCTAAAGAGAACCAAAAGGAGAATTTTCTTTCGTCAAATTTTTCAGAAAATCACGTTTTAAGGAAATCCCGCATCGTGCGAAATTATCTTGTTTTTCCTAAACAACACGTTGTAACTCGAAAAGCTTTCGTGTTGCGTGTATGTCTAAGTGTGTAGCCTCAAAAGAGAAGGCACAGGAGAGTTTTCTCTCGAAAGAATATGTAAGAATACCACGTTATAACGAAATACAGTTTTGCAGAATAAAGACATATACGTACGTATTGGAAACACTTTACGAGAAGAAATAACGCATCGTAAAAAATTATCTTGTATCTCCAAAACTACACGTTGTAACTCGAAAAGAATTGTTGTGGTGTGTACGTCTTAATGTGGAGCATCAAAAGAGAACCCAAAGGAGAATTTTCTTTCGTCAAAATTTTTCAGAAAATCACGTTTTAAGGAAATCCCGCATCGTGCGAAATTATTTTGTTTTTCCTAAACAACACGTTGTAACTCGAAAAGCTTTCGTGTTGCGTGTATGTCTAAATGTGTAGCCTCAAAACAGAAGGCACAGTAGAGTTTTCTGACGAAAGAATATTGTAGAATACCCCGTTATAAGGAAATACAATTTTGCAGAGTAAAGACAAACACGTACGTATTGGAAACACTTTACAAGAAGAAAAAACACATCGTACAAAATTAACTTGTATCTCCAAAACTACACGTTGTAACTCGAAAAGAATTGGTGTGGCGTGGATGTTTTAATGTGTAGCCTCAAAAGAGTACCCAAAGTAGAATTTTCTTTCCTCAAAGTTTTTCAGAAAATCACGTTTTAAGCAAATCCTGCATCGTGCGAAATTATCCTGTTTTTCCTAAACAACACGTTGTAAGTCGAAAAGCTTACGTGTTGCGTGTATGTCTAAGTGTGTAGCCTCAAAAGAGAAGGCACAGGAGAGTTTTCTCTTGAAAGAATATGTAAGAATACCACGTTATAACGAAATACAGTTTTGCAGAGTAAAGACAAATACGTACGTAATGGAAACACTTTACAAGAAGAAAAAACGCATCGTACAAAATTAACTTGTATCTCCAAAACTACACGTTGTAACTCGAAAAGAATTGGTGTGGCGTGTACGTTTTAACGTGTAGCCTCAAAAGAGTACCCAAAGTAGCATTTTCTTTCGTCAAAATTTTTCAGAAAATCACGTTTTAAGGAAATCCCGCATCATGCGAAATTATCCTGTTTTTCCTAAACAACACGTTGTAAGTCGAAAAGCTTTCGTGTTGCGTGTATGTCTAAGTGTGTAGCCTCAAAACAGAAGGCACAGGAGAGTTTTCTCTTGAAAGAATATGTAAGAATACCACGATATAACGAAATACAGTTTTGCAGAGTAAAGACTAATACGTACCTATTGGAAACACTTTACAAGAAGAAATAACACATCCTACAAAATTAGCTTGTATCTCCAAAACTACACGTTGTAACTTGAAAAGAATTGGTGTGGCGTGTATGTCTTAATATGTAGCATCTAAAGAGAACCAAAAGGAGAGTTTTCTTTCGTCAAAATTTTTCAGAAAATCACGTTTTAAGGAAATCCCGCATCGTGCGAAATTATCTTGTTTTTCCTAAACAACACGTAGTAACTCGAAAAGCTTTCATGTTGCGTGTATGTCTAAGTGTGTAGCCTCAAAACAGAAGGCACAGGAGAGTTTTCTCTCGAAAGAATATTGTAGAATACCACGTTATAAGGAAATACAATTTTGCAGAGTAAAGACATATACGTACATATTGGAAACACTTTAGGAGAAGAAATAACGCATCGTACAAAATTAGCTTGTATTTCCAAAACTACACGTTGTAATTCGAAAAGAATTGGTGTGGCGTGTACGTCTTAACGTGTAGCCTCAAAGGAGAGCCCAAAGGAGAATTTTCTTTTGTCAAAATTTTTCAGAAAATCACGTTTTAAGGAAATCCCGCATCGTGCGAAATTATCTTGTTTTCCCTAAACATCACGTTGTAACTCGAAAAGCTTTCGTGTTGCGTGTATGTCTAAGTTTGTAGCCTCAAAAGAGAAGGCACAGGAGAGTTTTCTATCGAAAGAATATGTAAGAATACCACTTCATAAGGAAATACAGTTTTGCAGAGTAAAGACATATATGTACTTATTGGAAACTCTTTACAAGAAGAAATAACGCATAGTACAAAATTAGCTTGTATCTCCAAAACTACACGTTGTTACTTGAAAAGAATTGTTGTGGCGTGTACGTCTTAACATGTAGCATCAAAAGAGAACCCAAAGGAGAATTCTCTTTCGTCAAAATTTTTCAGAAAATCACGTTTTAAGGAAATCCTGCATCGTGCGAAATTATCTTGTTTTTCCTAAACAACACGTTGTAACTCAAAAAGCTTTCGTGTTGCATGTATGTCTAAGTGTGTAGCCTCAAAACAGAAGGCACAGGAGAGTTTTCTGTCGAAAGAATATTGTTGAATACCACGTTATAAGGAAATACAATTTTGCAGAGTAAAGACAAATATGTACGTATTGGAAACACTTTAAGAGAAGAAATAACGCATCGTACAAAATTAGCTTGTGTCTCCTAAACTACACGTTGTAACTCGAAAAGAATTGTTGTGGCGTGTACGTCTTAAGATGTAGCATCAAAAGAGAACCCAAAGGAGAATTTTCTTTCCTCAAAATTTTTCAGAAAATCACATTTTGAAGAAATCCCGCATCGTGCGAAATTATCTTGTTTTTCCTAAACAACACGTTGTAACTCGAAAAGCTTTCGTGTTGCCTGTATGTCTAAGTGTGTAGCCTGAAAAGAGAAGGCACAGGAGAGTTTTCTCTCGAAAGAATATGTAAGAATACCACTTCATAAGGAAATACAGTTTTGCAGAGTAAAGACATATATGTACATATTGGAAACTCTTTACGAGAAGAAATAACACATAGTACAAAATTAGCTTGTATCTCCAAAACTACACGTTGTAACTCGAAAAGAATTGGTGTGGCGTGTACGTCTTAACGTGCAGCCTCAATAGAGAGCCCAAAGGAGAATTTTCTTTCGTCAAAATTTTTCAGAAAATCACGTTTTAAGGAAATCCCTCATTGTGAGAAATTATCTTGTTTTTCCTAAACAACACGTTGTAAGTCGAAAAGCTTTCATGTTGCGTGTATGTCTAAGTGTGTAGTCTCAAAAGAGAAGGCACAGGAGAGTTTTCTCTCGAAAGAATATGTAAGAATACCACTTCATAAGGAAATACAGTTTTGCAGACTAAAGACATATATGTACATATTGGAAACTCTTTACAAGAAGAAATAACGCATCGTACAAAATTAGCTTGTATCTCCAAAACTACACGTTGTAACTCGAAAAGAATTGGTGTGGCGTGTACGTCTTAACGTGTAGTCTCAAAAGAGAGCCCAAAGGAGAATTTTCATTCGTCAAAATTTTTCAGAAAATCACGTTTTAAGGAAATCCCGCATCGTGCGAAATTATCTTGTTTTTCCTAAACAACACGTTGTAACTCGAAAAGCTTTCGTGTTGCGTGTATGTCTAAGTGTGTAGCCTCAAAAAAGAAGGCACAGGTGAGTTTTCTCTCTAAAGAATATGTAAGAATACCACTTCATAAGGAAATACAGTTTTGCAGAGTAAAGACATATACGTACGTATTAGAAACTCTTTACGAGAAGAAATAATGCATAGTACAAAATTAGCTTGTATCTCCAAAACTACACGTTGTAACTCGAAAAGAATTGGTGTGGCTTGTACCTCTTAACGTGTCAAAAGAGAGCCCAAAGGAGAATTTTCTTTCGTCAAAATTTTTCAGGAAATCACGTTTTAAGGAAATCCCGCATCATGTGAAATTATCTTGTTTTTCCTACACAACACGTTGTAACTCGAAAAGCTTTCGTGTTGCGTGTATGTCTAAGTGTGCAGCCTCAAAACAGAAGGCACAGGAGAGTTTTCTCTCGAAAGAATATTGTAGAATACCACGTAATAAGGAAATACAATTTTGCAGAGTAAACACAAATACGTACGTATTGGAAACACTTTACGAGAAGAAATAATGCATCGGAGAAAATTATCTTGTATCTCCAAAACTACACGTTGTAACTCGAAAAGAATTGTTGTGGCGTGTACGTCTTAACATGTAGCATCTAAAGAGAACCAAAAGGAGAATTTTCTTTCGTCAAAATTTTCAGAAAATCACGTTTTAAGGAAATCCCGCATCGTGCGAAATTATCTTGTTTTTCCTAAACAACACGTTGTAACTCGAAAAGCTTTCGTGTTGCGTGTATGTCTAAGAGTGTAGCCTTAAAAGAGAAGGCACAGGAGAGTTTTCTCTCAAAAGAATATGTAAGAATACCACTTCATAAGGAAATACAGTTTTGCATAGTAAAGACATGTACATACATATTGGAAACTCTAAGAGAAGAAATAACGCATAGTACAAAATTAGCTTGTATCTCCAAAACTACACGTTGTAACTCGAAAAGAATTGGTGTGGCGTGTACGTGTTAACGTGTAGTCTCAAAAGGGTGCCCAAAGGAGAATTTTCTTTCGTCAAAATTGTTCAGAAAATCACGTTTTAAGGAAATCCCGCATCGTGCGAAATTATCTTGTTTTTCCTAAACAACACTTTGTAACTCGAAAAGCTTTCGTGTTGCGTGTATGTCTAAGTGTGTAGCCTCAAAACAGAAGGCACAGGAGAGTTTTCTGTCGAAAGAACATTGTAGAATACCACGTTATAAGGAAATACAATTTTGCAGAGTAAAGACAAATACGTACGTATTGGAAACACTTTACGAGAAGAAATAACGCATCATACAAAATTAGCTTGTATCTCCATTACTACACGTTGTAACTAGAAAAGAATTGTTGTGGCGTGTACGTCTTAACATGTAGCATCAAAAGAGAACCCAAAGGAGAATTTTCTTTCGTCAAAATTTTTCAGAAAATCACGTTTTAAGGAAATCCCGCATCGTGCGAAATTATCTTGTTTTTCCTAAACGACACGTTGTAACTCGAAAAGCTTTCGTGTTGCGTGTATGTCTAAGTGTGTAGCCTCAAAAGAGAAGGCACAGGAGAGTTTTCTCTCAAAAGAATATGTAAGAATTCCACTTCATAAGGAAATACAGTTTTGTAGAAAAAGACATGTACATACGTATTGGAATCTCTTTACTAGAAGAAATAACGCATAGTACAAAATTAGCTTGTATCTCCAAAACTACAAGTAGTAACTCGAAAAGAATTGGTGTGCCTTCTACCTCTTAACGTGTAGTCTCAAAAGAGAGCCCAGAGGAGAATTTTCTTTCATCAAAATTTTTCAGAAAATCACGTTTTAAGGAAATCCCTCATCATGCGAAATTATCTTGTTTTTCCTACACAACACGTTGTAACTCGAAAAGCTTTCATGTTGCGTGTATGTCTAAGTGTGCAGCCTCAAAACAGAAGGCACAGGAGAGTTTTCTCTCAAAAGAATATTGTAGAACACCACGTTATAAGGAAATACAATTTTGCAGGGTAAAGACAAATACGTACATATTGGATACACTTTACGAGAAGAAATAACGCATCATACAAAATTATCTTGTATCTCCAAAACTACACGTTGTAACTCGAAAAGAATTGTTGTGGCGTGTACGTCTTAACATGTAGCATCTAAAGAGAACCAAAAGGAGAATTTTCTTTCGTCAAAATTTTTCAGAAAATCACGTTTTGAGGAAATCCCGCATCATGCGAAATTATCTTGTTTTTCCTAAACAACACGTTGTAACTCGAAAAGCTTTCATGTTGCGTGTATGTCTAAGTGTGTAGCCTCAAAAGAGAAGGCACAGGAGAGTTTTCTCTCGAAAGAATATGTAAGAATACCACTTCATAAGGAAATACAGTTTTGCAGAGTAAAGACATATACGTACTTATTGGAAACTCTTTACGAGAAGAAATAACGCATAGTACAAAATTAGCTTGTATCTCCAAATCTACACGTTGTAACTCGAAAAGAATTGGTGTGGCATGTAATTGTTGTCTCAAAAGAGAGCCCAAAGTTGAATTTTCTTTCGTCAAAATTTTTCAGAAAATCACGTTTTAAGGAAATCCCGCATCGTGCGAAATTATCTTGTTTTTCCAAAACAACACGTTGTAACTCGAAAAGCTTTCATGTTGCGTGTATGTTTAAGTGTGTAGCCTCAAAAGAGAAGGCACAGGAGAGTTTTCTCTCGAAAGAATATGTAAGAATACCACTTCATAAGGAAATACAGTTTTGCAGAGTAAAGACATATAGGTACATATTAGAAACTCTTTATGAGAAGAAATAACGCATAGTACAATATTAGCTTGTATCTCCAAAACTACACGTTGTAACTCGAAAAGAATTGGTGTGGCGTGTACCTCTTAACGTGTAGTCTCAAAAGAGTGCCCAAAGGAGAATTTTCTTTCGTCAAAATTTTTCAGAAAATCACGTTTTAAGGAAATCCCGCATCATGCGAAATTATCTTGTTTTTCCTACACAACACGTTGCAAGTCGAAAAGCTTTCGTGTTGCGTGTATGTCTAAGTGTGCAGCCTCAAAACAGAAGGCACAGGAGAGTTTTCTGTCGAAAGAATATTGGAGAATACCACGTTATGAGGAAATACAATTTTGCAGAGTAAAGACAAATACATACGTATTGGAAACACTTTACGAGAAGAAATAACGCATCGTACAAAATTAGCTGGTATCTCCAAAACTACACGTTGTAACTTGAAAAGAGTTGTTGTGGCGTGTACGCCTTAACATGTAGCATCAAAAGAGAACCCAAAGGAGAATTTTCTTTCGTAAAAATTTTTCAGAAAATCACGTTTTAAGGAAATCCCGCATCGTGCGAAATTATCTTGTTTTTCCTAAACAACACGTTGTAAGTCGAAAAGCTTTTGTGTTGCGTGTATGTCTAAGTGTGTAGCCTCAAAACAGAAGGCACAGGAGAGTTTTCTGTCGAAAGAATATTGTAGAATACCACGTTATAAGGAAATACAATTTTGCAGAGTAAAGACAAATACGTACGTATTGGAAACACTTTATGATAAGAAAAAACACATCGTAAAAAATTAACTTGTATCTAGAAAACTACACGTTGTAACTCGAAAAGAATTGGTGTGGCGTTTACGTCTTAACGTGTAGTCTCAACAGAGAGCCCAAAGGAGAATTTTCTTTCGTCAAAATTTTTCAGAAAATCACGTTTTAAGGAAATCCCGCATCGTGCGAAATTATCTTGTTTTTCCTAAACAACACGTTGTAAGTCGAAAAGCTTTCGTGTTCCGTGTATGTCTAAGTGTGTAGCCTCAAAAGAGAAGGCACAGGAGAGTTTTCTCTCGAAAGAACATTGTAGAATACCACGTTATAAGGAAATACAATATTGCAGAGTAAAGACAAATACATACATAATGGAAACATTTTACGAGAAGAAATAACGCATCGTACAAAATTAGCTTGTATCTCCAAATCTACACGTTGTAACTCGGAGAGAATTGGTGTGGCCTGTACGTCTTAACATGTAGCATCTAAAGAGAACCCAAAGGAGAATTTTCTTTCGTCTAAATTTTTCAGAAAATCACGTTTTAAGGAAATCCCGCATCTTGCGAAATTATCTTGTTTTTCCTAAACAACACGTTTTACATCGAAAAGCTTTCGTGTTGCGTGTATGTCTAAGTGTGTAGCCTCAAAACAGAAGGCACAGGAGACTTTTCTGTCGAAAGAATATTGTAGAATACCACCTTATAAAGAAATACAATTTTGCAGAGTAAAGACAAATACTTATGTATTGGAAACACTTTACGAGAAGAAATAATGCATCGTACAAAATTAGCTTGTATCTCCAAAATTACACGTTGTCACTAGAAAAGAATTGTTGTGGCGTGTACGACTTAACATGTCGCATTAAAAGAGAACACAAAGGAGAATTTTCTTTCGTCAAAATTTTTCAGAAAATCACGTTTTAAGGAAATCCCGCATCGTGCGAAATTATCTTGTTTTTCCTAAACAACACGTTGTAACTCGAAAAGCTTTCGTGTTGCGTGTATGTCTAAGTGTGTAGCCTCAAAAGAGAAGGCACAGGAGAGTTTTCTCTCGAAAGAATATGTAAGAATACAACTTCATAAGGAAATACAGTTTTGCAGAGTAAAGTCATATACGTACATATTGGAAATTCTTTACGAGAAGAAATAACGCATAGTACAAAATTAGCTTGTATCTCCAATACTACACATTGTAACTCGAAAAGAATTGGTGTGGCTTGTACCTCTTAAGGTGTAGTCTCAAAGGAGAGCCCAAAGGAGAATTTTCTTTCGTCAAAATTTTTCAGAAAATCACGTTTTAAGGAAATCCCGCATCATGCGAAATTATCTTGTTTTTCCTACACAACACGTTGTAACTCGAAAAGCTTTCGTGTTGCGTGTATGTCTAAGTGTGCAGCCTCAAAACAGAAGGCTCAGGAGAGTTTTCTCTCGAAAGAATATTGTAGAATACTACGTTATAAGGAAATACAATTTTGCAGAGTAAAGACAAATACGTACATATTGGAAACACTTTACGAGAAGAAATAAGGCATCGTACAAAATTAGCTTGTATCTCCAAAACTACACGTTGTAACTCGAAAAGAATTGTTGTGGCGTGTACGTCTTAACATGTAGCATCTAAAGAGAACCAAAAGGAGAATTTTCTTTCGTCAAAATTTTTCAGAAAATCACGTTTTAAGGAAATCCCGCATCGTTCGAAATTATCTTGTTTTTCCTAAACAACACGTTGTAATTTGAAAAGCTTTCATGTTGGGTGTATGTCTAAGTGTGTAGCCTCAAAAGAGAAGGCACAGGAGAGTTTTCTCTCGAAAGAATATGTAAGAATACCACTTCATAAGGAAATACAGTTTTGCAGAGTAAAGACATATACGTACATACTGGAAACTCTTTAGGAGAAGAAAAAACGCATCGTACAAAATTAGTTTGTATCTCCAAAACTACACGTTGTAACTCGAAAAGAATTGGTGTGGCGTGTATGTCTTAACGTGTAGTCTCAAAAGAGAGCCCAAAGGAGAATTTTCATTCGTCAAAATTTTTCAGAAAATCACGTTTTAAGGAAATCCCGCATCTGCGAAATTATCTTGTTTTTCCTACACAACACTTTGTAACTCGAAAATCTTTCGTGTTGCATGTATGTCTAAGTGTTCAGCCTCAAAACAGAAGGCACAGAAGAGTTTTCTCTCGAAAGAATATTGTAGAATACCACGTTATAAGGAAATACAATTTTGCAGAGTAAAAACAAATACGTACGTATTGGAAACACTTTACGAGAAGAAATAACTCATCATACAAAATTATCTTGTATCTCCAAAACTACACGTTGTAACTCGAAAGAATTGTTGTGGCGTGTACGTCTTAACATGTAGCATCTAAAGAGAACCAAAAGGAGAATTTTCTTTTGTCAAAATTTTTCAGAAATTCACGTTTTAAGGAAATCCCGCATCGTGCGAAATTATCTTGTTTTTCCTAAACAACACGTTGTAACTCGAAAAGCTTTCGTGTTGCGTGTATGTCTAAGAGTGTAGCCTCAAAAGAGAAGGCACAGGAGAGTTTTCACTCGAAAGAATATGTAAGAATACCACTTCATAAGGAAATACAGTTTTGCATAGTAAAGACATGTACATACATATTGGAAACTCTATGAGAAGAAATAACGCATAGTACAAAATTAGCTTGTATCTCCAAAACTACACGTAGTAACTCGAAAAGAATTGGTGTGGCGTGTACGTCTTAACGTGTAGTCTCAAGAGAGTGCCCAAAGGAAAATTTTCTTTCGTCAAAATTTTTCAGAAAATCACGTTTTAAGGAAATCCTGCATCGTGCGAAATTATCTTGTTTTTCCTAAACAACACGTTGTAAGTCGAAAAGCTTTCGTGTTGCGTGTATGTCTAAGTGTGTAGCCTCAAAACAGAAGGCACAGGAGAGTTTTCTGTCGAAAGAACATTGTAGAATACCACGTTATAAGGAAATACAATTTTGCAGAGTAAAGACAAATAGGTACGTATTGGAAACACTTTACGAGAAGAAATAACGCATCGTACAAAATTAGCTTGTATCTCCAATACTACACGTTGTAACTAGAAAAGAATTGTTGTGGCGTGTACGTCTTAACATGTAGCATCAAAATAGAACCCAAAGGAGAATTTTCTTTCGTCAAAATTTTTCAGAAAATCACGTTTTAAGGAAATCCCGCATCATGCGAAATTATCTTGTTTTTCCTAAACATCACGTTGTAAGTCGAAAAGCTTTCATGTTGTGTGTATGACTAAGTGTGTAGCCTCAAAAGAGAAGGCACAGGAGAGTTTTCTCTCGAATGAATATGTAAGAATACCACTTCATAAGGAAATACACTTTTGCAGAAAAAGACATGTACGTACGTATTGGAATCTCTTTACGAGAAGAAATAACGCATAGTAAAAAATTAGCTTATATCTCCAAAACTACACGTAGTAACTCGAAAAGAATTGGTGTGGCTTGTACCTCTTAACGTGTAGTCTCAAAAGAGAGCCCAGAGGAGAATTTTCTTTCATCAAAATTTTTCAGAAAATCACGTTTTAAGGAAATCCCGCATCATGCGAAATTATCTTGTTTTTCCGACACAACACGTTGTAACTCGAAAAGCTTTCGTGTTGCGTGTATGTCTAAGTGTGCAGCCTCAAAACAGAAGGCACAGGAGAGTTTTCTCTCGAAAGAATATTGTAGAATACCACGTTATAAGGAAATACAATTTTGCAGGGTAAAGACAAATACGTACGTATTGGATACACTTTACGAGAAGAAATAAGGCATCGTACAAAATTATCTTGTATCTCCAAAACTACACGTTGTAACTCGAAAAGAATTGTTGTGGCGTGTACGTCTTAACATGTAGCATCTAAAGAGAACCAAAAGGAGAATTTTCTTTCGTCAAAATTTTTCAGAAAATCACGTTTTGAGGAAATCCCGCATCATGCGAAATTATCTTGTTTTTCCTAAACAACACGTTGTAACTCGAAAAGCTTTCATGTTGCGTGTATGTCTAAGTGTGTAGCCTCAAAAGAGAAGGCACAGGAGAGTTTTCTCTCGAAAGAATATGTAAGAATACCACTTCATAAGGAAATACAGTTTTGCAGAGTAAAGACATATACGTACTTATTGGAAACTCTTTACGAGAAGAAATAACGCATAGTACAAAATTAGCTTGTATCTCCAAATCTACACGTTGTAACTCGAAAAGAATTGGTGTGGCATGTAATTGTAGTCTCAAAAGAGAGCCCAAAGGAGAATTTTCTTTCGTCAAAATTTTTCAGAAAATCACGTTTTAAGGAAATCCCGCATCGTGCGAAATTATCTTGTTTTTCCAAAACTACACGTTGTAACTCGAAAAGCTTTCATGTTGCGTGTATGTTTAAGTGTGTAGCCTCAAAAGAGAAGGCACAGGAGAGTTTTCTCTCGAAAGAATATGTAAGAATACCACTTCATAAGGAAATACAGTTTTGCAGAGTAAAGACATATAGGTACGTATTAGAAACTCTTTATGAGAAGAAATAACGCATAGTACAATATTAGCTTGTATCTCCAAAACTACACGTTGTAACTCGAAAAGAATTGGTGTGGCGTGTACCTCTTAACGTGTAGTCTCAAAAGAGTGCCCAAAGGAGAATTTTCTTTCGTCAAAATTTTTCAGAAAATCACGTTTTAAGGAAATCCCGCATCATGCGAAATTATCTTGTTTTTCCTACACAACACGTTGTAAGTCGAAAAGCTTTCGTGTTGCGTGTATGTCTAAGTGTGCAGCCTCAAAACAGAAGGCACAGGAGAGTTTTCTGTCGAAAGAATATTGGAGAATACCACGTTATGAGGAAATACAATTTTGCAGAGTAAAGACAAATACATACGTATTGGAAACACTTTACGAGAAGAAATAACGCATCGTACAAAATTAGCTGGTATCTCTAAAACTACACGTTGTAACTCGAAAAGAGTTGTTGTGGCGTGTACGCCTTAACATGTAGCATCAAAAGAGAACCCAAAGGAGAATTTTCTTTCGTAAAAATTTTTCAGAAAATCACGTTTTAAGGAAATCCCGCATCGTGCGAAATTATCTTGTTTTTCCTAAACAACACGTTGTAAGTCGAAAAGCTTTTGTGTTGCGTGTATGTCTAAGTGTGTAGCCTCAAAACAGAAGGCACAGGAGAGTTTTCTGTCGAAAGAATATTGTAGAATACCACGTTATAAGGAAATACAATTTTGCAGAGTAAAGACAAATACGTACGTATTGGAAACACTTTATGATAAGAAAAAACACATCGTAAAAAATTAACTTGTATCTAGAAAACTACACGTTGTAACTCGAAAAGAATTGGTGTGGCGTTTACGTCTTAACGTGTAGTCTCAACAGAGAGCCCAAAGGAGAATTTTCTTTCGTCAAAATTTTTCAGAAAATCACGTTTTAAGGAAATCCCGCATCGTGCGAAATTATCTTGTTTTTCCTAAACAACACGTTGTAAGTCGAAAAGCTTTCGTGTTCCGTGTATGTCTAAGTGTGTAGCCTCAAAAGAGAAGGCACAGGAGAGTTTTCTCTCGAAAGAACATTGTAGAATACCACGTTATAAGGAAATACAATATTGCAGAGTAAAGACAAATACATACATAATGGAAACATTTTACGAGAAGAAATAACGCATCGTACAAAATTAGCTTGTATCTCCAAATCTACACGTTGTAACTCGGAGAGAATTGGTGTGGCCTGTACGTCTTAACATGTAGCATCTAAAGAGAACCCAAAGGAGAATTTTCTTTCGTCTAAATTTTTCAGAAAATCACGTTTTAAGGAAATCCCGCATCTTGCGAAATTATCTTGTTTTTCCTAAACAACACGTTTTACATCGAAAAGCTTTCGTGTTGCGTGTATGTCTAAGTGTGTAGCCTCAAAACAGAAGGCACAGGAGACTTTTCTGTCGAAAGAATATTGTAGAATACCACCTTATAAAGAAATACAATTTTGCAGAGTAAAGACAAATACTTATGTATTGGAAACACTTTACGAGAAGAAATAATGCATCGTACAAAATTAGCTTGTATCTCCAAAATTACACGTTGTCACTAGAAAAGAATTGTTGTGGCGTGTACGTCTTAACATGTCGCATTAAAAGAGAACACAAAGGAGAATTTTCTTTCGTCAAAATTTTTCAGAAAATCACGTTTTAAGGAAATCCCGCATCGTGCGAAATTATCTTGTTTTTCCTAAACAACACGTTGTAACTCGAAAAGCTTTCGTGTTGCGTGTATGTCTAAGTGTGTAGCCTCAAAAGAGAAGGCACAGGAGAGTTTTCTCTCGAAAGAATATGTAAGAATACAACTTCATAAGGAAATACAGTTTTGCAGAGTAAAGTCATATACGTACATATTGGAAATTCTTTACGAGAAGAAATAACGCATAGTACAAAATTAGCTTGTATCTCCAATACTACACATTGTAACTCGAAAAGAATTGGTGTGGCTTGTACCTCTTAAGGTGTAGTCTCAAAGGAGAGCCCAAAGGAGAATTTTCTTTCGTCAAAATTTTTCAGAAAATCACGTTTTAAGGAAATCCCGCATCATGCGAAATTATCTTGTTTTTCCTACACAACACGTTGTAACTCGAAAAGCTTTCGTGTTGCGTGTATGTCTAAGTGTGCAGCCTCAAAACAGAAGGCTCAGGAGAGTTTTCTCTCGAAAGAATATTGTAGAATACTACGTTATAAGGAAATACAATTTTGCAGAGTAAAGACAAATACGTACATATTGGAAACACTTTACGAGAAGAAATAAGGCATCGTACAAAATTAGCTTGTATCTCCAAAACTACACGTTGTAACTCGAAAAGAATTGTTGTGGCGTGTACGTCTTAACATGTAGCATCTAAAGAGAACCAAAAGGAGAATTTTCTTTCGTCAAAATTTTTCAGAAAATCACGTTTTAAGGAAATCCCGCATCGTTCGAAATTATCTTGTTTTTCCTAAACAACACGTTGTAATTTGAAAAGCTTTCATGTTGGGTGTATGTCTAAGTGTGTAGCCTCAAAAGAGAAGGCACAGGAGAGTTTTCTCTCAAAAGAATATGTAAGAATACCACTTCATAAGGAAATACAGTTTTGCAGAGTAAAGACATATACGTACATACTGGAAACTCTTTACGAGAAGAAAAAACGCATCGTACAAAATTAGTTTGTATCTCCAAAACTACACGTTGTAACTCGAAAAGAATTGGTGTGGCGTGTATGTCTTAACGTGTAGTCTCAAAAGAGAGCCCAAAGGAGAATTTTCATTCGTCAAAATTTTTCAGAAAATCACGTTTTAAGGAAATCCCGCATCTGCGAAATTATCTTGTTTTTCCTACACAACACTTTGTAACTCGAAAATCTTTCGTGTTGCGTGTATGTCTAAGTGTTCAGCCTCAAAACAGAAGGCACAGAAGAGTTTTCTCTCGAAAGAATATTGTAGAATACCACGTTATAAGGAAATACAATTTTGCAGAGTAAAGACAAATACGTACGTATTGGAAACACTTTACGAGAAGAAATAACTCATCATACAAAATTATCTTGTATCTCCAAAACTACACGTTGTAACTCGAAAGAATTGTTGTGGCGTGTACGTCTTAACATGTAGCATCTAAAGAGAACCAAAAGGAGAATTTTCTTTTGTCAAAATTTTTCAGAAATTCACGTTTTAAGGAAATCCCGCATTGTGCGAAATTATCTTTTTTTTCCTAAACAACACGTTGTAACTCGAAAAGCTTTCGTGTTGCGTGTATGTCTAAGAGTGTAGCCTCAAAAGAGAAGGCACAGGAGAGTTTTCACTCGAAAGAATATGTAAGAATACCACTTCATAAGGAAATACAGTTTTGCATAGTAAAGACATGTACATACATATTGGAAACTCTATGAGAAGAAATAACGCATAGTACAAAATTAGCTTGTATCTCCAAAACTACACGTAGTAACTCGAAAAGAATTGGTGTGGCGTGTACGTCTTAACGTGTAGTCTCAAGAGAGTGCCCAAAGGAAAATTTTCTTTCGTCAAAATTTTTCAGAAAATCACGTTTTAAGGAAATCCTGCATCGTGCGAAATTATCTTGTTTTTCCTAAACAACACGTTGTAAGTCGAAAAGCTTTCGTGTTGCGTGTATGTCTAAGTGTGTAGCCTCAAAACAGAAGGCACAGGAGAGTTTTCTGTCGAAAGAACATTGTAGAATACCACGTTATAAGGAAATACAATTTTGCAGAGTAAAGACAAATAGGTACGTATTGGAAACACTTTACGAGAAGAAATAACGCATCGTACAAAATTAGCTTGTATCTCCAATACTACACGTTGTAACTAGAAAAGAATTGTTGTGGCGTGTACGTCTTAACATGTAGCATCAAAATAGAACCCAAAGGAGAATTTTCTTTCGTCAAAATTTTTCAGAAAATCACGTTTTAAGGAAATCCCGCATCATGCGAAATTATCTTGTTTTTCCTAAACATCACGTTGTAAGTCGAAAAGCTTTCATGTTGTGTGTATGACTAAGTGTGTAGCCTCAAAAGAGAAGGCACAGGAGAGTTTTCTCTCGAATGAATATGTAAGAATACCACTTCATAAGGAAATACACTTTTGCAGAAAAAGACATGTACGTACGTATTGGAATCTCTTTACGAGAAGAAATAACGCATAGTAAAAAATTAGCTTATATCTCCAAAACTACACGTAGTAACTCGAAAAGAATTGGTGTGGCTTGTACCTCTTAACGTGTAGTCTCAAAAGAGAGCCCAGAGGAGAATTTTCTTTCATCAAAATTTTTCAGAAAATCACGTTTTAAGGAAATCCCGCATCATGCGAAATTATCTTGTTTTTCCGACACAACACGTTGTAACTCGAAAAGCTTTCGTGTTGCGTGTATGTCTAAGTGTGCAGCCTCAAAACAGAAGGCACAGGAGAGTTTTCTCTCGAAAGAATATTGTAGAATACCACGTTATAAGGAAATACAATTTTGCAGGGTAAAGACAAATACGTACGTATTGGATACACTTTACGAGAAGAAATAAGGCATCGTACAAAATTATCTTGTATCTCCAAAACTACACGTTGTAACTCGAAAAGAATTGTTGTGGCGTGTACGTCTTAACATGTAGCATCTAAAGAGAACCAAAAGGAGAATTTTCTTTCGTCAAAATTTTTCAGAAAATCACGTTTTGAGGAAATCCCGCATCATGGGAAATTATCTTGTTTTTCCTAAACAACACGTTGTAACTCGAAAAGCTTTCATGTTGCGTGTATGTCTAAGTGTGTAGCCTCAAAAGAGAAGGCACAGGAGAGTTTTCTCTCGAAAGAATATGTAAGAATACCACTTCATAAGGAAATACAGTTTTGCAGAGTAAAGACATATACGTACTTATTGGAAACTCTTTACGAGAAGAAATAACGCATAGTACAAAATTAGCTTGTATCTCCAAATCTACACGTTGTAACTCGAAAAGAATTGGTGTGGCATGTAATTGTAGTCTCAAAAGAGAGCCCAAAGGAGAATTTTCTTTCGTCAAAATTTTTCAGAAAATCACGTTTTAAGGAAATCCCGCATCGTGCGAAATTATCTTGTTTTTCCAAAACTACACGTTGTAACTCGAAAAGCTTTCATGTTGCGTGTATGTTTAAGTGTGTAGCCTCAAAAGAGAAGGCACAGGAGAGTTTTCTCTCGAAAGAATATGTAAGAATACCACTTCATAAGGAAATACAGTTTTGCAGAGTAAAGACATATAGGTACGTATTAGAAACTCTTTATGAGAAGAAATAACGCATAGTACAATATTAGCTTGTATCTCCAAAACTACACGTTGTAACTCGAAAAGAATTGGTGTGGCGTGTACCTCTTAACGTGTAGTCTCAAAAGAGTGCCCAAAGGAGAATTTTCTTTCGTCAAAATTTTTCAGAAAATCACGTTTTAAGGAAATCCCGCATCATGCGAAATTATCTTGTTTTTCCTACACAACACGTTGTAAGTCGAAAAGCTTTCGTGTTGCGTGTATGTCTAAGTGTGCAGCCTCAAAACAGAAGGCACAGGAGAGTTTTCTGTCGAAAGAATATTGGAGAATACCACGTTATGAGGAAATACAATTTTGCAGAGTAAAGACAAATACATACGTATTGGAAACACTTTACGAGAAGAAATAACGCATCGTACAAAATTAGCTGGTATCTCTAAAACTACACGTTGTAACTCGAAAAGAGTTGTTGTGGCGTGTACGCCTTAACATGTAGCATCAAAAGAGAACCCAAAGGAGAATTTTCTTTCGTAAAAATTTTTCAGAAAATCACGTTTTAAGGAAATCCCGCATCGTGCGAAATTATCTTGTTTTTCCTAAACAACACGTTGTAAGTCGAAAAGCTTTTGTGTTGCGTGTATGTCTAAGTGTGTAGCCTCAAAACAGAAGGCACAGGAGAGTTTTCTGTCGAAAGAATATTGTAGAATACCACGTTATAAGGAAATACAATTTTGCAGAGTAAAGACAAATACGTACGTATTGGAAACACTTTATGATAAGAAAAAACACATCGTAAAAAATTAACTTGTATCTAGAAAACTACACGTTGTAACTCGAAAAGAATTGGTGTGGCGTTTACGTCTTAACGTGTAGTCTCAACAGAGAGCCCAAAGGAGAATTTTCTTTCGTCAAAATTTTTCAGAAAATCACGTTTTAAGGAAATCCCGCATCGTGCGAAATTATCTTGTTTTTCCTAAACAACACGTTGTAAGTCGAAAAGCTTTCGTGTTCCGTGTATGTCTAAGTGTGTAGCCTCAAAAGAGAAGGCACAGGAGAGTTTTCTCTCGAAAGAACATTGTAGAATACCACGTTATAAGGAAATACAATATTGCAGAGTAAAGACAAATACATACATAATGGAAACATTTTACGAGAAGAAATAACGCATCGTACAAAATTAGCTTGTATCTCCAAATCTACACGTTGTAACTCGGAGAGAATTGGTGTGGCCTGTACGTCTTAACATGTAGCATCTAAAGAGAACCCAAAGGAGAATTTTCTTTCGTCTAAATTTTTCAGAAAATCACGTTTTAAGGAAATCCCGCATCTTGCGAAATTATCTTGTTTTTCCTAAACAACACGTTTTACATCGAAAAGCTTTCGTGTTGCGTGTATGTCTAAGTGTGTAGCCTCAAAACAGAAGGCACAGGAGACTTTTCTGTCGAAAGAATATTGTAGAATACCACCTTATAAAGAAATACAATTTTGCAGAGTAAAGACAAATACTTATGTATTGGAAACACTTTACGAGAAGAAATAATGCATCGTACAAAATTAGCTTGTATCTCCAAAATTACACGTTGTCACTAGAAAAGAATTGTTGTGGCGTGTACGTCTTAACATGTCGCATTAAAAGAGAACACAAAGGAGAATTTTCTTTCGTCAAAATTTTTCAGAAAATCACGTTTTAAGGAAATCCCGCATCGTGCGAAATTATCTTGTTTTTCCTAAACAACACGTTGTAACTCGAAAAGCTTTCGTGTTGCGTGTATGTCTAAGTGTGTAGCCTCAAAAGAGAAGGCACAGGAGAGTTTTCTCTCGAAAGAATATGTAAGAATACAACTTCATAAGGAAATACAGTTTTGCAGAGTAAAGTCATATACGTACATATTGGAAATTCTTTACGAGAAGAAATAACGCATAGTACAAAATTAGCTTGTATCTCCAATACTACACATTGTAACTCGAAAAGAATTGGTGTGGCTTGTACCTCTTAAGGTGTAGTCTCAAAGGAGAGCCCAAAGGAGAATTTTCTTTCGTCAAAATTTTTCAGAAAATCACGTTTTAAGGAAATCCCGCATCGTTCGAAATTATCTTGTTTTTCCTAAACAACACGTTGTAATTTGAAAAGCTTTCATGTTGGGTGTATGTCTAAGTGTGTAGCCTCAAAAGAGAAGGCACAGGAGAGTTTTCTCTCGAAAGAATATGTAAGAATACCACTTCATAAGGAAATACAGTTTTGCAGAGTAAAGACATATACGTACATACTGGAAACTCTTTACGAGAAGAAAAAACGCATCGTACAAAATTAGTTTATATCTCCAAAACTACACGTTGTAACTCGAAAAGAATTGGTGTGGCGTGTATGTCTTAACGTGTAGTCTCAAAAGAGAGCCCAAAGGAGAATTTTCATTCGTCAAAATTTTTCAGAAAATCACGTTTTAAGGAAATCCCGCATCTGCGAAATTATCTTGTTTTTCCTACACAACACTTTGTAACTCGAAAATCTTTCGTGTTGCGTGTATGTCTAAGTGTTCAGCCTCAAAACAGAAGGCACAGAAGAGTTTTCTCTCGAAAGAATATTGTAGAATACCACGTTATAAGGAAATACAATTTTGCAGAGTAAAGACAAATACGTACGTATTGGAAACACTTTACGAGAAGAAATAACTCATCATACAAAATTATCTTGTATCTCCAAAACTACACGTTGTAACTCGAAAGAATTGTTGTGGCGTGTACGTCTTAACATGTAGCATCTAAAGAGAACCAAAAGGAGAATTTTCTTTTGTCAAAATTTTTCAGAAATTCACGTTTTAAGGAAATCCCGCATCGTGCGAAATTATCTTGTTTTTCCTAAACAACACGTTGTAACTCGAAAAGCTTTCGTGTTGCGTGTATGTCTAAGAGTGTAGCCTCAAAAGAGAAGGCACAGGAGAGTTTTCACTCGAAAGAATATGTAAGAATACCACTTCATAAGGAAATACAGTTTTGCATAGTAAAGACATGTACATACATATTGGAAACTCTATGAGAAGAAATAACGCATAGTACAAAATTAGCTTGTATCTCCAAAACTACACGTAGTAACTCGAAAAGAATTGGTGTGGCGTGTACGTCTTAACGTGTAGTCTCAAGAGAGTGCCCAAAGGAAAATTTTCTTTCGTCAAAATTTTTCAGAAAATCACGTTTTAAGGAAATCCTGCATCGTGCGAAATTATCTTGTTTTTCCTAAACAACACGTTGTAAGTCGAAAAGCTTTCGTGTTGCGTGTATGTCTAAGTGTGTAGCCTCAAAACAGAAGGCACAGGAGAGTTTTCTGTCGAAAGAACATTGTAGAATACCACGTTATAAGGAAATACAATTTTGCAGAGTAAAGACAAATAGGTACGTATTGGAAACACTTTACGAGAAGAAATAACGCATCGTACAAAATTAGCTTGTATCTCCAATACTACACGTTGTAACTAGAAAAGAATTGTTGTGGCGTGTACGTCTTAACATGTAGCATCAAAATAGAACCCAAAGGAGAATTTTCTTTCGTCAAAATTTTTCAGAAAATCACGTTTTAAGGAAATCCCGCATCATGCGAAATTATCTTGTTTTTCCTAAACATCACGTTGTAAGTCGAAAAGCTTTCATGTTGTGTGTATGACTAAGTGTGTAGCCTCAAAAGAGAAGGCACAGGAGAGTTTTCTCTCGAATGAATATGTAAGAATACCACTTCATAAGGAAATACACTTTTGCAGAAAAAGACATGTACGTACGTATTGGAATCTCTTTACGAGAAGAAATAACGCATAGTAAAAAATTAGCTTATATCTCCAAAACTACACGTAGTAACTCGAAAAGAATTGGTGTGGCTTGTACCTCTTAACGTGTAGTCTCAAAAGAGAGCCCAGAGGAGAATTTTCTTTCATCAAAATTTTTCAGAAAATCACGTTTTAAGGAAATCCCGCATCATGCGAAATTATCTTGTTTTTCCGACACAACACGTTGTAACTCGAAAAGCTTTCGTGTTGCGTGTATGTCTAAGTGTGCAGCCTCAAAACAGAAGGCACAGGAGAGTTTTCTCTCGAAAGAATATTGTAGAATACCACGTTATAAGGAAATACAATTTTGCAGGGTAAAGACAAATACGTACGTATTGGATACACTTTACGAGAAGAAATAAGGCATCGTACAAAATTATCTTGTATCTCCAAAACTACACGTTGTAACTCGAAAAGAATTGTTGTGGCGTGTACGTCTTAACATGTAGCATCTAAAGAGAACCAAAAGGAGAATTTTCTTTCGTCAAAATTTTTCAGAAAATCACGTTTTGAGGAAATCCCGCATCATGCGAAATTATCTTGTTTTTCCTAAACAACACGTTGTAACTCGAAAAGCTTTCATGTTGCGTGTATGTCTAAGTGTGTAGCCTCAAAAGAGAAGGCACAGGAGAGTTTTCTCTCGAAAGAATATGTAAGAATACCACTTCATAAGGAAATACAGTTTTGCAGAGTAAAGACATATACGTACTTATTGGAAACTCTTTACGAGAAGAAATAACGCATAGTACAAAATTAGCTTGTATCTCCAAATCTACACGTTGTAACTCGAAAAGAATTGGTGTGGCATGTAATTGTAGTCTCAAAAGAGAGCCCAAAGGAGAATTTTCTTTCGTCAAAATTTTTCAGAAAATCACGTTTTAAGGAAATCCCGCATCGTGCGAAATTATCTTGTTTTTCCAAAACTACACGTTGTAACTCGAAAAGCTTTCATGTTGCGTGTATGTTTAAGTGTGTAGCCTCAAAAGAGAAGGCACAGGAGAGTTTTCTCTCGAAAGAATATGTAAGAATACCACTTCATAAGGAAATACAGTTTTGCAGAGTAAAGACATATAGGTACGTATTAGAAACTCTTTATGAGAAGAAATAACGCATAGTACAATATTAGCTTGTATCTCCAAAACTACACGTTGTAACTCGAAAAGAATTGGTGTGGCGTGTACCTCTTAACGTGTAGTCTCAAAAGAGTGCCCAAAGGAGAATTTTCTTTCGTCAAAATTTTTCAGAAAATCACGTTTTAAGGAAATCCCGCATCATGCGAAATTATCTTGTTTTTCCTACACAACACGTTGTAAGTCGAAAAGCTTTCGTGTTGCGTGTATGTCTAAGTGTGCAGCCTCAAAACAGAAGGCACAGGAGAGTTTTCTGTCGAAAGAATATTGGAGAATACCACGTTATGAGGAAATACAATTTTGCAGAGTAAAGACAAATACATACGTATTGGAAACACTTTACGAGAAGAAATAACGCATCGTACAAAATTAGCTGGTATCTCTAAAACTACACGTTGTAACTCGAAAAGAGTTGTTGTGGCGTGTACGCCTTAACATGTAGCATCAAAAGAGAACCCAAAGGAGAATTTTCTTTCGTAAAAATTTTTCAGAAAATCACGTTTTAAGGAAATCCCGCATCGTGCGAAATTATCTTGTTTTTCCTAAACAACACGTTGTAAGTCGAAAAGCTTTTGTGTTGCGTGTATGTCTAAGTGTGTAGCCTCAAAACAGAAGGCACAGGAGAGTTTTCTGTCGAAAGAATATTGTAGAATACCACGTTATAAGGAAATACAATTTTGCAGAGTAAAGACAAATACGTACGTATTGGAAACACTTTATGATAAGAAAAAACACATCGTAAAAAATTAACTTGTATCTAGAAAACTACACGTTGTAACTCGAAAAGAATTGGTGTGGCGTTTACGTCTTAACGTGTAGTCTCAACAGAGAGCCCAAAGGAGAATTTTCTTTCGTCAAAATTTTTCAGAAAATCACGTTTTAAGGAAATCCCGCATCGTGCGAAATTATCTTGTTTTTCCTAAACAACACGTTGTAAGTCGAAAAGCTTTCGTGTTCCGTGTATGTCTAAGTGTGTAGCCTCAAAAGAGAAGGCACAGGAGAGTTTTCTCTCGAAAGAACATTGTAGAATACCACGTTATAAGGAAATACAATATTGCAGAGTAAAGACAAATACATACATAATGGAAACATTTTACGAGAAGAAATAACGCATCGTACAAAATTAGCTTGTATCTCCAAATCTACACGTTGTAACTCGGAGAGAATTGGTGTGGCCTGTACGTCTTAACATGTAGCATCTAAAGAGAACCCAAAGGAGAATTTTCTTTCGTCTAAATTTTTCAGAAAATCACGTTTTAAGGAAATCCCGCATCTTGCGAAATTATCTTGTTTTTCCTAAACAACACGTTTTACATCGAAAAGCTTTCGTGTTGCGTGTATGTCTAAGTGTGTAGCCTCAAAACAGAAGGCACAGGAGACTTTTCTGTCGAAAGAATATTGTAGAATACCACCTTATAAAGAAATACAATTTTGCAGAGTAAAGACAAATACTTATGTATTGGAAACACTTTACGAGAAGAAATAATGCATCGTACAAAATTAGCTTGTATCTCCAAAATTACACGTTGTCACTAGAAAAGAATTGTTGTGGCGTGTACGTCTTAACATGTCGCATTAAAAGAGAACACAAAGGAGAATTTTCTTTCGTCAAAATTTTTCAGAAAATCACGTTTTAAGGAAATCCCGCATCGTGCGAAATTATCTTGTTTTTCCTAAACAACACGTTGTAACTCGAAAAGCTTTCATGTTGCGTGTATGTCTAAGTGTGTAGCCTCAAAAGAGAAGGCACAGGAGAGTTTTCTCTCGAAAGATATGTAAGAATACAACTTCATAAGGAAATACAGTTTTGCAGAGTAAAGTCATATACGTACATATTGGAAATTCTTTACGAGAAGAAATAACGCATAGTACAAAATTAGCTTGTATCTCCAATACTACACATTGTAACTCGAAAAGAATTGGTGTGGCTTGTACCTCTTAAGGTGTAGTCTCAAAGGAGAGCCCAAAGGAGAATTTTCTTTCGTCAAAATTTTTCAGAAAATCACGTTTTAAGGAAATCCCGCATCATGCGAAATTATCTTGTTTTTCCTACACAACACGTTGTAACTCGAAAAGCTTTCGTGTTGCGTGTATGTCTAAGTGTGCAGCCTCAAAACAGAAGGCTCAGGAGAGTTTTCTCTCGAAAGAATATTGTAGAATACTACGTTATAAGGAAATACAATTTTGCAGAGTAAAGACAAATACGTACATATTGGAAACACTTTACGAGAAGAAATAAGGCATCGTACAAAATTAGCTTGTATCTCCAAAACTACACGTTGTAACTCGAAAAGAATTGTTGTGGCGTGTACGTCTTAACATGTAGCATCTAAAGAGAACCAAAAGGAGAATTTTCTTTCGTCAAAATTTTTCAGAAAATCACGTTTTAAGGAAATCCCGCATCGTTCGAAATTATCTTGTTTTTCCTAAACAACACGTTGTAATTTGAAAAGCTTTCATGTTGGGTGTATGTCTAAGTGTGTAGCCTCAAAAGAGAAGGCACAGGAGAGTTTTCTCTCGAAAGAATATGTAAGAATACCACTTCATAAGGAAATACAGTTTTGCAGAGTAAAGACATATACGTACATACTGGAAACTCTTTACGAGAAGAAAAAACGCATCGTACAAAATTAGTTTGTATCTCCAAAACTACACGTTGTAACTCGAAAAGAATTGGTGTGGCGTGTATGTCTTAACGTGTAGTCTCAAAAGAGAGCCCAAAGGAGAATTTTCATTCGTCAAAATTTTTCAGAAAATCACGTTTTAAGGAAATCCCGCATCTGCGAAATTATCTTGTTTTTCCTACACAACACTTTGTAACTCGAAAATCTTTCGTGTTGCGTGTATGTCTAAGTGTTCAGCCTCAAAACAGAAGGCACAGAAGAGTTTTCTCTCGAAAGAATATTGTAGAATACCACGTTATAAGGAAATACAATTTTGCAGAGTAAAGACAAATACGTACGTATTGGAAACACTTTACGAGAAGAAATAACTCATCATACAAAATTATCTTGTATCTCCAAAACTACACGTTGTAACTCGAAAGAATTGTTGTGGCGTGTACGTCTTAACATGTAGCATCTAAAGAGAACCAAAAGGAGAATTTTCTTTTGTCAAAATTTTTCAGAAATTCACGTTTTAAGGAAATCCCGCATCGTGCGAAATTATCTTGTTTTTCCTAAACAACACGTTGTAACTCGAAAAGCTTTCGTGTTGCGTGTATGTCTAAGAGTGTAGCCTCAAAAGAGAAGGCACAGGAGAGTTTTCACTCGAAAGAATATGTAAGAATACCACTTCATAAGGAAATACAGTTTTGCATAGTAAAGACATGTACATACATATTGGAAACTCTATGAGAAGAAATAACGCATAGTACAAAATTTGCTTGTATCTCCAAAACTACACGTAGTAACTCGAAAAGAATTGGTGTGGCGTGTACGTCTTAACGTGTAGTCTCAAGAGAGTGCCCAAAGGAAAATTTTCTTTCGTCAAAATTTTTCAGAAAATCACGTTTTAAGGAAATCCTGCATCGTGCGAAATTATCTTGTTTTTCCTAAACAACACGTTGTAAGTCGAAAAGCTTTCGTGTTGCGTGTATGTCTAAGTGTGTAGCCTCAAAACAGAAGGCACAGGAGAGTTTTCTGTCGAAAGAACATTGTAGAATACCACGTTATAAGGAAATACAATTTTGCAGAGTAAAGACAAATAGGTACGTATTGGAAACACTTTACGAGAAGAAATAACGCATCGTACAAAATTAGCTTGTATCTCCAATACTACACGTTGTAACTAGAAAAGAATTGTTGTGGCGTGTACGTCTTAACATGTAGCATCAAAATAGAACCCAAAGGAGAATTTTCTTTCGTCAAAATTTTTCAGAAAATCACGTTTTAAGGAAATCCCGCATCATGCGAAATTATCTTGTTTTTCCTAAACATCACGTTGTAAGTCGAAAAGCTTTCATGTTGTGTGTATGACTAAGTGTGTAGCCTCAAAAGAGAAGGCACAGGAGAGTTTTCTCTCGAATGAATATGTAAGAATACCACTTCATAAGGAAATACACTTTTGCAGAAAAAGACATGTACGTACGTATTGGAATCTCTTTACGAGAAGAAATAACGCATAGTAAAAAATTAGCTTATATCTCCAAAACTACACGTAGTAACTCGAAAAGAATTGGTGTGGCTTGTACCTCTTAACGTGTAGTCTCAAAAGAGAGCCCAGAGGAGAATTTTCTTTCATCAAAATTTTTCAGAAAATCACGTTTTAAGGAAATCCCGCATCATGCGAAATTATCTTGTTTTTCCGACACAACACGTTGTAACTCGAAAAGCTTTCGTGTTGCGTGTATGTCTAAGTGTGCAGCCTCAAAACAGAAGGCACAGGAGAGTTTTCTCTCGAAAGAATATTGTAGAATACCACGTTATAAGGAAATACAATTTTGCAGGGTAAAGACAAATACGTACGTATTGGATACACATTACGAGAAGAAATAAGGCATCGTACAAAATTATCTTGTATCTCCAAAACTACACGTTGTAACTCGAAAAGAATTGTTGTGGCGTGTACGTCTTAACATGTAGCATCTAAAGAGAACCAAAAGGAGAATTTTCTTTCGTCAAAATTTTTCAGAAAATCACGTTTTAAGGAAATCCTGCATCGTGCGAAATTATCTTGTTTTTCCTAAACAACACGTTGTAAGTCGAAAAGCTTTCATGTTGCGTGTATGTCTAAGTGTGTAGCCTCAAACGAGAAGGCACAGGAGAGTTTTCTCTCGAAAGAATATGTAAGAATACCACTTCATAAGGAAATACAGTTTTGCAGAGTAAAGACATATACGTACTTATTGGAAACTCTTTACGAGAAGAAATAAAGCATAGTACAAAATTAGCTTGTATCTCCAAATCTACACGTTGTAACTCGAAAAGAATTGGTGTGGCGTGTAATTGTAGTCTCAAAAGAGAGCCCAAAGGAGAATTTTCTTTCGTCAAAATTTTTCAGAAAATCACGTTTTAAGGAAATCCCGCATCGTGCGAAATTATCTTGTTTTTCCTAAACAACACGTTGTAACTCGAAACGCTTTCGTGTTGCGTGTATGTCTAAGAGTGTAGCCTCAAAAGAGAAGGCACAGGAGAGTTTTCTCTCGAAAGAATATGTAAGAATACCACTTCATAAGGAAATACAGTTTTGCAGAGTAAAGACATATACGTACGTATTAGAAACTCTTTAGGAGAAGAAATAACGCATAGTACAATATTAGCTTGTATTTCCAAAACTACACGTTGTAACTCGAAAAGAATTGGTGTGGCGTGTACCTCTTAACCTGCAGTCTCAAAAGAGTGCCCAAAGGAGAATTTTCTTTCGTCAAAATTTTACAGAAAATCACGTTTTAAGGAAATCCTGCACCGTGCGAAATTATCTTGTTTTTCCTAAACAACACGTTGTAACTCGAAAAGCTTTCGTGTTGCATGTATGTCTAAGTGTGTAGCCTCAAAGGAGAAGGCACAGGAGAGTTTTCTCTCGAAAGAGTATGTAAGAATACCACTTCATAAGGAAATACAGTTTTGCATAGTAAAGACATGTACGTACATATTGGAAACTCTATGAGAAGAAATAACGCATAGTAAAAAATTAGCTTGTATCTCCAAAACTACACGTTGTAACTCGAAAAGAATTGGTGTGGCGTGTACGTGTTAACGTGTAGTCTCAAAAGAGTGCCCAAAGGAGAATTTTCTTTCGTCAAAATTTTTCAGAAAATCACCTTTTAAGGAAATCCCGCATCGTGCGAAATTATCTTGTTTTTCCTAAACAACACGTTGTAACTCGAAAAGCTTTCATGTTTTGTGTGTGTCTAAGTGTGTAGCCTCAAAACAGAAGGCACAGGAGAGTTTTCTGTCGAAAGAATATTATAGAATCCCACATTATAAGGAAATACAATTTTGCAGAGTAAAGACAAATACGTACGTATTGGAAACACTTTACTATAAGAAAAAACGCATCATACAAAATTAGCTTATATCTCCAAATCTACACGTTGTAACTCGAAAAGAATTGTTGTGGCGTGTACGTCTTAACATGTAGCATCTAAAGAGAACCCAATGGAGAATTTTCTTTCGTCAAAATTTTTCAGAAAATCACGTTTTACGGAAATCCCGCATCGTGCGAAATTATCTTGTTTTTCCTAAACAACACGTTGTAAGTCGAAATCTTTCGTGTTGCGTGTATGTCTAAGTGTGTAGCCTCAAAACAGAAGGCACAGGAGAGTTTTCTGTTGAAAGAACATTGTAGAATACCACGTTATAAGGAAATACAATTTTGCAGAGTAAAGACAAATACGTACATATTGGAAACACTTTACGAGAAGAAATAACGCATCGTAAAAATTAGCTTGTATCTCCAAATCTACACATTGTAACTCGAAGAGAATTGGTGTGGCGAGTATGTCTTAACATGTAGCATCTAAAGAGAACCCAAAGGAGAATTTTCTGTCGTCAAAATTTTACAAAAAATTACGTTTTAAGGAAATCCCGCATCCTGCGAAATTATCTTGTTTTTCCTAAACAACACGTTGTAACTCGAAAAGCTTTCGTGTTGCGTCTATGTCTAAGTGTGTAGCCTCAAAACAGAAGGCACAGGAGAGTTTTCTGTCGAAAGAATATTGTAGAATACCACGTTATAAGGAAATATAATTTTGCAGAGTAAAGAAAAATACGTACTTATTGGAAAAACTTTATGAGAAGGAATAATGCATCGTACAAAATTAGCTTGTATCTCCAAAACTACACGTTGTAACTCGAAAAGAATTGTTGTGGCGTGTACGTCTTAACATGTAGCATCTAAAGAGAACCAAAAGGAGAATTTTCTTTCGTCAAAATTTTTCAGAAAATAACCTTTTAAGGAAATCCCGCATAGTGCGAAATTATCTTGTTTTTCCTAAACAAGACGTTGTAACTCGAAAAGCTTTCGTGTTGCGTGTATGTCTAAGAGTGTAGCCTCAAAAGAGAAGGCACAGGAGAGTTTTCTCTCGAAAGAATATGTAAGAATACCACTTCATAAGGAAATACAGTTTTGAATAGTAAAGACATGTACATACATATTGGAAACTCTATGAGAAGAAATAACGCATAGTACAAAATTAGCTTGTATCTCCAAAACTACACGTTGTAACTCGAAAAGAATTGGTGTGGCGTGTACGTGTTAACGTGTAGTCTCAAAAGAGTGCTCAAAGTAGAATTTTCTTTCGTCAAAATTTTTCAGAAAATCACGTTTTAAGGAAATCCCGCATCATGCGAAATTATCTTGTTTTTCCTAAACAACACGTTGTACCTGGAAAAGCTTTTGTGTTGCGTGTATGTCTAAGTGTGTAGCCTCAAAACAGAAGGCACAGGAGAGTTTTCTGTCGAAAGAATATTGTAGAATACCACGTTATAAGGAAATACAATTTTGCAGAGTAAAGACAAATACGTACGTATTGGAAACACTTTACGATAAGAAAAAACGCATCGTACAAAATTAACTTGTATCTCCAAAACTACACGTTGTAACTCGAAAAGAATTGGTGTGGCGTGTACCTCTTAACGTGTAGTCTCAAAAGAGAGCCCAAAGGAGAATTTTCTTTCGTCAAAATTATTCAGAAAATCACGTTTTAAGGAAATCCCACATCGTGCGAAATTATCTTGTTTTTCCTAAACAACACGTTGTAAGTCGAAAAGCTTTCGTGTTGCGTGTATGTCTAAGTGTGTAGCCTCAAAACAGAAGGCACAGGAGAGTTTTCTGTTGAAAGAACATTGTAGAATACCACGTTATAAGGAAATACAATTTTGCAGAGTAAAGACAAATACGTACATATTGGAAACACTTTACGAGAAGAAATAACGCATCGTACAAAATTAGCTTGTATCTCCAAATCTACACATTGTAACTCGAGAGAATTGGTGTGGGGTGTACGTCTTAACATGTAGCATCTAATGAGAACCCAAAGGAGAATTTTCTGTCGTCAAAATGTTAAAGAAAATTACGTTTTAAGGAAATCCCGCATCGTGCGAAATTATCTTGTTTTTCCTAAACCACACGTTGTAACTCGAAAAGCTTTCGTGTTGCGTGTATGTCTAAGGGTGTAGCCTCAAAACAGAAGGCACAGGAGAGTTTTCTGTCGAAAGAATATTGTAGAATACCACGTTATAAGGAAATATAATTTTGCAGAGTAAAGAAAAATACGTACTTATTGGAAACACTTTACCAGAAGGAATAATGCATCGTACAAAATTAGCTTGTATCTCCAAAAGTACACGTTGTAACTCAGAAGAATTGTTGTGGCGTGTACGTCTTAACATGTAGCATCAAAAGAGAACCCAAAGGAGAATTTTCTTTCGTCAAAATTTTTCAGAAAATCACGTTTTAAGGAAATCCCGCATCGTGCGAAATTATCTTGTTTTTCCTAAACAACACGTTGTAACTCAAAAAGCTTTCGTGTTGCGTGTATGTCTTAGTGTGTAGCCTCAAAAGAGAAGGCACAGGAGAGTTTTCTCTCGAAAGAATATGTAAGAATACCACTTCATAAGGAAGTACAGTTTTGCAGGTAAAGACATATACGTACTTATTGGAAACTCTTTACGAGAAGAAATAAGGCATAGTAAAAAATTAGCTTGTATCTCCAAAACTACACGTTGTAACACGAAAAGAATTGGTATGGCGTGTACATCTTAACATGTAGCATCTAAAGAGAACCAAAAGGAGAATTTTCTTTCGTCAAAATTTTTCAGAAAATCACGTTTATGGAAATCCCGCATAGTGCGAAATTATCTTGTTTTTCCTAAACAACACGTTGTAACTCGAAAAGCTTTCGTGTTGCGTGTATGTCTAAAAGTGTAGCCTCAAAGGAGAAGGCACAGGAGAGTTTTCTCTCGAAAGAGTATGTAAGAATACCACCTCATAAGGAAATACAGTTTTGCATAGTAAAGACATGTACGTACATATTGGAAACTCTATGAGAAGAAATAACGCATAGTAAAAAATTAGCTTGTATCTCCAAAACTACACGTTGTAACTCGAAAAGAATTGGTGTGGCGTGTACGTGTTAACGTGTAGTCTCAAAAGAGTGCCCAAAGGAGAATTTTCTTTCGTCAAAATTTTTCAGAAAATCACCTTTTAAGGAAATCCCGCATCGTGCGAAATTATCTTGTTTTTCCTAAACAACACGTTGTAACTCGAAAAGCTTTCATGTTTTGTGTGTGTCTAAGTGTGTAGCCTCAAAACAGAAGGCACAGGAGAGTTTTCTCTCGAAAGAATATGTAAGAATACCACTTCATAAGGAAATACAGTTTTGCATAGTAAAGACATGTACATACATATTGGAAACTCTATGAGAAGAAATAACGCATAGTACAAAATTAGCTTGTATCTCCAAAACTACACGTTGTAACTCGAAAAGAATTGGTGTGGCGTGTACGTGTTAACGTGTAGTCTCAAAAGAGTGCCCAAAGGAGAATTTTCTTTCGTCAAAATTTTTCAGAAAATCACGTTTTATGGAAATCCCGCATCATGCGAAATTATCTTGTTTTTCCTAAACAACACGTTGTACCTGGAAAAGCTTTCGTGTTGCGTGAATGTCTAAGTGTGTAGCCTCAAAACAGAAGGCACAGGAGAGTTTTCTCTCGAAAGAATATTGTACAATACCACGTTATAAGGAAATACAATTTTGCATAGTAAAGACAAATACGTACGTATTGGAAACACTTTAAGAGAAGAAATAACGCATCCTACAAATTTAGCTTGTATCTCCAAAACCACACATTGTAACTCGAAAAGAATTGTTGTGGCGTGTACGTCTTAACATGTAGCATCTAAAGAGAACGAAAAGGAGAATTGTTTTTCGTCAAAATTTTTCAGAAAATCACGTTTAAGGAAATCCCGCATCGTGCGAAATTATCTTGTTTTTCCTAATCAACACGTTGTAAGTCGAAAAGCTTTCATGTTGCGTGTATGTCTAAATGTGTAGACTCAAAAGAGAAGGCACAGGAGAGTTTTCTCTCGAAAGAATATGTAAGAATACCACTTCATAAGGAAAAACAGTTTTGCAGAGTAAAGACATAACGTACGTATTGGAAACTCTTTACGAGAAGAAATAACGCATAGTACAAAATTTGCTTGTATCTCAAAAACTACACGTTGTAACTCGATAAGAATTGGTGTGGCGTGTACGTTTTAACGTGTAGTCTCAAAAGAGAGCCCAAAGGAGAATTTTCTTTCGTCAAAATTTTTCAGAAAATAACGTTTTAAGGAAATCCCGCATCATGCGAAATCATCTTGTTTTTCCTAAACAACACGTTGTAACTCGATAAGCTTTCGTGTTGCGTGAATGTCTAGGTGTGTAGCCTCAAAACAAAAGGCACAGGAGAGTTTTCTCTCGAAAGAATATTGTAGAATACCACGTTATAAGGAAATACAATTTTGCATAGTAAAGACAAATACGTACGTATTGGAAACACTTTACGAGTAGAAATAACGCATCCTACAAAATTAGCTTGTATCTCCAAAACCACAAGTTGTAACTCGAAAAGAATTGTTGTGGCGTGTACATCTTAACATGTAGCATCAAAAGAGAACCCAAAGGAGAATTTTCTTTCGTCAAAATTTTTCAGAAAATCACGTTTTAAGGAAATCCCGCATCGTGCGAAATTATCTTGTTTTTCCTAAACAACACGTTGTAACTCAAAAAGCTTTCATGTTGCGTGTATGTCTAAGTGTGTAGCCTCAAAAGAGAAGGCACAGGAGAGTTTTCTCTCGAAAGAATATGTAAGAATACCACTTCATAAGGAAGTACAATTTTGCAGGGTAAAGACATATACGTACTTATTGGAAACTCTTTACGAGAAGAAATAACGCATAGTAAAAAATTAGCTTGTATCTCCAAAACTACACGTTGTAACACGAAAAGAATTGGTGTGGCGTGTACATCTTAACATGTAGCATCTAAAGAGAACCAAAAGGAGAATTTTCTTTCGTCAAAATTTTTCAGAAAATCACATTTATGGAAATCCCGCATCGTGCGAAATTATCTTGTTTTTCCTAAACAACACGTTGTAACTCGAAAAGCTTTCGTGTTGCGTGTATGTCTAAGTGTGTAGCCTCAAAAGGGAAGGCACAGGAGAGTTTTCTCTCGAAAGAATATTGTAGAATACCACGTTATAAGGAAATACAATTTTGCAGGGTAAAGACAAATACGTACGTATTGGATACACTTTACGAGAAGAAATAAGGCATCGTACAAAATTATCTTGTATCTCCAAAACTACACGTTGTAACTCGAAAAGAATTGTTGTGGCGTGTACGTCTTAACATGTAGCATCTAAAGAGAACCAAAAGGAGAATTTTCTTTCGTCAAAATTTTTCAGAAACTCACGTTTTAAGGAAATCCTGCATCGTGCGAAATTATCTTGTTTTTCCTAAACAACACGTTGTAAGTCGAAAAGCTTTCATATTCCGTGTATGTCTAAGTGTGTAGCCTCAAAAGGGAAGGCACAGGAGAGTTTTCTCTCGAAAGAATATGTAAGAAAACCACGTTATAACGAAATACAGTTTTGCAGAGTAAAGACAAATAAGTACTTATTGGAAACACTTTACGAGAAGAAATAACGCATCGTACAAAATTTCCTTGTATCTCCAAAACTACACGTTGTAACTCGAAAAGAATTGTTGTGGCATGTACGTCTTAACATGTAGCATCAAAAGAGAACCCAAAGGAGAATTTTCTTTCGTCAAAATTTTTCAGATAATCACGTTTTAAGGAAATCCCGCATCGTGCGAAATTATCTTGTTTTTCCTAAACAACATGTTGTAACTCAAAAAGCTTTCGTGAGGCCTGTATGTCTAAGTGTGTAGCCTCAAAAGAGTAGGCACAGGAGAGTTTTCTGTTGAAAGAACATTGTAGAATACCACGTTATAAGGAAATACAATTTTGCAGAGTAAAGAAAATACGTACATATTGGAAACACTTTACGAGAAGAAATAACGCATCGTACAAAATTAGCTTGTATCTCCAAATCTACACATTGTAACTCGAAGAGAATTGGTGTGGGGTGTACGTCTTAACATGTAGCATCTAATGAGAACCCAAAGGAGAATTTTCTGTCGTCAAAACGTTAAAGAAAATTATGTTTTAAGGAAATCCCGCATCGTGCGAAATTATCTTGTTTTTCCTAAACCACACGTTGTAACTCAAAAAGCTTTCGTGTTGCGTGTATGTCTAAGTGTGTAGCCTCAAAACAGAAGGCACAGGAGAGTTTTCTGTCGAAAGAATATTGTAGAATACCACGTTATAAGGAAATATAATTTTGCAGAGTAAAGAAAAATACGTACTTATTGGAAACACTTTACCAGAAGGAATAATGCATCGTACAAAATTAGCTTGTATCTCCAAAAGTACACGTTGTAACTCGAAAAGAATTGTTGTGGCGTGTACGTCTTAACATGTAGCATCAAAAGAGAACCCAAAGGAGAATTTTCTTTCGTCAAAATTTTTCAGAAAATCACGTTTTAAGGAAATCCCGCATCGTGCGAAATTATCTTGTTTTTCCTAAACAATAAGTTGTAACTCAAAAAGCTTTCATGTTGCGTGTATGTCTAAGTGTGTAGCCTCAAAAGAGAAGGCACAGGAGGGTTTTCTCTCGAAAGAATATGTAAGAATACCACTTCATAAGGAAGTACAGTTTTGCAGGTAAAGACATATACGTACTTATTGGAAACTCTTTACGAGAAGAAATAACGCATAGTAAAAAATTAGCTTGTATCTCCAAAACTACACGTTGTAACACGAAAAGAATTGGTGTGGCGTGTACATCTTAACATGTAGCATCTAAAGAGAACCAAAAGGAGAATTTTCTTTCGTCAAAATTTTTCAGAAAATCACGTTTATGGAAATCCCGCATAGTGCGAAATTATCTTGTTTTTCCTAAACAAGACGTTGTAACTCGAAAAGCTTTCGTGTTGCGTGTATGTCTAAGAGTGTAGCCTCAAAAGAGAAGGCACAGGAGAGTTTTCTCTCGAAAGAATATGGAAGAATACCACTTCATAAGGAAATACAGTTTTGCATAGTAAAGACATTTACATACATATTGGAAACTCTATGAGAAGAAATAACGCATAGTACAAAATTAGCTTGTATCTCCAAAACTACACGTTGTAACTCGAAAAGATTTGGTGTGGCGTGTACGTGTTAACGTGTAGTCTCAAAAGAGTGCCCAAAGGAGAATTTTCTTTCGTCAAAATTTTTCAGAAAATCACGTTTTATGGAAATCCCGCATCATGCGAAATTATCTTGTTTTTCCTAAACAACACGTTGTACCTGGAAAAGATTTCGTGTTGCGTGAATGTCTAAGTGTGTAGCCTCAAAACAGAAGGCACAGGAGAGTTTTCTCTCGAAAGAATATTGTACAATACCACGTTATAAGGAAATACAATTTTGCATAGTAAAGACAAATACGTACGTATTGGAAACACTTTAAGAGAAGAAATAACGCATCCTACAAATTTAGCTTGTATCTCCAAAACCACACATTGTAACTCGAAAAGAATTGTTGTGGCGTGTACGTCTTAACATGTAGCATCTAAAGAGAACGAAAAGGAGAATTGTTTTTCGTCAAAATTTTTCAGAAAATCACGTTTAAGGAAATCCCGCATCGTGCGAAATTATCTTGTTTTTCCTAAACAACACGTTGTAACTCAAAAAGCTTTCATGTTGCGTGTATGTCTAAGTGTGTAGCCTCAAAAGAGAAGGCACAGGAGAGTTTTCTCTCGAAAGAATATGTAAGAATACCACTTCATAAGGAAGTACAATTTTGCAGGGTAAAGACATATACGTACTTATTGGAAACTCTTTACGAGAAGAAATAACGCATAGTAAAAAATTAGTTTGTATCTCCAAAACTACACGTTGTAACACGAAAAGAATTGGTGTGGCGTGTACATCTTAACATGAAGCATCTAAAGAGAACCAAAAGGAGAATTTTCTTTCGTCAAAATTTTTCAGAAAATCACGTTTATGGAAATCCCGCATCGTGCGAAATTATCTTGTTTTTCCTAAACAACACGTTGTAACTCGAAAAGCTTTCGTGTTGCGTGTATGTCTAAGTGTGTAGCCTCAAAAGGGAAGGCACAGGAGAGTTTTCTCTCGAAAGAATATGTAAGAAAACCACGTTATAACGAAATACAGTTTTGCAGAGTAAAGACAAATAAGTACTTATTGGAAACACTTTACGAGAAGAAATAACGCATCGTACAAAATTTCCTTGTATCTCCAAAACTACACGTTGTAACTCGAAAAGAATTGTTGTGGCATGTACGTCTTAACATGTAGCATCAAAAGAGAACCCAAAGGAGAATTTTCTTTCGTCAAAATTTTTCAGATAATCACGTTTTAAGGAAATCCCGCATCGTGCGAAATTATCTTGTTTTTCCTAAACAACATGTTGTAACTCAAAAAGCTTTCGTGAGGCCTGTATGTCTAAGTGTGTAGCCTCAAAAGAGTAGGCACAGGAGAGTTTTCTGTTGAAAGAACATTGTAGAATACCACGTTATAAGGAAATACAATTTTGCAGAGTAAAGAAAATACGTACATATTGGAAACACTTTACGAGAAGAAATAACGCATCGTACAAAATTAGCTTGTATCTCCAAATCTACACATTGTAACTCGAAGAGAATTGGTGTGGGGTGTACGTCTTAACATGTAGCATCTAATGAGAACCCAAAGGAGAATTTTCTGTCGTCAAAACGTTAAAGAAAATTATGTTTTAAGGAAATCCCGCATCGTGCGAAATTATCTTGTTTTTCCTAAACCACACGTTGTAACTCAAAAAGCTTTCGTGTTGCGTGTATGTCTAAGTGTGTAGCCTCAAAACAGAAGGCACAGGAGAGTTTTCTGTCGAAAGAATATTGTAGAATACCACGTTATAAGGAAATATAATTTTGCAGAGTAAAGAAAAATACGTACTTATTGGAAACACTTTACCAGAAGGAATAATGCATCGTACAAAATTAGCTTGTATCTCCAAAAGTACACGTTGTAACTCGAAAAGAATTGTTGTGGCGTGTACGTCTTAACATGTAGCATCAAAAGAGAACCCAAAGGAGAATTTTCTTTCGTCAAAATTTTTCAGAAAATCACGTTTTAAGGAAATCCCGCATCGTGCGAAATTATCTTGTTTTTCCTAAACAATAAGTTGTAACTCAAAAAGCTTTCATGTTGCGTGTATGTCTAAGTGTGTAGCCTCAAAAGAGAAGGCACAGGAGGGTTTTCTCTCGAAAGAATATGTAAGAATACCACTTCATAAGGAAGTACAGTTTTGCAGGTAAAGACATATACGTACTTATTGGAAACTCTTTACGAGAAGAAATAACGCATAGTAAAAAATTAGCTTGTATCTCCAAAACTACACGTTGTAACACGAAAAGAATTGGTGTGGCGTGTACATCTTAACATGTAGCATCTAAAGAGAACCAAAAGGAGAATTTTCTTTCGTCAAAATTTTTCAGAAAATCACGTTTATGGAAATCCCGCATAGTGCGAAATTATCTTGTTTTTCCTAAACAAGACGTTGTAACTCGAAAAGCTTTCGTGTTGCGTGTATGTCTAAGAGTGTAGCCTCAAAAGAGAAGGCACAGGAGAGTTTTCTCTCGAAAGAATATGGAAGAATACCACTTCATAAGGAAATACAGTTTTGCATAGTAAAGACATTTACATACATATTGGAAACTCTATGAGAAGAAATAACGCATAGTACAAAATTAGCTTGTATCTCCAAAACTACACGTTGTAACTCGAAAAGATTTGGTGTGGCGTGTACGTGTTAACGTGTAGTCTCAAAAGAGTGCCCAAAGGAGAATTTTCTTTCGTCAAAATTTTTCAGAAAATCACGTTTTATGGAAATCCCGCATCATGCGAAATTATCTTGTTTTTCCTAAACAACACGTTGTACCTGGAAAAGCTTTCGTGTTGCGTGAATGTCTAAGTGTGTAGCCTCAAAACAGAAGGCACAGGAGAGTTTTCTCTCGAAAGAATATTGTACAATACCACGTTATAAGGAAATACAATTTTGCATAGTAAAGACAAATACGTACGTATTGGAAACACTTTAAGAGAAGAAATAACGCATCCTACAAATTTAGCTTGTATCTCCAAAACCACACATTGTAACTCGAAAAGAATTGTTGTGGCGTGTACGTCTTAACATGTAGCATCTAAAGAGAACGAAAAGGAGAATTGTTTTTCGTCAAAATTTTTCAGAAAATCACGTTTAAGGAAATCCCGCATCGTGCGAAATTATCTTGTTTTTCCTAATCAACACGTTGTAAGTCGAAAAGCTTTCATGTTGCGTGTATGTCTAAATGTGTAGACTCAAAAGAGAAGGCACAGGAGAGTTTTCTCTCGAAAGAATATGTAAGAATACCACTTCATAAGGAAAAACAGTTTTGCAGAGTAAAGACATAACGTACGTATTGGAAACTCTTTACGAGAAGAAATAACGCATAGTACAAAATTTGCTTGTATCTCAAAAACTACACGTTGTAACTCGATAAGAATTGGTGTGGCGTGTACGTCTTAACGTGTAGTCTCAAAAGAGAGCCCAAAGGAGAATTTTCTTTCGTCAAAATTTTTCAGAAAATAACGTTTTAAGGAAATCCCGCATCATGCGAAATCATCTTGTTTTTCCTAAACAACACGTTGTAACTCGATAAGCTTTCGTGTTGCGTGAATGTCTAGGTGTGTAGCCTCAAAACAAAAGGCACAGGAGAGTTTTCTCTCGAAAGAATATTGTAGAATACCACGTTATAAGGAAATACAATTTTGCATAGTAAAGACAAATACGTACGTATTGGAAACACTTTACGAGTAGAAATAACGCATCCTACAAAATTAGCTTGTATCTCCAAAACCACACGTTGTAACTCGAAAAGAATTGTTGTGGCGTGTACGTCTTAACATGTAGCATCAAAAGAGAACCCAAAGGAGAATTTTCTTTCGTCAAAATTTTTCAGAAAATCACGTTTTAAGGAAATCCCGCATCGTGCGAAATTATCTTGTTTTTCCTAAACAACACGTTGTAACTCAAAAAGCTTTCATGTTGCGTGTATGTCTAAGTGTGTAGCCTCAAAAGAGAAGGCACAGGAGAGTTTTCTCTCGAAAGAATATGTAAGAATACCACTTCATAAGGAAGTACAATTTTGCAGGGTAAAGACATATACGTACTTATTGGAAACTCTTTACGAGAAGAAATAACGCATAGTAAAAAATTAGCTTGTATCTCCAAAACTACACGTTGTAACACGAAAAGAATTGGTGTGGCGTGTACATCTTAACATGAAGCATCTAAAGAGAACCAAAAGGAGAATTTTCTTTCGTCAAAATTTTTCAGAAAATCACGTTTATGGAAATCCCGCATCGTGCGAAATTATCTTGTTTTTCCTAAACAACACGTTGTAACTCGAAAAGCTTTCGTGTTGCGTGTATGTCTAAGTGTGTAGCCTCAAAAGGGAAGGCACAGGAGAGTTTTCTCTCGAAAGAATATGTAAGAAAACCACGTTATAACGAAATACAGTTTTGCAAAGTAAAGACAAATAAGTACTTATTGGAAACACTTTACGAGAAGAAATAACGCATCGTACAAAATTTCCTTGTATCTCCAAAACTACACGTTGTAACTCGAAAAGAATTGTTGTGGCATGTACGTCTTAACATGTAGCATCAAAAGAGAACCCAAAGGAGAATTTTCTTTCGTCAAAATTTTTCAGATAATCACGTTTTAAGGAAATCCCGCATCGTGCGAAATTATCTTGTTTTTCCTAAACAAGACGTTGTAACTCGAAAAGCTTTCGTGTTGCGTGTATGTCTAAGAGTGTAGCCTCAAAAGAGAAGGCACAGGAGAGTTTTCTCTCGAAAGAATATGGAAGAATACCACTTCATAAGGAAATACAGTTTTGCATAGTAAAGACATTTACATACATATTGGAAACTCTATGAGAAGAAATAACGCATAGTACAAAATTAGCTTGTATCTCCAAAACTACACGTTGTAACTCGAAAAGATTTGGTGTGGCGTGTACGTGTTAACGTGTAGTCTCAAAAGAGTGCCCAAAGGAGAATTTTCTTTCGTCAAAATTTTTCAGAAAATCACGTTTTATGGAAATCCCGCATCATGCGAAATTATCTTGTTTTTCCTAAACAACACGTTGTACCTGGAAAAGATTTCGTGTTGCGTGAATGTCTAAGTGTGTAGCCTCAAAACAGAAGGCACAGGAGAGTTTTCTCTCGAAAGAATATTGTACAATACCACGTTATAAGGAAATACAATTTTGCATAGTAAAGACAAATACGTACGTATTGGAAACACTTTAAGAGAAGAAATAACGCATCCTACAAATTTAGCTTGTATCTCCAAAACCACACATTGTAACTCGAAAAGAATTGTTGTGGCGTGTACGTCTTAACATGTAGCATCTAAAGAGAACGAAAAGGAGAATTGTTTTTCGTCAAAATTTTTCAGAAAATCACGTTTAAGGAAATCCCGCATCGTGCGAAATTATCTTGTTTTTCCTAAACAACACGTTGTAACTCAAAAAGCTTTCATGTTGCGTGTATGTCTAAGTGTGTAGCCTCAAAAGAGAAGGCACAGGAGAGTTTTCTCTCGAAAGAATATGTAAGAATACCACTTCATAAGGAAGTACAATTTTGCAGGGTAAAGACATATACGTACTTATTGGAAACTCTTTACGAGAAGAAATAACGCATAGTAAAAAATTAGCTTGTATCTCCAAAACTACACGTTGTAACACGAAAAGAATTGGTGTGGCGTGTACATCTTAACATGAAGCATCTAAAGAGAACCAAAAGGAGAATTTTCTTTCGTCAAAATTTTTCAGAAAATCACGTTTATGGAAATCCCGCATCGTGCGAAATTATCTTGTTTTTCCTAAACAACACGTTGTAACTCGAAAAGCTTTCGTGTTGCGTGTATGTCTAAGTGTGTAGCCTCAAAAGGGAAGGCACAGGAGAGTTTTCTCTCGAAAGAATATGTAAGAAAACCACGTTATAACGAAATACAGTTTTGCAGAGTAAAGACAAATAAGTACTTATTGGAAACACTTTACGAGAAGAAATAACGCATCGTACAAAATTTCCTTGTATCTCCAAAACTACACGTTGTAACTCGAAAAGAATTGTTGTGGCATGTACGTCTTAACATGTAGCATCAAAAGAGAACCCAAAGGAGAATTTTCTTTCGTCAAAATTTTTCAGATAATCACGTTTTAAGGAAATCCCGCATCGTGCGAAATTATCTTGTTTTTCCTAAACAACATGTTGTAACTCAAAAAGCTTTCGTGAGGCCTGTATGTCTAAGTGTGTAGCCTCAAAAGAGTAGGCACAGGAGAGTTTTCTGTTGAAAGAACATTGTAGAATACCACGTTATAAGGAAATACAATTTTGCAGAGTAAAGAAAATACGTACATATTGGAAACACTTTACGAGAAGAAATAACGCATCGTACAAAATTAGCTTGTATCTCCAAATCTACACATTGTAACTCGAAGAGAATTGGTGTGGGGTGTACGTCTTAACATGTAGCATCTAATGAGAACCCAAAGGAGAATTTTCTGTCGTCAAAACGTTAAAGAAAATTATGTTTTAAGGAAATCCCGCATCGTGCGAAATTATCTTGTTTTTCCTAAACCACACGTTGTAACTCAAAAAGCTTTCGTGTTGCGTGTATGTCTAAGTGTGTAGCCTCAAAACAGAAGGCACAGGAGAGTTTTCTGTCGAAAGAATATTGTAGAATACCACGTTATAAGGAAATATAATTTTGCAGAGTAAAGAAAAATACGTACTTATTGGAAACACTTTACCAGAAGGAATAATGCATCGTACAAAATTAGCTTGTATCTCCAAAAGTACACGTTGTAACTCGAAAAGAATTGTTGTGGCGTGTACGTCTTAACATGTAGCATCAAAAGAGAACCCAAAGGAGAATTTTCTTTCGTCAAAATTTTTCAGAAAATCACGTTTTAAGGAAATCCCGCATCGTGCGAAATTATCTTGTTTTTCCTAAACAATAAGTTGTAACTCAAAAAGCTTTCATGTTGCGTGTATGTCTAAGTGTGTAGCCTCAAAAGAGAAGGCACAGGAGGGTTTTCTCTCGAAAGAATATGTAAGAATACCACTTCATAAGGAAGTACAGTTTTGCAGGTAAAGACATATACGTACTTATTGGAAACTCTTTACGAGAAGAAATAACGCATAGTAAAAAATTAGCTTGTATCTCCAAAACTACACGTTGTAACACGAAAAGAATTGGTGTGGCGTGTACATCTTAACATGTAGCATCTAAAGAGAACCAAAAGGAGAATTTTCTTTCGTCAAAATTTTTCAGAAAATCACGTTTATGGAAATCCCGCATAGTGCGAAATTATCTTGTTTTTCCTAAACAAGACGTTGTAACTCGAAAAGCTTTCGTGTTGCGTGTATGTCTAAGAGTGTAGCCTCAAAAGAGAAGGCACAGGAGAGTTTTCTCTCGAAAGAATATGGAAGAATACCACTTCATAAGGAAATACAGTTTTGCATAGTAAAGACATTTACATACATATTGGAAACTCTATGAGAAGAAATAACGCATAGTACAAAATTAGCTTGTATCTCCAAAACTACACGTTGTAACTCGAAAAGATTTGGTGTGGCGTGTACGTGTTAACGTGTAGTCTCAAAAGAGTGCCCAAAGGAGAATTTTCTTTCGTCAAAATTTTTCAGAAAATCACGTTTTATGGAAATCCCGCATCATGCGAAATTATCTTGTTTTTCCTAAACAACACGTTGTACCTGGAAAAGCTTTCGTGTTGCGTGAATGTCTAAGTGTGTAGCCTCAAAACAGAAGGCACAGGAGAGTTTTCTCTCGAAAGAATATTGTACAATACCACGTTATAAGGAAATACAATTTTGCATAGTAAAGACAAATACGTACGTATTGGAAACACTTTAAGAGAAGAAATAACGCATCCTACAAATTTAGCTTGTATCTCCAAAACCACACATTGTAACTCGAAAAGAATTGTTGTGGCGTGTACGTCTTAACATGTAGCATCTAAAGAGAACGAAAAGGAGAATTGTTTTTCGTCAAAATTTTTCAGAAAATCACGTTTAAGGAAATCCCGCATCGTGCGAAATTATCTTGTTTTTCCTAATCAACACGTTGTAAGTCGAAAAGCTTTCATGTTGCGTGTATGTCTAAATGTGTAGACTCAAAAGAGAAGGCACAGGAGAGTTTTCTCTCGAAAGAATATGTAAGAATACCACTTCATAAGGAAAAACAGTTTTGCAGAGTAAAGACATAACGTACGTATTGGAAACTCTTTACGAGAAGAAATAACGCATAGTACAAAATTTGCTTGTATCTCAAAAACTACACGTTGTAACTCGATAAGAATTGGTGTGGCGTGTACGTCTTAACGTGTAGTCTCAAAAGAGAGCCCAAAGGAGAATTTTCTTTCGTCAAAATTTTTCAGAAAATAACGTTTTAAGGAAATCCCGCATCATGCGAAATCATCTTGTTTTTCCTAAACAACACGTTGTAACTCGATAAGCTTTCGTGTTGCGTGAATGTCTAGGTGTGTAGCCTCAAAACAAAAGGCACAGGAGAGTTTTCTCTCGAAAGAATATTGTAGAATACCACGTTATAAGGAAATACAATTTTGCATAGTAAAGACAAATACGTACGTATTGGAAACACTTTACGAGTAGAAATAACGCATCCTACAAAATTAGCTTGTATCTCCAAAACCACACGTTGTAACTCGAAAAGAATTGTTGTGGCGTGTACGTCTTAACATGTAGCATCAAAAGAGAACCCAAAGGAGAATTTTCTTTCGTCAAAATTTTTCAGAAAATCACGTTTTAAGGAAATCCCGCATCGTGCGAAATTATCTTGTTTTTCCTAAACAACACGTTGTAACTCAAAAAGCTTTCATGTTGCGTGTATGTCTAAGTGTGTAGCCTCAAAAGAGAAGGCACAGGAGAGTTTTCTCTCGAAAGAATATGTAAGAATACCACTTCATAAGGAAGTACAATTTTGCAGGGTAAAGACATATACGTACTTATTGGAAACTCTTTACGAGAAGAAATAACGCATAGTAAAAAATTAGCTTGTATCTCCAAAACTACACGTTGTAACACGAAAAGAATTGGTGTGGCGTGTACATCTTAACATGAAGCATCTAAAGAGAACCAAAAGGAGAATTTTCTTTCGTCAAAATTTTTCAGAAAATCACGTTTATGGAAATCCCGCATCGTGCGAAATTATCTTGTTTTTCCTAAACAACACGTTGTAACTCGAAAAGCTTTCGTGTTGCGTGTATGTCTAAGTGTGTAGCCTCAAAAGGGAAGGCACAGGAGAGTTTTCTCTCGAAAGAATATGTAAGAAAACCACGTTATAACGAAATACAGTTTTGCAAAGTAAAGACAAATAAGTACTTATTGGAAACACTTTACGAGAAGAAATAACGCATCGTACAAAATTTCCTTGTATCTCCAAAACTACACGTTGTAACTCGAAAAGAATTGTTGTGGCATGTACGTCTTAACATGTAGCATCAAAAGAGAACCCAAAGGAGAATTTTCTTTCGTCAAAATTTTTCAGATAATCACGTTTTAAGGAAATCCCGCATCGTGCGAAATTATCTTGTTTTTCCTAAACAAGACGTTGTAACTCGAAAAGCTTTCGTGTTGCGTGTATGTCTAAGAGTGTAGCCTCAAAAGAGAAGGCACAGGAGAGTTTTCTCTCGAAAGAATATGGAAGAATACCACTTCATAAGGAAATACAGTTTTGCATAGTAAAGACATTTACATACATATTGGAAACTCTATGAGAAGAAATAACGCATAGTACAAAATTAGCTTGTATCTCCAAAACTACACGTTGTAACTCGAAAAGATTTGGTGTGGCGTGTACGTGTTAACGTGTAGTCTCAAAAGAGTGCCCAAAGGAGAATTTTCTTTCGTCAAAATTTTTCAGAAAATCACGTTTTATGGAAATCCCGCATCATGCGAAATTATCTTGTTTTTCCTAAACAACACGTTGTACCTGGAAAAGATTTCGTGTTGCGTGAATGTCTAAGTGTGTAGCCTCAAAACAGAAGGCACAGGAGAGTTTTCTCTCGAAAGAATATTGTACAATACCACGTTATAAGGAAATACAATTTTGCATAGTAAAGACAAATACGTACGTATTGGAAACACTTTAAGAGAAGAAATAACGCATCCTACAAATTTAGCTTGTATCTCCAAAACCACACATTGTAACTCGAAAAGAATTGTTGTGGCGTGTACGTCTTAACATGTAGCATCTAAAGAGAACGAAAAGGAGAATTGTTTTTCGTCAAAATTTTTCAGAAAATCACGTTTAAGGAAATCCCGCATCGTGCGAAATTATCTTGTTTTTCCTAAACAACACGTTGTAACTCAAAAAGCTTTCATGTTGCGTGTATGTCTAAGTGTGTAGCCTCAAAAGAGAAGGCACAGGAGAGTTTTCTCTCGAAAGAATATGTAAGAATACCACTTCATAAGGAAGTACAATTTTGCAGGGTAAAGACATATACGTACTTATTGGAAACTCTTTACGAGAAGAAATAACGCATAGTAAAAAATTAGCTTGTATCTCCAAAACTACACGTTGTAACACGAAAAGAATTGGTGTGGCGTGTACATCTTAACATGAAGCATCTAAAGAGAACCAAAAGGAGAATTTTCTTTCGTCAAAATTTTTCAGAAAATCACGTTTATGGAAATCCCGCATCGTGCGAAATTATCTTGTTTTTCCTAAACAACACGTTGTAACTCGAAAAGCTTTCGTGTTGCGTGTATGTCTAAGTGTGTAGCCTCAAAAGGGAAGGCACAGGAGAGTTTTCTCTCGAAAGAATATGTAAGAAAACCACGTTATAACGAAATACAGTTTTGCAGAGTAAAGACAAATAAGTACTTATTGGAAACACTTTACGAGAAGAAATAACGCATCGTACAAAATTTCCTTGTATCTCCAAAACTACACGTTGTAACTCGAAAAGAATTGTTGTGGCATGTACGTCTTAACATGTAGCATCAAAAGAGAACCCAAAGGAGAATTTTCTTTCGTCAAAATTTTTCAGATAATCACGTTTTAAGGAAATCCCGCATCGTGCGAAATTATCTTGTTTTTCCTAAACAACATGTTGTAACTCAAAAAGCTTTCGTGAGGCCTGTATGTCTAAGTGTGTAGCCTCAAAAGAGTAGGCACAGGAGAGTTTTCTGTTGAAAGAACATTGTAGAATACCACGTTATAAGGAAATACAATTTTGCAGAGTAAAGAAAATACGTACATATTGGAAACACTTTACGAGAAGAAATAACGCATCGTACAAAATTAGCTTGTATCTCCAAATCTACACATTGTAACTCGAAGAGAATTGGTGTGGGGTGTACGTCTTAACATGTAGCATCTAATGAGAACCCAAAGGAGAATTTTCTGTCGTCAAAACGTTAAAGAAAATTATGTTTTAAGGAAATCCCGCATCGTGCGAAATTATCTTGTTTTTCCTAAACCACACGTTGTAACTCAAAAAGCTTTCGTGTTGCGTGTATGTCTAAGTGTGTAGCCTCAAAACAGAAGGCACAGGAGAGTTTTCTGTCGAAAGAATATTGTAGAATACCACGTTATAAGGAAATATAATTTTGCAGAGTAAAGAAAAATACGTACTTATTGGAAACACTTTACCAGAAGGAATAATGCATCGTACAAAATTAGCTTGTATCTCCAAAAGTACACGTTGTAACTCGAAAAGAATTGTTGTGGCGTGTACGTCTTAACATGTAGCATCAAAAGAGAACCCAAAGGAGAATTTTCTTTCGTCAAAATTTTTCAGAAAATCACGTTTTAAGGAAATCCCGCATCGTGCGAAATTATCTTGTTTTTCCTAAACAATAAGTTGTAACTCAAAAAGCTTTCATGTTGCGTGTATGTCTAAGTGTGTAGCCTCAAAAGAGAAGGCACAGGAGGGTTTTCTCTCGAAAGAATATGTAAGAATACCACTTCATAAGGAAGTACAGTTTTGCAGGTAAAGACATATACGTACTTATTGGAAACTCTTTACGAGAAGAAATAACGCATAGTAAAAAATTAGCTTGTATCTCCAAAACTACACGTTGTAACACGAAAAGAATTGGTGTGGCGTGTACATCTTAACATGTAGCATCTAAAGAGAACCAAAAGGAGAATTTTCTTTCGTCAAAATTTTTCAGAAAATCACGTTTATGGAAATCCCGCATAGTGCGAAATTATCTTGTTTTTCCTAAACAAGACGTTGTAACTCGAAAAGCTTTCGTGTTGCGTGTATGTCTAAGAGTGTAGCCTCAAAAGAGAAGGCACAGGAGAGTTTTCTCTCGAAAGAATATGGAAGAATACCACTTCATAAGGAAATACAGTTTTGCATAGTAAAGACATTTACATACATATTGGAAACTCTATGAGAAGAAATAACGCATAGTACAAAATTAGCTTGTATCTCCAAAACTACACGTTGTAACTCGAAAAGATTTGGTGTGGCGTGTACGTGTTAACGTGTAGTCTCAAAAGAGTGCCCAAAGGAGAATTTTCTTTCGTCAAAATTTTTCAGAAAATCACGTTTTATGGAAATCCCGCATCATGCGAAATTATCTTGTTTTTCCTAAACAACACGTTGTACCTGGAAAAGCTTTCGTGTTGCGTGAATGTCTAAGTGTGTAGCCTCAAAACAGAAGGCACAGGAGAGTTTTCTCTCGAAAGAATATTGTACAATACCACGTTATAAGGAAATACAATTTTGCATAGTAAAGACAAATACGTACGTATTGGAAACACTTTAAGAGAAGAAATAACGCATCCTACAAATTTAGCTTGTATCTCCAAAACCACACATTGTAACTCGAAAAGAATTGTTGTGGCGTGTACGTCTTAACATGTAGCATCTAAAGAGAACGAAAAGGAGAATTGTTTTTCGTCAAAATTTTTCAGAAAATCACGTTTAAGGAAATCCCGCATCGTGCGAAATTATCTTGTTTTTCCTAAACAACACGTTGTAACTCAAAAAGCTTTCATGTTGCGTGTATGTCTAAGTGTGTAGCCTCAAAAGAGAAGGCACAGGAGAGTTTTCTCTCGAAAGAATATGTAAGAATACCACTTCATAAGGAAGTACAATTTTGCAGGGTAAAGACATATACGTACTTATTGGAAACTCTTTACGAGAAGAAATAACGCATAGTAAAAAATTAGCTTGTATCTCCAAAACTACACGTTGTAACACGAAAAGAATTGGTGTGGCGTGTACATCTTAACATGAAGCATCTAAAGAGAACCAAAAGGAGAATTTTCTTTCGTCAAAATTTTTCAGAAAATCACGTTTATGGAAATCCCGCATCGTGCGAAATTATCTTGTTTTTCCTAAACAACACGTTGTAACTCGAAAAGCTTTCGTGTTGCGTGTATGTCTAAGTGTGTAGCCTCAAAAGGGAAGGCACAGGAGAGTTTTCTCTCGAAAGAATATGTAAGAAAACCACGTTATAACGAAATACAGTTTTGCAGAGTAAAGACAAATAAGTACTTATTGGAAACACTTTACGAGAAGAAATAACGCATCGTACAAAATTTCCTTGTATCTCCAAAACTACACGTTGTAACTCGAAAAGAATTGTTGTGGCATGTACGTCTTAACATGTAGCATCAAAAGAGAACCCAAAGGAGAATTTTCTTTCGTCAAAATTTTTCAGATAATCACGTTTTAAGGAAATCCCGCATCGTGCGAAATTATCTTGTTTTTCCTAAACAACATGTTGTAACTCAAAAAGCTTTCGTGAGGCCTGTATGTCTAAGTGTGTAGCCTCAAAAGAGTAGGCACAGGAGAGTTTTCTGTTGAAAGAACATTGTAGAATACCACGTTATAAGGAAATACAATTTTGCAGAGTAAAGAAAATACGTACATATTGGAAACACTTTACGAGAAGAAATAACGCATCGTACAAAATTAGCTTGTATCTCCAAATCTACACATTGTAACTCGAAGAGAATTGGTGTGGGGTGTACGTCTTAACATGTAGCATCTAATGAGAACCCAAAGGAGAATTTTCTGTCGTCAAAACGTTAAAGAAAATTATGTTTTAAGGAAATCCCGCATCGTGCGAAATTATCTTGTTTTTCCTAAACCACACGTTGTAACTCAAAAAGCTTTCGTGTTGCGTGTATGTCTAAGTGTGTAGCCTCAAAACAGAAGGCACAGGAGAGTTTTCTGTCGAAAGAATATTGTAGAATACCACGTTATAAGGAAATATAATTTTGCAGAGTAAAGAAAAATACGTACTTATTGGAAACACTTTACCAGAAGGAATAATGCATCGTACAAAATTAGCTTGTATCTCCAAAAGTACACGTTGTAACTCGAAAAGAATTGTTGTGGCGTGTACGTCTTAACATGTAGCATCAAAAGAGAACCCAAAGGAGAATTTTCTTTCGTCAAAATTTTTCAGAAAATCACGTTTTAAGGAAATCCCGCATCGTGCGAAATTATCTTGTTTTTCCTAAACAATAAGTTGTAACTCAAAAAGCTTTCATGTTGCGTGTATGTCTAAGTGTGTAGCCTCAAAAGAGAAGGCACAGGAGGGTTTTCTCTCGAAAGAATATGTAAGAATACCACTTCATAAGGAAGTACAGTTTTGCAGGTAAAGACATATACGTACTTATTGGAAACTCTTTACGAGAAGAAATAACGCATAGTAAAAAATTAGCTTGTATCTCCAAAACTACACGTTGTAACACGAAAAGAATTGGTGTGGCGTGTACATCTTAACATGTAGCATCTAAAGAGAACCAAAAGGAGAATTTTCTTTCGTCAAAATTTTTCAGAAAATCACGTTTATGGAAATCCCGCATAGTGCGAAATTATCTTGTTTTTCCTAAACAAGACGTTGTAACTCGAAAAGCTTTCGTGTTGCGTGTATGTCTAAGAGTGTAGCCTCAAAAGAGAAGGCACAGGAGAGTTTTCTCTCGAAAGAATATGGAAGAATACCACTTCATAAGGAAATACAGTTTTGCATAGTAAAGACATTTACATACATATTGGAAACTCTATGAGAAGAAATAACGCATAGTACAAAATTAGCTTGTATCTCCAAAACTACACGTTGTAACTCGAAAAGATTTGGTGTGGCGTGTACGTGTTAACGTGTAGTCTCAAAAGAGTGCCCAAAGGAGAATTTTCTTTCGTCAAAATTTTTCAGAAAATCACGTTTTATGGAAATCCCGCATCATGCGAAATTATCTTGTTTTTCCTAAACAACACGTTGTACCTGGAAAAGCTTTCGTGTTGCGTGAATGTCTAAGTGTGTAGCCTCAAAACAGAAGGCACAGGAGAGTTTTCTCTCGAAAGAATATTGTACAATACCACGTTATAAGGAAATACAATTTTGCATAGTAAAGACAAATACGTACGTATTGGAAACACTTTAAGAGAAGAAATAACGCATCCTACAAATTTAGCTTGTATCTCCAAAACCACACATTGTAACTCGAAAAGAATTGTTGTGGCGTGTACGTCTTAACATGTAGCATCTAAAGAGAACGAAAAGGAGAATTGTTTTTCGTCAAAATTTTTCAGAAAATCACGTTTAAGGAAATCCCGCATCGTGCGAAATTATCTTGTTTTTCCTAATCAACACGTTGTAAGTCGAAAAGCTTTCATGTTGCGTGTATGTCTAAATGTGTAGACTCAAAAGAGAAGGCACAGGAGAGTTTTCTCTCGAAAGAATATGTAAGAATACCACTTCATAAGGAAAAACAGTTTTGCAGAGTAAAGACATAACGTACGTATTGGAAACTCTTTACGAGAAGAAATAACGCATAGTACAAAATTTGCTTGTATCTCAAAAACTACACGTTGTAACTCGATAAGAATTGGTGTGGCGTGTACGTCTTAACGTGTAGTCTCAAAAGAGAGCCCAAAGGAGAATTTTCTTTCGTCAAAATTTTTCAGAAAATAACGTTTTAAGGAAATCCCGCATCATGCGAAATCATCTTGTTTTTCCTAAACAACACGTTGTAACTCGATAAGCTTTCGTGTTGCGTGAATGTCTAGGTGTGTAGCCTCAAAACAAAAGGCACAGGAGAGTTTTCTCTCGAAAGAATATTGTAGAATACCACGTTATAAGGAAATACAATTTTGCATAGTAAAGACAAATACGTACGTATTGGAAACACTTTACGAGTAGAAATAACGCATCCTACAAAATTAGCTTGTATCTCCAAAACCACACGTTGTAACTCGAAAAGAATTGTTGTGGCGTGTACGTCTTAACATGTAGCATCAAAAGAGAACCCAAAGGAGAATTTTCTTTCGTCAAAATTTTTCAGAAAATCACGTTTTAAGGAAATCCCGCATCGTGCGAAATTATCTTGTTTTTCCTAAACAACACGTTGTAACTCAAAAAGCTTTCATGTTGCGTGTATGTCTAAGTGTGTAGCCTCAAAAGAGAAGGCACAGGAGAGTTTTCTCTCGAAAGAATATGTAAGAATACCACTTCATAAGGAAGTACAATTTTGCAGAGTAAAGACAAATACGTACGTATTGGAAACTCTTTATGAGAAGTAATAACGCATCTTACAAAATTAGCTTGTATCTCCAAAACTACACGTTGTAACTCGAAAAGAATTGTTGTGGCGTGTACGTCTTAACGTGTAGCCTCAAAAGAGAACCCAAAGAGAATTTTCTTTCGTCAAAATTTTTCAGAAAATCACGTATTGAGGAAATTCAGCATCGTGCGAAATTATCTTGTTTTTCCTAAACAACACGTTTTAAGTCGAAAAGCTTTCGTGTTGCGTGTATGTCTAAGTGTGTAGCCTCAAAAGAGAAGGCACAGGAGAGTTTTCTCTCGAAAGAATATGTAAGAATACCACTTCACAAGGAAGTACAGTTTTGCAGAGTAAAGACATATACGTTCGTATTGGAAACTCTTTAGGAGAAGAAATAACGCATAGTACAAAATTAGCTTCTATCTCCAAAACTACACGTTGTAACTCGAAAAGAATTAGTGTGGCGTGTACGTCTTAACATGTAGCAGCTAAGGAGAACCAAAAGGAGAATTTTCTTTCGTCAAAATTTTTCAGAAAATCACGTTTTAAGGAAATCCCGCATCGTGCGAAATTATCTTGTTTTTCCTAAACAACACGTTGTAACTCGAAAAGCTGTCGTGTTGCGTGTATGTCTAAGTGTGTAGCCTCAAAAGAGAAGGCACAGGAGAGTTTTCTCTCGAAAGAATATGTAAGAATACCACTTCATAAGGAAATACAGTTTTGCAGAGTAAAGACATATACGTACATATTGGAAACTCTATGAGAAGAAATAACGCATAGTACAAAATTAGCTTGTATCTTCAAAACTACACGTTGTAACTCGAAAAGAATTGGTGTGGCGTGTACGACTTAACGTGTAGTCTCAAAAGAGTGAACAAAGTAGAATTTTCTTTCATCAAAATTTTTCAGAAAATCACGTTTTAAGGAAATCCCGCATCGTGCGAAATTATCTTGTTTTTCCTAAACAACACGTTGTAACTCGAAAAGCTTTCGTGTTGCGTGTATGTCTAAGTGTGTAGCCTCAAAACAGAAGGCACCGGAGAGTTTTCTCTCGAAAGAATATTGTAGAATACCACGTTATAAGGAAATACAATTTTGCAGAGTAAAGACAAATACGTACTTATTGGAAACTCTTTATGAGAAGTAATAACGCATCTTACAAAATTAGCTTGTATCTCCAAAACTACACGTTGTAACTCGAAAAGAGTTGTTGTGGCGTGTACGTCTTAACGTGTAGCCTCAAAAGAGAACCCAAAGGAGAATTTTCTTTCGTCAAAATTTTTCAGAAAATCACGTATTGAGGAAATTCAGCATCGTGCGAAATTATCTTGTTTTTCCTAAACAACACGTTTTAAGTCGAAAAGCTTTCGTGTTGCGTGTATGTCTAAGTGTGTAGCCTCAAAAGAGAAGGCACAGGAGAGTTTTCTCTCGAAAGAATATGTAAGAATACCACTTCACAAGGAAGTACAGTTTTGCAGAGTAAAGACATATACGTACTTATTGGAAACTCTTTAGGAGAAGAAATAACGCATAGTACAAAATTAGCTTCTATCTCCAAAACTACACGTTGTAACTCGAAAAGAATTGGTGTGGCGTGTACATCTTAACATGTAGCATCTAAAGAGAACCAAAAGGAGAATTTTCTTTCGTCAAAATTTTTCAGAAAATCACGTTTATGGAAATCCCGCATAGTGCGAAATTATCTTGTTTTTCCTAAACAAGACGTTGTAACTCGAAAAGCTTTCGTGTTGCGTGTATGTCTAAGAGTGTAGCCTCAAAAGAGAAGGCACAGGAGAGTTTTCTCTCGAAAGAATATGGAAGAATACCACTTCATAAGGAAATACAGTTTTGCATAGTAAAGACATTTACATACATATTGGAAACTCTATGAGAAGAAATAACGCATAGTACAAAATTAGCTTGTATCTCCAAAACTACACGTTGTAACTCGAAAAGATTTGGTGTGGCGTGTACGTGTTAACGTGTAGTCTCAAAAGAGTGCCCAAAGGAGAATTTTCTTTCGTCAAAATTTTTCAGAAAATCACGTTTTATGGAAATCCCGCATCATGCGAAATTATCTTGTTTTTCCTAAACAACACGTTGTACCTGGAAAAGCTTTCGTGTTGCGTGAATGTCTAAGTGTGTAGCCTCAAAACAGAAGGCACAGGAGAGTTTTCTCTCGAAAGAATATTGTACAATACCACGTTATAAGGAAATACAATTTTGCATAGTAAAGACAAATACGTACGTATTGGAAACACTTTAAGAGAAGAAATAACGCATCCTACAAATTTAGCTTGTATCTCCAAAACCACACATTGTAACTCGAAAAGAATTGTTGTGGCGTGTACGTCTTAACATGTAGCATCTAAAGAGAACGAAAAGGAGAATTGTTTTTCGTCAAAATTTTTCAGAAAATCACGTTTAAGGAAATCCCGCATCGTGCGAAATTATCTTGTTTTTCCTAATCAACACGTTGTAAGTCGAAAAGCTTTCATGTTGCGTGTATGTCTAAATGTGTAGACTCAAAAGAGAAGGCACAGGAGAGTTTTCTCTCGAAAGAATATGTAAGAATACCACTTCATAAGGAAAAACAGTTTTGCAGAGTAAAGACATAACGTACGTATTGGAAACTCTTTACGAGAAGAAATAACGCATAGTACAAAATTTGCTTGTATCTCAAAAACTACACGTTGTAACTCGATAAGAATTGGTGTGGCGTGTACGTCTTAACGTGTAGTCTCAAAAGAGAGCCCAAAGGAGAATTTTCTTTCGTCAAAATTTTTCAGAAAATAACGTTTTAAGGAAATCCCGCATCATGCGAAATCATCTTGTTTTTCCTAAACAACACGTTGTAACTCGATAAGCTTTCGTGTTGCGTGAATGTCTAGGTGTGTAGCCTCAAAACAAAAGGCACAGGAGAGTTTTCTCTCGAAAGAATATTGTAGAATACCACGTTATAAGGAAATACAATTTTGCATAGTAAAGACAAATACGTACGTATTGGAAACACTTTACGAGTAGAAATAACGCATCCTACAAAATTAGCTTGTATCTCCAAAACCACACGTTGTAACTCGAAAAGAATTGTTGTGGCGTGTACGTCTTAACATGTAGCATCAAAAGAGAACCCAAAGGAGAATTTTCTTTCGTCAAAATTTTTCAGAAAATCACGTTTTAAGGAAATCCCGCATCGTGCGAAATTATCTTGTTTTTCCTAAACAACACGTTGTAACTCAAAAAGCTTTCATGTTGCGTGTATGTCTAAGTGTGTAGCCTCAAAAGAGAAGGCACAGGAGAGTTTTCTCTCGAAAGAATATGTAAGAATACCACTTCATAAGGAAGTACAATTTTGCAGGGTAAAGACATATACGTACTTATTGGAAACTCTTTACGAGAAGAAATAACGCATAGTAAAAAATTAGCTTGTATCTCCAAAACTACACGTTGTAACACGAAAAGAATTGGTGTGGCGTGTACATCTTAACATGAAGCATCTAAAGAGAACCAAAAGGAGAATTTTCTTTCGTCAAAATTTTTCAGAAAATCACGTTTATGGAAATCCCGCATCGTGCGAAATTATCTTGTTTTTCCTAAACAACACGTTGTAACTCGAAAAGCTTTCGTGTTGCGTGTATGTCTAAGTGTGTAGCCTCAAAAGGGAAGGCACAGGAGAGTTTTCTCTCGAAAGAATATGTAAGAAAACCACGTTATAACGAAATACAGTTTTGCAAAGTAAAGACAAATAAGTACTTATTGGAAACACTTTACGAGAAGAAATAACGCATCGTACAAAATTTCCTTGTATCTCCAAAACTACACGTTGTAACTCGAAAAGAATTGTTGTGGCATGTACGTCTTAACATGTAGCATCAAAAGAGAACCCAAAGGAGAATTTTCTTTCGTCAAAATTTTTCAGATAATCACGTTTTAAGGAAATCCCGCATCGTGCGAAATTATCTTGTTTTTCCTAAACAAGACGTTGTAACTCGAAAAGCTTTCGTGTTGCGTGTATGTCTAAGAGTGTAGCCTCAAAAGAGAAGGCACAGGAGAGTTTTCTCTCGAAAGAATATGGAAGAATACCACTTCATAAGGAAATACAGTTTTGCATAGTAAAGACATTTACATACATATTGGAAACTCTATGAGAAGAAATAACGCATAGTACAAAATTAGCTTGTATCTCCAAAACTACACGTTGTAACTCGAAAAGATTTGGTGTGGCGTGTACGTGTTAACGTGTAGTCTCAAAAGAGTGCCCAAAGGAGAATTTTCTTTCGTCAAAATTTTTCAGAAAATCACGTTTTATGGAAATCCCGCATCATGCGAAATTATCTTGTTTTTCCTAAACAACACGTTGTACCTGGAAAAGATTTCGTGTTGCGTGAATGTCTAAGTGTGTAGCCTCAAAACAGAAGGCACAGGAGAGTTTTCTCTCGAAAGAATATTGTACAATACCACGTTATAAGGAAATACAATTTTGCATAGTAAAGACAAATACGTACGTATTGGAAACACTTTAAGAGAAGAAATAACGCATCCTACAAATTTAGCTTGTATCTCCAAAACCACACATTGTAACTCGAAAAGAATTGTTGTGGCGTGTACGTCTTAACATGTAGCATCTAAAGAGAACGAAAAGGAGAATTGTTTTTCGTCAAAATTTTTCAGAAAATCACGTTTAAGGAAATCCCGCATCGTGCGAAATTATCTTGTTTTTCCTAAACAACACGTTGTAACTCAAAAAGCTTTCATGTTGCGTGTATGTCTAAGTGTGTAGCCTCAAAAGAGAAGGCACAGGAGAGTTTTCTCTCGAAAGAATATGTAAGAATACCACTTCATAAGGAAGTACAATTTTGCAGGGTAAAGACATATACGTACTTATTGGAAACTCTTTACGAGAAGAAATAACGCATAGTAAAAAATTAGCTTGTATCTCCAAAACTACACGTTGTAACACGAAAAGAATTGGTGTGGCGTGTACATCTTAACATGAAGCATCTAAAGAGAACCAAAAGGAGAATTTTCTTTCGTCAAAATTTTTCAGAAAATCACGTTTATGGAAATCCCGCATCGTGCGAAATTATCTTGTTTTTCCTAAACAACACGTTGTAACTCGAAAAGCTTTCGTGTTGCGTGTATGTCTAAGTGTGTAGCCTCAAAAGGGAAGGCACAGGAGAGTTTTCTCTCGAAAGAATATGTAAGAAAACCACGTTATAACGAAATACAGTTTTGCAGAGTAAAGACAAATAAGTACTTATTGGAAACACTTTACGAGAAGAAATAACGCATCGTACAAAATTTCCTTGTATCTCCAAAACTACACGTTGTAACTCGAAAAGAATTGTTGTGGCATGTACGTCTTAACATGTAGCATCAAAAGAGAACCCAAAGGAGAATTTTCTTTCGTCAAAATTTTTCAGATAATCACGTTTTAAGGAAATCCCGCATCGTGCGAAATTATCTTGTTTTTCCTAAACAACATGTTGTAACTCAAAAAGCTTTCGTGAGGCCTGTATGTCTACGTGTGTAGCCTCAAAAGAGTAGGCACAGGAGAGTTTTCTGTTGAAAGAACATTGTAGAATACCACGTTATAAGGAAATACAATTTTGCAGAGTAAAGAAAATACGTACATATTGGAAACACTTTACGAGAAGAAATAACGCATCGTACAAAATTAGCTTGTATCTCCAAATCTACACATTGTAACTCGAAGAGAATTGGTGTGGGGTGTACGTCTTAACATGTAGCATCTAATGAGAACCCAAAGGAGAATTTTCTGTCGTCAAAACGTTAAAGAAAATTATGTTTTAAGGAAATCCCGCATCGTGCGAAATTATCTTGTTTTTCCTAAACCACACGTTGTAACTCAAAAAGCTTTCGTGTTGCGTGTATGTCTAAGTGTGTAGCCTCAAAACAGAAGGCACAGGAGAGTTTTCTGTCGAAAGAATATTGTAGAATACCACGTTATAAGGAAATATAATTTTGCAGAGTAAAGAAAAATACGTACTTATTGGAAACACTTTACCAGAAGGAATAATGCATCGTACAAAATTAGCTTGTATCTCCAAAAGTACACGTTGTAACTCGAAAAGAATTGTTGTGGCGTGTACGTCTTAACATGTAGCATCAAAAGAGAACCCAAAGGAGAATTTTCTTTCGTCAAAATTTTTCAGAAAATCACATTTTAAGGAAATCCCGCATCGTGCGAAATTATCTTGTTTTTCCTAAACAATAAGTTGTAACTCAAAAAGCTTTCATGTTGCGTGTATGTCTAAGTGTGTAGCCTCAAAAGAGAAGGCACAGGAGGGTTTTCTCTCGAAAGAATATGTAAGAATACCACTTCATAAGGAAGTACAGTTTTGCAGGTAAAGACATATACGTACTTATTGGAAACTCTTTACGAGAAGAAATAACGCATAGTAAAAAATTAGCTTGTATCTCCAAAACTACACGTTGTAACACGAAAAGAATTGGTGTGGCGTGTACATCTTAACATGTAGCATCTAAAGAGAACCAAAAGGAGAATTTTCTTTCGTCAAAATTTTTCAGAAAATCACGTTTATGGAAATCCCGCATAGTGCGAAATTATCTTGTTTTTCCTAAACAAGACGTTGTAACTCGAAAAGCTTTCGTGTTGCGTGTATGTCTAAGAGTGTAGCCTCAAAAGAGAAGGCACAGGAGAGTTTTCTCTCGAAAGAATATGGAAGAATACCACTTCATAAGGAAATACAGTTTTGCATAGTAAAGACATTTACATACATATTGGAAACTCTATGAGAAGAAATAACGCATAGTACAAAATTAGCTTGTATCTCCAAAACTACACGTTGTAACTCGAAAAGATTTGGTGTGGCGTGTACGTGTTAACGTGTAGTCTCAAAAGAGTGCCCAAAGGAGAATTTTCTTTCGTCAAAATTTTTCAGAAAATCACGTTTTATGGAAATCCCGCATCATGCGAAATTATCTTGTTTTTCCTAAACAACACGTTGTACCTGGAAAAGCTTTCGTGTTGCGTGAATGTCTAAGTGTGTAGCCTCAAAACAGAAGGCACAGGAGAGTTTTCTCTCGAAAGAATATTGTACAATACCACGTTATAAGGAAATACAATTTTGCATAGTAAAGACAAATACGTACGTATTGGAAACACTTTAAGAGAAGAAATAACGCATCCTACAAATTTAGCTTGTATCTCCAAAACCACACATTGTAACTCGAAAAGAATTGTTGTGGCGTGTACGTCTTAACATGTAGCATCTAAAGAGAACGAAAAGGAGAATTGTTTTTCGTCAAAATTTTTCAGAAAATCACGTTTAAGGAAATCCCGCATCGTGCGAAATTATCTTGTTTTTCCTAATCAACACGTTGTAAGTCGAAAAGCTTTCATGTTGCGTGTATGTCTAAATGTGTAGACTCAAAAGAGAAGGCACAGGAGAGTTTTCTCTCGAAAGAATATGTAAGAATACCACTTCATAAGGAAAAACAGTTTTGCAGAGTAAAGACATAACGTACGTATTGGAAACTCTTTACGAGAAGAAATAACGCATAGTACAAAATTTGCTTGTATCTCAAAAACTACACGTTGTAACTCGATAAGAATTGGTGTGGCGTGTACGTCTTAACGTGTAGTCTCAAAAGAGAGCCCAAAGGAGAATTTTCTTTCGTCAAAATTTTTCAGAAAATAACGTTTTAAGGAAATCCCGCATCATGCGAAATCATCTTGTTTTTCCTAAACAACACGTTGTAACTCGATAAGCTTTCGTGTTGCGTGAATGTCTAGGTGTGTAGCCTCAAAACAAAAGGCACAGGAGAGTTTTCTCTCGAAAGAATATTGTAGAATACCACGTTATAAGGAAATACAATTTTGCATAGTAAAGACAAATACGTACGTATTGGAAACACTTTACGAGTAGAAATAACGCATCCTACAAAATTAGCTTGTATCTCCAAAACCACACGTTGTAACTCGAAAAGAATTGTTGTGGCGTGTACGTCTTAACATGTAGCATCAAAAGAGAACCCAAAGGAGAATTTTCTTTCGTCAAAATTTTTCAGAAAATCACGTTTTAAGGAAATCCCGCATCGTGCGAAATTATCTTGTTTTTCCTAAACAACACGTTGTAACTCAAAAAGCTTTCATGTTGCGTGTATGTCTAAGTGTGTAGCCTCAAAAGAGAAGGCACAGGAGAGTTTTCTCTCGAAAGAATATGTAAGAATACCACTTCATAAGGAAGTACAATTTTGCAGGGTAAAGACATATACGTACTTATTGGAAACTCTTTACGAGAAGAAATAACGCATAGTAAAAAATTAGCTTGTATCTCCAAAACTACACGTTGTAACACGAAAAGAATTGGTGTGGCGTGTACATCTTAACATGAAGCATCTAAAGAGAACCAAAAGGAGAATTTTCTTTCGTCAAAATTTTTCAGAAAATCACGTTTATGGAAATCCCGCATCGTGCGAAATTATCTTGTTTTTCCTAAACAACACGTTGTAACTCGAAAAGCTTTCGTGTTGCGTGTATGTCTAAGTGTGTAGCCTCAAAAGGGAAGGCACAGGAGAGTTTTCTCTCGAAAGAATATGTAAGAAAACCACGTTATAACGAAATACAGTTTTGCAAAGTAAAGACAAATAAGTACTTATTGGAAACACTTTACGAGAAGAAATAACGCATCGTACAAAATTTCCTTGTATCTCCAAAACTACACGTTGTAACTCGAAAAGAATTGTTGTGGCATGTACGTCTTAACATGTAGCATCAAAAGAGAACCCAAAGGAGAATTTTCTTTCGTCAAAATTTTTCAGATAATCACGTTTTAAGGAAATCCCGCATCGTGCGAAATTATCTTGTTTTTCCTAAACAAGACGTTGTAACTCGAAAAGCTTTCGTGTTGCGTGTATGTCTAAGAGTGTAGCCTCAAAAGAGAAGGCACAGGAGAGTTTTCTCTCGAAAGAATATGGAAGAATACCACTTCATAAGGAAATACAGTTTTGCATAGTAAAGACATTTACATACATATTGGAAACTCTATGAGAAGAAATAACGCATAGTACAAAATTAGCTTGTATCTCCAAAACTACACGTTGTAACTCGAAAAGATTTGGTGTGGCGTGTACGTGTTAACGTGTAGTCTCAAAAGAGTGCCCAAAGGAGAATTTTCTTTCGTCAAAATTTTTCAGAAAATCACGTTTTATGGAAATCCCGCATCATGCGAAATTATCTTGTTTTTCCTAAACAACACGTTGTACCTGGAAAAGATTTCGTGTTGCGTGAATGTCTAAGTGTGTAGCCTCAAAACAGAAGGCACAGGAGAGTTTTCTCTCGAAAGAATATTGTACAATACCACGTTATAAGGAAATACAATTTTGCATAGTAAAGACAAATACGTACGTATTGGAAACACTTTAAGAGAAGAAATAACGCATCCTACAAATTTAGCTTGTATCTCCAAAACCACACATTGTAACTCGAAAAGAATTGTTGTGGCGTGTACGTCTTAACATGTAGCATCTAAAGAGAACGAAAAGGAGAATTGTTTTTCGTCAAAATTTTTCAGAAAATCACGTTTAAGGAAATCCCGCATCGTGCGAAATTATCTTGTTTTTCCTAAACAACACGTTGTAACTCAAAAAGCTTTCATGTTGCGTGTATGTCTAAGTGTGTAGCCTCAAAAGAGAAGGCACAGGAGAGTTTTCTCTCGAAAGAATATGTAAGAATACCACTTCATAAGGAAGTACAATTTTGCAGGGTAAAGACATATACATACTTATTGGAAACTCTTTACGAGAAGAAATAACGCATAGTAAAAAATTAGCTTGTATCTCCAAAACTACACGTTGTAACACGAAAAGAATTGGTGTGGCGTGTACATCTTAACATGAAGCATCTAAAGAGAACCAAAAGGAGAATTTTCTTTCGTCAAAATTTTTCAGAAAATCACGTTTATGGAAATCCCGCATCGTGCGAAATTATCTTGTTTTTCCTAAACAACACGTTGTAACTCGAAAAGCTTTCGTGTTGCGTGTATGTCTAAGTGTGTAGCCTCAAAAGGGAAGGCACAGGAGAGTTTTCTCTCGAAAGAATATGTAAGAAAACCACGTTATAACGAAATACAGTTTTGCAGAGTAAAGACAAATAAGTACTTATTGGAAACACTTTACGAGAAGAAATAACGCATCGTACAAAATTTCCTTGTATCTCCAAAACTACACGTTGTAACTCGAAAAGAATTGTTGTGGCATGTACGTCTTAACATGTAGCATCAAAAGAGAACCCAAAGGAGAATTTTCTTTCGTCAAAATTTTTCAGATAATCACGTTTTAAGGAAATCCCGCATCGTGCGAAATTATCTTGTTTTTCCTAAACAACATGTTGTAACTCAAAAAGCTTTCGTGAGGCCTGTATGTCTAAGTGTGTAGCCTCAAAAGAGTAGGCACAGGAGAGTTTTCTGTTGAAAGAACATTGTAGAATACCACGTTATAAGGAAATACAATTTTGCAGAGTAAAGAAAATACGTACATATTGGAAACACTTTACGAGAAGAAATAACGCATCGTACAAAATTAGCTTGTATCTCCAAATCTACACATTGTAACTCGAAGAGAATTGGTGTGGGGTGTACGTCTTAACATGTAGCATCTAATGAGAACCCAAAGGAGAATTTTCTGTCGTCAAAACGTTAAAGAAAATTATGTTTTAAGGAAATCCCGCATCGTGCGAAATTATCTTGTTTTTCCTAAACCACACGTTGTAACTCAAAAAGCTTTCGTGTTGCGTGTATGTCTAAGTGTGTAGCCTCAAAACAGAAGGCACAGGAGAGTTTTCTGTCGAAAGAATATTGTAGAATACCACGTTATAAGGAAATATAATTTTGCAGAGTAAAGAAAAATACGTACTTATTGGAAACACTTTACCAGAAGGAATAATGCATCGTACAAAATTAGCTTGTATCTCCAAAAGTACACGTTGTAACTCGAAAAGAATTGTTGTGGCGTGTACGTCTTAACATGTAGCATCAAAAGAGAACCCAAAGGAGAATTTTCTTTCGTCAAAATTTTTCAGAAAATCACGTTTTAAGGAAATCCCGCATCGTGCGAAATTATCTTGTTTTTCCTAAACAATAAGTTGTAACTCAAAAAGCTTTCATGTTGCGTGTATGTCTAAGTGTGTAGCCTCAAAAGAGAAGGCACAGGAGGGTTTTCTCTCGAAAGAATATGTAAGAATACCACTTCATAAGGAAGTACAGTTTTGCAGGTAAAGACATATACGTACTTATTGGAAACTCTTTACGAGAAGAAATAACGCATAGTAAAAAATTAGCTTGTATCTCCAAAACTACACGTTGTAACACGAAAAGAATTGGTGTGGCGTGTACATCTTAACATGTAGCATCTAAAGAGAACCAAAAGGAGAATTTTCTTTCGTCAAAATTTTTCAGAAAATCACGTTTATGGAAATCCCGCATAGTGCGAAATTATCTTGTTTTTCCTAAACAAGACGTTGTAACTCGAAAAGCTTTCGTGTTGCGTGTATGTCTAAGAGTGTAGCCTCAAAAGAGAAGGCACAGGAGAGTTTTCTCTCGAAAGAATATGGAAGAATACCACTTCATAAGGAAATACAGTTTTGCATAGTAAAGACATTTACATACATATTGGAAACTCTATGAGAAGAAATAACGCATAGTACAAAATTAGCTTGTATCTCCAAAACTACACGTTGTAACTCGAAAAGATTTGGTGTGGCGTGTACGTGTTAACGTGTAGTCTCAAAAGAGTGCCCAAAGGAGAATTTTCTTTCGTCAAAATTTTTCAGAAAATCACGTTTTATGGAAATCCCGCATCATGCGAAATTATCTTGTTTTTCCTAAACAACACGTTGTACCTGGAAAAGCTTTCGTGTTGCGTGAATGTCTAAGTGTGTAGCCTCAAAACAGAAGGCACAGGAGAGTTTTCTCTCGAAAGAATATTGTACAATACCACGTTATAAGGAAATACAATTTTGCATAGTAAAGACAAATACGTACGTATTGGAAACACTTTAAGAGAAGAAATAACGCATCCTACAAATTTAGCTTGTATCTCCAAAACCACACATTGTAACTCGAAAAGAATTGTTGTGGCGTGTACGTCTTAACATGTAGCATCTAAAGAGAACGAAAAGGAGAATTGTTTTTCGTCAAAATTTTTCAGAAAATCACGTTTAAGGAAATCCCGCATCGTGCGAAATTATCTTGTTTTTCCTAAACAACACGTTGTAACTCAAAAAGCTTTCATGTTGCGTGTATGTCTAAGTGTGTAGCCTCAAAAGAGAAGGCACAGGAGAGTTTTCTCTCGAAAGAATATGTAAGAATACCACTTCATAAGGAAGTACAATTTTGCAGGGTAAAGACATATACGTACTTATTGGAAACTCTTTACGAGAAGAAATAACGCATAGTAAAAAATTAGCTTGTATCTCCAAAACTACACGTTGTAACACGAAAAGAATTGGTGTGGCGTGTACATCTTAACATGAAGCATCTAAAGAGAACCAAAAGGAGAATTTTCTTTCGTCAAAATTTTTCAGAAAATCACGTTTATGGAAATCCCGCATCGTGCGAAATTATCTTGTTTTTCCTAAACAACACGTTGTAACTCGAAAAGCTTTCGTGTTGCGTGTATGTCTAAGTGTGTAGCCTCAAAAGGGAAGGCACAGGAGAGTTTTCTCTCGAAAGAATATGTAAGAAAACCACGTTATAACGAAATACAGTTTTGCAGAGTAAAGACAAATAAGTACTTATTGGAAACACTTTACGAGAAGAAATAACGCATCGTACAAAATTTCCTTGTATCTCCAAAACTACACGTTGTAACTCGAAAAGAATTGTTGTGGCATGTACGTCTTAACATGTAGCATCAAAAGAGAACCCAAAGGAGAATTTTCTTTCGTCAAAATTTTTCAGATAATCACGTTTTAAGGAAATCCCGCATCGTGCGAAATTATCTTGTTTTTCCTAAACAACATGTTGTAACTCAAAAAGCTTTCGTGAGGCCTGTATGTCTAAGTGTGTAGCCTCAAAAGAGTAGGCACAGGAGAGTTTTCTGTTGAAAGAACATTGTAGAATACCACGTTATAAGGAAATACAATTTTGCAGAGTAAAGAAAATACGTACATATTGGAAACACTTTACGAGAAGAAATAACGCATCGTACAAAATTAGCTTGTATCTCCAAATCTACACATTGTAACTCGAAGAGAATTGGTGTGGGGTGTACGTCTTAACATGTAGCATCTAATGAGAACCCAAAGGAGAATTTTCTGTCGTCAAAACGTTAAAGAAAATTATGTTTTAAGGAAATCCCGCATCGTGCGAAATTATCTTGTTTTTCCTAAACCACACGTTGTAACTCAAAAAGCTTTCGTGTTGCGTGTATGTCTAAGTGTGTAGCCTCAAAACAGAAGGCACAGGAGAGTTTTCTGTCGAAAGAATATTGTAGAATACCACGTTATAAGGAAATATAATTTTGCAGAGTAAAGAAAAATACGTACTTATTGGAAACACTTTACCAGAAGGAATAATGCATCGTACAAAATTAGCTTGTATCTCCAAAAGTACACGTTGTAACTCGAAAAGAATTGTTGTGGCGTGTACGTCTTAACATGTAGCATCAAAAGAGAACCCAAAGGAGAATTTTCTTTCGTCAAAATTTTTCAGAAAATCACGTTTTAAGGAAATCCCGCATCGTGCGAAATTATCTTGTTTTTCCTAAACAATAAGTTGTAACTCAAAAAGCTTTCATGTTGCGTGTATGTCTAAGTGTGTAGCCTCAAAAGAGAAGGCACAGGAGGGTTTTCTCTCGAAAGAATATGTAAGAATACCACTTCATAAGGAAGTACAGTTTTGCAGGTAAAGACATATACGTACTTATTGGAAACTCTTTACGAGAAGAAATAACGCATAGTAAAAAATTAGCTTGTATCTCCAAAACTACACGTTGTAACACGAAAAGAATTGGTGTGGCGTGTACATCTTAACATGTAGCATCTAAAGAGAACCAAAAGGAGAATTTTCTTTCGTCAAAATTTTTCAGAAAATCACGTTTATGGAAATCCCGCATAGTGCGAAATTATCTTGTTTTTCCTAAACAAGACGTTGTAACTCGAAAAGCTTTCGTGTTGCGTGTATGTCTAAGAGTGTAGCCTCAAAAGAGAAGGCACAGGAGAGTTTTCTCTCGAAAGAATATGGAAGAATACCACTTCATAAGGAAATACAGTTTTGCATAGTAAAGACATTTACATACATATTGGAAACTCTATGAGAAGAAATAACGCATAGTACAAAATTAGCTTGTATCTCCAAAACTACACGTTGTAACTCGAAAAGATTTGGTGTGGCGTGTACGTGTTAACGTGTAGTCTCAAAAGAGTGCCCAAAGGAGAATTTTCTTTCGTCAAAATTTTTCAGAAAATCACGTTTTATGGAAATCCCGCATCATGCGAAATTATCTTGTTTTTCCTAAACAACACGTTGTACCTGGAAAAGCTTTCGTGTTGCGTGAATGTCTAAGTGTGTAGCCTCAAAACAGAAGGCACAGGAGAGTTTTCTCTCGAAAGAATATTGTACAATACCACGTTATAAGGAAATACAATTTTGCATAGTAAAGACAAATACGTACGTATTGGAAACACTTTAAGAGAAGAAATAACGCATCCTACAAATTTAGCTTGTATCTCCAAAACCACACATTGTAACTCGAAAAGAATTGTTGTGGCGTGTACGTCTTAACATGTAGCATCTAAAGAGAACGAAAAGGAGAATTGTTTTTCGTCAAAATTTTTCAGAAAATCACGTTTAAGGAAATCCCGCATCGTGCGAAATTATCTTGTTTTTCCTAATCAACACGTTGTAAGTCGAAAAGCTTTCATGTTGCGTGTATGTCTAAATGTGTAGACTCAAAAGAGAAGGCACAGGAGAGTTTTCTCTCGAAAGAATATGTAAGAATACCACTTCATAAGGAAAAACAGTTTTGCAGAGTAAAGACATAACGTACGTATTGGAAACTCTTTACGAGAAGAAATAACGCATAGTACAAAATTTGCTTGTATCTCAAAAACTACACGTTGTAACTCGATAAGAATTGGTGTGGCGTGTACGTCTTAACGTGTAGTCTCAAAAGAGAGCCCAAAGGAGAATTTTCTTTCGTCAAAATTTTTCAGAAAATAACGTTTTAAGGAAATCCCGCATCATGCGAAATCATCTTGTTTTTCCTAAACAACACGTTGTAACTCGATAAGCTTTCGTGTTGCGTGAATGTCTAGGTGTGTAGCCTCAAAACAAAAGGCACAGGAGAGTTTTCTCTCGAAAGAATATTGTAGAATACCACGTTATAAGGAAATACAATTTTGCATAGTAAAGACAAATACGTACGTATTGGAAACACTTTACGAGTAGAAATAACGCATCCTACAAAATTAGCTTGTATCTCCAAAACCACACGTTGTAACTCGAAAAGAATTGTTGTGGCGTGTACGTCTTAACATGTAGCATCAAAAGAGAACCCAAAGGAGAATTTTCTTTCGTCAAAATTTTTCAGAAAATCACGTTTTAAGGAAATCCCGCATCGTGCGAAATTATCTTGTTTTTCCTAAACAACACGTTGTAACTCAAAAAGCTTTCATGTTGCGTGTATGTCTAAGTGTGTAGCCTCAAAAGAGAAGGCACAGGAGAGTTTTCTCTCGAAAGAATATGTAAGAATACCACTTCATAAGGAAGTACAATTTTGCAGAGTAAAGACAAATACGTACGTATTGGAAACTCTTTATGAGAAGTAATAACGCATCTTACAAAATTAGCTTGTATCTCCAAAACTACACGTTGTAACTCGAAAAGAATTGTTGTGGCGTGTACGTCTTAACGTGTAGCCTCAAAAGAGAACCCAAAGAGAATTTTCTTTCGTCAAAATTTTTCAGAAAATCACGTATTGAGGAAATTCAGCATCGTGCGAAATTATCTTGTTTTTCCTAAACAACACGTTTTAAGTCGAAAAGCTTTCGTGTTGCGTGTATGTCTAAGTGTGTAGCCTCAAAAGAGAAGGCACAGGAGAGTTTTCTCTCGAAAGAATATGTAAGAATACCACTTCACAAGGAAGTACAGTTTTGCAGAGTAAAGACATATACGTTCGTATTGGAAACTCTTTAGGAGAAGAAATAACGCATAGTACAAAATTAGCTTCTATCTCCAAAACTACACGTTGTAACTCGAAAAGAATTAGTGTGGCGTGTACGTCTTAACATGTAGCAGCTAAGGAGAACCAAAAGGAGAATTTTCTTTCGTCAAAATTTTTCAGAAAATCACGTTTTAAGGAAATCCCGCATCGTGCGAAATTATCTTGTTTTTCCTAAACAACACGTTGTAACTCGAAAAGCTGTCGTGTTGCGTGTATGTCTAAGTGTGTAGCCTCAAAAGAGAAGGCACAGGAGAGTTTTCTCTCGAAAGAATATGTAAGAATACCACTTCATAAGGAAATACAGTTTTGCAGAGTAAAGACATATACGTACATATTGGAAACTCTATGAGAAGAAATAACGCATAGTACAAAATTAGCTTGTATCTTCAAAACTACACGTTGTAACTCGAAAAGAATTGGTGTGGCGTGTACGACTTAACGTGTAGTCTCAAAAGAGTGAACAAAGTAGAATTTTCTTTCATCAAAATTTTTCAGAAAATCACGTTTTAAGGAAATCCCGCATCGTGCGAAATTATCTTGTTTTTCCTAAACAACACGTTGTAACTCGAAAAGCTTTCGTGTTGCGTGTATGTCTAAGTGTGTAGCCTCAAAACAGAAGGCACCGGAGAGTTTTCTCTCGAAAGAATATTGTAGAATACCACGTTATAAGGAAATACAATTTTGCAGAGTAAAGACAAATACGTACTTATTGGAAACTCTTTATGAGAAGTAATAACGCATCTTACAAAATTAGCTTGTATCTCCAAAACTACACGTTGTAACTCGAAAAGAGTTGTTGTGGCGTGTACGTCTTAACGTGTAGCCTCAAAAGAGAACCCAAAGGAGAATTTTCTTTCGTCAAAATTTTTCAGAAAATCACGTATTGAGGAAATTCAGCATCGTGCGAAATTATCTTGTTTTTCCTAAACAACACGTTTTAAGTCGAAAAGCTTTCGTGTTGCGTGTATGTCTAAGTGTGTAGCCTCAAAAGAGAAGGCACAGGAGAGTTTTCTCTCGAAAGAATATGTAAGAATACCACTTCACAAGGAAGTACAGTTTTGCAGAGTAAAGACATATACGTACGTATTGGAAACTCTTTAGGAGAAGAAATAACGCATAGTACAAAATTAGCTTCTATCTCCAAAACTACACGTTGTAACTCGAAAAGAATTGGTGTGGCGTGTACGTCTTAACATGTAGCAGCTAAAGAGAACCAAAAGGAGAATTTTCTTTCGTCAAAATTTCTCAGAAAATCACGTTTTAAGGAAATCCCGCATCGTGCGAAATTATCTTGTTTTTCCTAAACAACACGTTGTAACTCGAAAAGCTGTCGTGTTGCGTGTATGTCTAAGTGTGTAGCCTCAAAAGAGAAGGCACAGGAGAGTTTTCTCTCGAAAGAATATGTAAGAATACCACTTCATAAGGAAATACAGTTTTGCAGAGTAAAGACATATACGTACATATTGGAAACTCTATGAGAAGAAATAACGCATAGTACAAAATTAGCTTGTATCTTCAAAACTACACGTTGTAACTCGAAAAGAATTGGTGTGGCGTGTACGACTTAACGTGTAGTCTCAAAAGAGTGAACAAAGTAGAATTTTCTTTCATCAAAATTTTTCAGAAAATCACGTTTTAAGGAAATCCCGCATCGTGCGAAATTATCTTGTTTTTCCTAAACAACACGTTGTAACTCGAAAAGCTTTCGTGTTGCGTGTATGTCTAAGTGTGTAGCCTCAAAACAGAAGGCACCGGAGAGTTTTCTCTCGAAAGAATATTGTAGAATACCACGTTATAAGGAAATACAATTTTGCAGAGTAAAGACAAATACGTACTTATTGGAAACTCTTTATGAGAAGTAATAACGCATCTTACAAAATTAGCTTGTATCTCCAAAACTACACGTTGTAACTCGAAAAGAATTGTTGTGGCGTGTACGTCTTAACGTGTAGCCTCAAAAGAGAACCCAAAGGAGAATTTTCTTTGGTCAAAATTTTTCAGAAAATCACGTATTGAGGAAATTCAGCATCGTGCGAAATTATCTTGTTTTTCCTAAACAACACGTTTTAAGTCGAAAAGCTTTCGTGTTGCGTGTATGTCTAAGTGTGTAGCCTCAAAAGAGAAGGCACAGGAGAGTTTTCTCTCGAAAGAATATGTAAGAATACCACTTCACAAGGAAGTACAGTTTTGCAGAGTAAAGACATATACGTACGTATTGGAAACTCTTTAGGAGAAGAAATAACGCATAGTACAAAATTAGCTTCTATCTCCAAAACTACACGTTGTAACTCGAAAAGAATTGGTGTGGCGTGTACGTCTTAACATGTAGCAGCTAAAGAGAACCAAAAGGAGAATTTTCTTTCGTCAAAATTTTTCAGAAAATCACGTTTTAAGGAAATCCCGCATCGTGCGAAATTATCTTGTTTTTCCTAAACAACACGTTGTAACTCGAAAAGCTGTCGTGTTGCGTGTATGTCTAAGTGTGTAGCCTCAAAAGAGAAGGCACAGGAGAGTTTTCTCTCGAAAGAATATGTAAGAATACCACTTCATAAGGACATACAGTTTTGCAGAGTAAAGACATATACGTACATATTGGAAACTCTATGAGAAGAAATAACGCATAGTACAAAATTAGCTTGTATCTCAAAACTACACGTTGTAACTCGAAAAGAATTGGTGTGGCGTGTACGACTTAACGTGTAGTCTCAAAAGAGTGAACAAAGTAGAATTTTCTTTCATCAAAATTTTTCAGAAAATCACGTTTTAAGGAAATCCCGCATCGTGAGAAATTATCTTGTTTTTCCTAAACAACACGTTGTAACTCGAAAAGCTTTCGTGTTGCGTGTATGTCTAAGTGTGTAGCCTCAAAACAGAAGGCACCGGAGAGTTTTCTCTCGAAAGAATATTGTAGAATACCACGTTATAAGGAAATACAATTTTGCAGAGTAAAGACAAATACGTACTTATTGGAAACTCTTTATGAGAAGTAATAACGCATCTTACAAAATTAGCTTGTATCTCCAAAACTACACGTTGTAACTCGAAAAGAATTGTTGTGGCGTGTACGTCTTAACGTGTAGCCTCAAAAGAGAACCCAAAGGAGAATTTTCTTTCGTCAAAATTTTTCAGAAAATCACGTATTGAGGAAATTCAGCATCGTGCGAAATTATCTTGTTTTTCCTAAACAACACGTTTTAAGTCGAAAAGCTTTCGTGTTGCGTGTATGTCTAAGTGTGTAGCCTCAAAAGAGAAGGCACAGGAGAGTTTTCTCTCGAAAGAATATGTAAGAATACCACTTCACAAGGAAGTACAGTTTTGCAGAGTAAAGACATATACGTAAGTATTGGAAACTCTTTAGGAGAAGAAATAACGCATCATACAAAATTAGCTTGTATCTCCAAAACTACACGTTGTAACTCGAAAAGAATTGGTGTGGCGTGTACGTCTTAACATGTAGCATCTAAAGAGAACCAAAAGGAGAATTTTCTTTCGTCAAAATTTTTCAGAAAATCACGTTTAAAGGAAATCCCGCATCCTGCGAAATTATCTTGTTTTTCCTAAACAACACGTTGTAACTCAAAAAGCTTTCGTGTTGCGTGAATGTCTAAGTGTGTAGCCTCAAAACAGAAGGCACAGGAGAGTTTTCTCTCGAAAGAATATTGTACAATACCACGTTATAAGGAAATACAATTTTGCATAGTAAAGACAAATACGTACGTATTGGAAACACTTTAAGAGAAGAAATAACGCATCCTAAGTAATTAGCTTGTATCTCCAAAACCACACGTTGTAACTCGAAAAGAATTGTTGTGGCGTGTACGTCTTAACATGTAGCATCTAAAGAGAACGAAAAGGAGAATTTTCTTTCGTCAAAATTTTTCAGAAAATCACGTTTAAGGAAATCCCGCATCGTGAGAAATTATCTTGTTTTTCCTAAACAACACGTTGTAAGTCGAAAAGCTTTCATGTTGCGTGTATGTCTAAGTGTGTAGACTCAAAAGAGAAGGCACAGGAGAGTTTTCTCTCGAAAGAATATGTAAGAATACCACTTCATAAGGAAATACAGTTTTGCAGAGTAAAGACATAACGTACGTATTGGAAACTCTTTACGAGAAGAAATAACGCATAGTACAAAATTTGCTTGTATCTCCAAAACTACACGTTGTAACTCGAAAAGAATTAGTGTGGCGTGTATGTCTTAACGTTTAGTATCAAAAGAGAGCCCAAAGGAGAATTTTCTTTCGTCAAAATTTTTCAGAAAATCACGTTTTAAGGAAATCCCACATCATGCGAAATTATCTTGTTTTTCCTAAACAACACGTTGTACCTCGAAAAGCTTTCATGTTGCGTGAATGTCTAAGTGTGTAGCCTCAAAACAGAAGGCACAGGAGAGTTTTCTCTCGAAAGAATATTGTAGAATACCACGTTATAAGGAAATATAATTTTGCATAGTAAAGACAAATACGTACGTATTGGAAACACTTTACGAGAAGAAATAACGCATCCTACAAAATTAGCTTGTATCTCCAAAACCACACGTTGTAACTCGAAAAGAATTGTTGTGGCGTGTACGTCTTAACATGTAGCATCAAAAGAGAACCCAAAGGGGAATTTTCTTTCGTCAAAATTTTTCAGAAAATCACGTTTTAAGGAAATCCCGCATCGTGCGAAATTATCTTGTTTTTCCTAAACAACACGTTTTAACTCAAAAAGCTTACGTGTTGCGTGTATGTCTAAGTGTGTAGCCTCAAAAGAGAAGGCACAGGAGAGTTTTCCCTCGAAAGAATATGTACGAATACCACTTCTTAAGGAAGTACAGTTTTGCAGGCTAAAGACATATACGTACGTATTGGAAACTCTTTACGAGAAGAAATAACGCATAGTAAAAAATTAGCTTGTATCTCCAAAACTACACGTTGTAACACGAAAAGAATTGGTGTGGCGTGTACATCTTAACATGTAGCATCTAAAGAGAATGAAAAGGAGAATTTTCTTTCGTCAAAATTTTTCTGAAAATCACGTTTATGGAAATCCCGCATCGTGCGAAATTATCTTGTTTTTCCTAAACAACACGTTGTAACTCGAAAAGCTTTCGTGTTGCATGTATGTCTAAGTGTGTAGCCTCAAAACAGAAGGCACAGGAGAGTTTTCTCTCGAAAGAATATGTAAGAATACCACGTTATAAGGAAATACAATTTTGCAGAGTAAAGACAAATACGTACTTATTGGAAACACTTTACGAGAAGAAATAACGCATAGTACAAAATTAGCTTGTATCGCCAAAACTACACGTTGTAACTCGAAAAGAATTGGTGTGGCATGTACGTCTTAACATGTAGCATTTAAAGAGAACCAAAAGGAGAATTTTCTATCGTCAAAATTTTTCAGAAAATAAGGTTTATGGAAATCCCGCATCGTGCGAAATTATCTTGTTTTTCCTAAACAACACGTTTAACTCAAAAAGCTTTCGTGTTGCGTGTATGTCTAAGTGTGTAGCCTCAAAAGAGAAGGCACAGGAGAGTTTTCCCTTGAAAGAATATGTAAGAATACCACTTCATAAGGAAATACAGTTTTGCAGAGTAAAGACATATACGTACGTATTGGAAACTCTTTACTAGAAGAAAAAACGCATAGTACAAAATTAGCTTGTATCTCCAAAACTACACGTTGTAACTCGAAAAGAATTGGTGTGGCGTGTACGTCTTAACGTGTAGTCCCAAAATAGAGCCCAAAGGAGAATTTTCTTTCGTCAAAATTTTTCATAAAATCACGTTTTAAGGAAATCCCGCACCGTGAGAAATTATCATGTTTTTCCTAAACAACACGTTGTAACTCGAAAAGCTTTCGTGTTGCGAGTATGTCTAAGTGTGTAGCCTCAAAACAGAAGGCACAGGAGAGTTTTCTGACGAAAGAATATTGTAGAATACCACGTTATAAGGAAATACAGTTTTGCAGAGTAAAGACAAATACGTACGTATTGTAAACACTTTACGAGAAAAAATAAAGCATCGTAAAAAATTAGCTTGTATCTCCAAAACTACACGTTGTAACTCGAAAAGAATTGTTGTGGCGTGTACGTCTTAACATGTAGCATCTAAAGAGAACCAAAAGGAGAATTTTCTTTCGTCAAAATTTTTCAGAAAATCACGTTTTAAGGAAATCCCGCATCGTGCGAAATTATCTTGTTTTTCCTAAACAACACGTTGTAACTCGAAAAGCTGTCGTGTTGCGTGTATGTCTAAGTGTGTAGCCTCAAAAGAGAAGGCACAGGAGAGTTTTCTCTCGAAAGAATATGTAAGAATACCACTTCATCAGGATATACAGTTTTGCAGAGTAAAGACATATACGTACATATTGGAAACTCTATGAGAAGAAATAACGCATAGTACAAAATTAGCTTGTATCTCCAAAACTACACGTTGTAACTCGAAAAGAATTGGTGTGGCGTGTACGTCTTAACGTGTAGTCTCAAAAGAGTGAAAAAAGTAGAATTTTCTTTCATCAAAATTTTTCAGAAAATCACGTTTTAAGGAAATCCCGCATGGTGCGAAATTATCTTGTTTTTCCTAAACAACACGTTGTAACTCGAAAAGCTTTCGTGTTGCGTGTATGTCTAAGTGTGTAGCCTCAAAACAGAAGGCACAGGAGAGTTTTCTATCGAAAGAATATTGTAGAATACCACGTTATAAGGAAATACAATTTTGCAGAGTAAAGACAAATACGTACTTATTGGAAACACTTTACGAGAAGAAATAACGCATAGTACAAAATTAGCTTGTATCGCCAAAACTACACGTTGTAACTCGAAAAGAATTGTTGTGGCATGTACGTCTTAACATGTAGCATCTAAAGAGAATCAAAAGGAGAATTTTCTTTCGTCAAAATTTTTCAGAAAATAACGTTTATGGAAATCCCGCATCGTGCGAAATTATCTTGTTTTTCCTAAACAACACGTTGTAACTCAAAAAGCTTTCGTGTTGCGTGTATGTCTAAGTGTGTAGCCTCAAAAGAGAAGGCACAGGAGAGTTTTCTCTCGAAAGAATATGTAAGAATACCACTTCATAAGGAAATACAGTTTTGCAGAGTAAAGACATAACGTACGTATTGGAAACTCTTTACGAGAAGAAATAACGCATAGTACAAAATTTGCTTGTATCTCCAAAACTACACGTTGTAACTCGAAAAGAATTAGTGTGGCGTGTATGTCTTAACGTTTAGTATCAAAAGAGAGCCCAAAGGAGAATTTTCTTTCGTCAAAATTTTTCAGAAAATCACGTTTTAAGGAAATCCCACATCATGCGAAATTATCTTGTTTTTCCTAAACAACACGTTGTACCTCGAAAAGCTTTCATGTTGCGTGAATGTCTAAGTGTGTAGCCTCAAAACAGAAGGCACAGGAGAGTTTTCTCTCGAAAGAATATTGTAGAATACCACGTTATAAGGAAATATAATTTTGCATAGTAAAGACAAATACGTACGTATTGGAAACACTTTACGAGAAGAAATAACGCATCCTACAAAATTAGCTTGTATCTCCAAAACCACACGTTGTAACTCGAAAAGAATTGTTGTGGCGTGTACGTCTTAACATGTAGCATCAAAAGAGAACCCAAAGGGGAATTTTCTTTCGTCAAAATTTTTCAGAAAATCACGTTTTAAGGAAATCCCGCATCGTGCGAAATTATCTTGTTTTTCCTAAACAACACGTTTTAACTCAAAAAGCTTACGTGTTGCGTGTATGTCTAAGTGTGTAGCCTCAAAAGAGAAGGCACAGGAGAGTTTTCCCTCGAAAGAATATGTACGAATACCACTTCTTAAGGAAGTACAGTTTTGCAGGCTAAAGACATATACGTACGTATTGGAAACTCTTTACGAGAAGAAATAACGCATAGTAAAAAATTAGCTTGTATCTCCAAAACTACACGTTGTAACACGAAAAGAATTGGTGTGGCGTGTACATCTTAACATGTAGCATCTAAAGAGAATGAAAAGGAGAATTTTCTTTCGTCAAAATTTTTCTGAAAATCACGTTTATGGAAATCCCGCATCGTGCGAAATTATCTTGTTTTTCCTAAACAACACGTTGTAACTCGAAAAGCTTTCGTGTTGCATGTATGTCTAAGTGTGTAGCCTCAAAACAGAAGGCACAGGAGAGTTTTCTCTCGAAAGAATATGTAAGAATACCACGTTATAAGGAAATACAATTTTGCAGAGTAAAGACAAATACGTACTTATTGGAAACACTTTACGAGAAGAAATAACGCATAGTACAAAATTAGCTTGTATCGCCAAAACTACACGTTGTAACTCGAAAAGAATTGGTGTGGCATGTACGTCTTAACATGTAGCATTTAAAGAGAACCAAAAGGAGAATTTTCTATCGTCAAAATTTTTCAGAAAATAAGGTTTATGGAAATCCCGCATCGTGCGAAATTATCTTGTTTTTCCTAAACAACACGTTTAACTCAAAAAGCTTTCGTGTTGCGTGTATGTCTAAGTGTGTAGCCTCAAAAGAGAAGGCACAGGAGAGTTTTCCCTTGAAAGAATATGTAAGAATACCACTTCATAAGGAAATACAGTTTTGCAGAGTAAAGACATATACGTACGTATTGGAAACTCTTTACTAGAAGAAAAAACGCATAGTACAAAATTAGCTTGTATCTCCAAAACTACACGTTGTAACTCGAAAAGAATTGGTGTGGCGTGTACGTCTTAACGTGTAGTCCCAAAATAGAGCCCAAAGGAGAATTTTCTTTCGTCAAAATTTTTCATAAAATCACGTTTTAAGGAAATCCCGCACCGTGAGAAATTATCATGTTTTTCCTAAACAACACGTTGTAACTCGAAAAGCTTTCGTGTTGCGAGTATGTCTAAGTGTGTAGCCTCAAAACAGAAGGCACAGGAGAGTTTTCTGACGAAAGAATATTGTAGAATACCACGTTATAAGGAAATACAGTTTTGCAGAGTAAAGACAAATACGTACGTATTGTAAACACTTTACGAGAAAAAATAAAGCATCGTAAAAAATTAGCTTGTATCTCCAAAACTACACGTTGTAACTCGAAAAGAATTGTTGTGGCGTGTACGTCTTAACATGTAGCATCTAAAGAGAACCAAAAGGAGAATTTTCTTTCGTCAAAATTTTTCAGAAAATCACGTTTTAAGGAAATCCCGCATCGTGCGAAATTATCTTGTTTTTCCTAAACAACACGTTGTAACTCGAAAAGCTGTCGTGTTGCGTGTATGTCTAAGTGTGTAGCCTCAAAAGAGAAGGCACAGGAGAGTTTTCTCTCGAAAGAATATGTAAGAATACCACTTCATCAGGATATACAGTTTTGCAGAGTAAAGACATATACGTACATATTGGAAACTCTATGAGAAGAAATAACGCATAGTACAAAATTAGCTTGTATCTCCAAAACTACACGTTGTAACTCGAAAAGAATTGGTGTGGCGTGTACGTCTTAACGTGTAGTCTCAAAAGAGTGAAAAAAGTAGAATTTTCTTTCATCAAAATTTTTCAGAAAATCACGTTTTAAGGAAATCCCGCATGGTGCGAAATTATCTTGTTTTTCCTAAACAACACGTTGTAACTCGAAAAGCTTTCGTGTTGCGTGTATGTCTAAGTGTGTAGCCTCAAAACAGAAGGCACAGGAGAGTTTTCTATCGAAAGAATATTGTAGAATACCACGTTATAAGGAAATACAATTTTGCAGAGTAAAGACAAATACGTACTTATTGGAAACACTTTACGAGAAGAAATAACGCATAGTACAAAATTAGCTTGTATCGCCAAAACTACACGTTGTAACTCGAAAAGAATTGTTGTGGCATGTACGTCTTAACATGTAGCATCTAAAGAGAATCAAAAGGAGAATTTTCTTTCGTCAAAATTTTTCAGAAAATAACGTTTATGGAAATCCCGCATCGTGCGAAATTATCTTGTTTTTCCTAAACAACACGTTGTAACTCAAAAAGCTTTCGTGTTGCGTGTATGTCTAAGTGTGTAGCCTCAAAAGAGAAGGCACAGGAGAGTTTTCCCTCGAAAGAATATGTAAGAATACCACTTCATGAGGAAATACAGTTTTGCAGAGTAAAGACATATACGTACGTATTGGAAACTCTTTACGAGAAGAAAAAACGCATAGTACAAAATTAGCTTGTATCTCCAAAACTACACGTTGTAACACGAAAAGAATTGGTGTGGCGTGTACGTCTTAACGTGTAGTCTCAAAATAGAGCCCAAAGGAGAATTTTCTTTCGTCAAAATTTTTCAGAAAATCACGTTTTAAGGAAATCCTGCACCGTGCGAAATTATCTTGTTTTTCCTAAACAACACGTTGTAACTCGAAAAGATTTCGTGTTGCGAGTATGTCTAAGTGTGTAGCCTCAAAACAGAAGGCACAGGAGAGTTTTCTGACGAAAGAATATTGTAGAATACCACGTTATAAGGAAATACAATTTTGCAGAGTAAAGACAAATACGTACGAATTGGAAACACTTTACGAGAAGAAATAAAGCATCCTAAAATATTAGCTTGTATCTCCAAAACTACACGTTGTAACTCGAAAAGAATTGTTGTGGCGTGTACGTCTTAACATGTAGCATCTAAAGAGAACCAAAAGCAGAATTTTCTTTCGTCAAAATTTTTCAGAAAATCACGTTTTAAGGAAATCCCGCACCGTGAGAAGTTATCTTGTTTTTCCTAAAGAACACGTTGTAACTCGAAAAGCTGTCGTGTTGCGTGTATGTCTAAGTTTGTAGCCTCAAAAGTGAAGGCACAGGAGAGTTTTCTCTCGAAAGAATATGTAAGAATACCACTTCATAAGGAAATACAGTTTTGCAGAGTAAAGACATATACGTACATATTGGAAACTCGATGAGAAGAAATAACGCATCTTACAAAATTAGCTTGTATCTCCAAAACTACACGTTGTAACTCGAAAAGAATTGGTGTGGCATGTACGTCTTAATGTGTAGTCTCAAAAGAGTGAACAAAGTAGAATTTTCTTTCATCAAAATTTTTCGGAAAATCACGTTTTAAGGAAATCCCGCATCGTGCGAAATTATCTTGTTTTTCCTAAACAACACGTTGTAACTCGAAAAGCTTTCGTGTTGCGTGTATGTCTAAGTGTGTAGCCTCAAAACAGAAGGCACCGGAGAGTTTTCTCTCGAAAGAATATTGTAGAATACCACGTTATAAGGAAATACAATTTTGCAGAGTAAAGACAAATACGTACGTATTGGAAACTCTTTATGAGAAGCAATAATGCATCTTACAAAATTAGCTTGTATCTCCAAAACTACACGTTGTAACTCGAAAAGAATTGTTGTGGCGTGTACGTCTTAACGTGTAGCCTCAAAAGAGAACCCAAAGGAGAATTTTCTTTCGTCAAAATTTTTCAGAAAATCGCGTATTGAGGAAATTCCGCATCGTGCGAAATTATCTTGTATTTCCTAAACACCACGTTGTAAGTCGAAAAGCTTTCGTGTTGCGTGTATGTCTAAGTGTGTAGCCTCAAAAGAGAAGGCACAGAGAGTTTTCTCTCGAAAGAATATGTAAGAATACCACTTCATAAGGAAGTACAGTTTTGCAGAGTAAAGACATATACGTACGTATTGGAAACTCTTTAGGAGAAGAAATAAAGCATAGTACAAAATTAGCTTGTATCTCCAAAACTACACGTAGTAACTCGAAAAGTATTGGTGTGGCATGTACGTCTTAACATGTAGCATCTAAAGAGAACCAAAAGGAGAATTTTCTTTCGTCAAAATTTTTCAGAAAATCACGTTTATGGAAATCCTGCAACTTGCGAAATTATCTTGTTTTTCCTAAACAACACGTTGTAACTCGAAAAACTTTCGTGTTGCGTGTATGTCTAAGTGTGTAGCCTCAAAACAGAAGGCACAGAAGAGTTTTCTATCGAAAGAATATTGTAGAATACCACGTTATAAGGAAATACAATTTTGCAGAGTAAAGACAAATACGTACTTATAGGAAACACTTTATGAGAAGAAATAACGCATAGTACAAGATTAGCTTGTATCGCCAAATCTACACGTTGTAACTCGAAAAGAATTGGTGTGGCGTGTACGTCTTAACATGTAGCATCTAAAGAGAACCAAAAGGAGAATTTTCTTTCGTCAAAATTTTTCAGAAAATAACGTTTATGGAAATCCCGCATCGTGCAAAATTATCTTGTTTTTCCTAAACAACACGTTGTAACTCAAAAAGCTTTCGTGTTGCGTGTATGTCTAAGTGTGTAGCCTCAAAAGAGAAGGCACAGGAGAGTTTTCCCTCGAAAGAATATGTAAGAATACCACTTCATAAGGAAATACAGTTTTGCAGAGTAAAGACATATACATACGTATTGGAAACTCTTTACGAGAAGAAAAAACGCATAGTACAAAATTAGCTTGTATCTCCAAAACTACACGTTGTAACTCGAAAAGAATTGGTGTGGCGTGTACGTCTTAACGTGTAGTCTCAAAATAGAGCCCAAAGGAGAATTTTCTTTCGTCAAAATTTTTCAGAAAATCACGTTTTAAGGAAATCCCGCACCGTGAGATGTTATCTTGTTTTTCCTAAACAACACGTTGTAACTCGAAAAGCTTTCATGTTGCGAGTATGTCTAAGTGTGTAGCCTCAAAACAGAAGGCACAGGAGAGTTTTCTGACGAAAGAATATTGTAGAATACCACGTTATAAGGAAATACAATTTTGCAGAGTAAAGACAAATACGTACGTATTGGAAACACTTTACGAGAAGAAATAAAGCATCGTAAAAAATTAGCTTGTATTTCCAAAACTACACGTTGTAACTCGAAAAGAATTGTTGTGGCGTGTACGTCTTAACATGTAGCATCTAAAGAGAACCAAAAGGAGAATTTTCTTTCGTCAAAATTTTTCAGAATATCACGTTTTAAGGAAATCCCGCATCGTGCGAAATTATCTTGTTTTTCCTAAACAACATGTTGTAACTCGAAAAGCTTTCGTGTTGCGTGTATGTCTAAGTGTGTAGCCTCAAAACAGAAGGCACCGGAGAGTTTTCTCTCGAAAGAATATTGTAGAATACCACGTTATAAGGAAATACAATTTTGCAGAGTAAAGACAAATATGTACGTATTGGAAACTCTTTATGAGAAGCAATAATGCATCTTACAAAATTAGCTTGTATCTCCAAAACTACACGTTGTAACTCGAAAAGAATTGTTGTGGCGTGTACGTCTTAACGTGTAGCCTCAAAAGAGAACCCAAAGGAGAATTTTCTTTCGTCAAAATTTTTCAGAAAATCGCGTATTGAGGAAATTCCGCATCGTGCGAAATTATCTTGTATTTCCTAAACACCACGTTGTAAGTCGAAAAGCTTTCGTGTTGCGTGTATGTCTAAGTGTGTAGCCTCAAAAGAGAAGGCACAGGAGAGTTTTCTCTCGAAAGAATATGTAAGAATACCACTTCATAAGGAAGTACAGTTTTGCAGAGTAAAGACATATACGTACGTATTGGAAACTCTTTAGGAGAAGAAATAAAGCATAGTACAAAATTAGCTTGTATCTCCAAAACTATACGTTGTAACTCGAAAAGTATTGGTGTGGCATGTACGTCTTAACATGTAGCATCTAAAGAGAACCAAAAGGAGAATTTTCTTTCGTCAAAATTTTTCAGAAAATCACGTTTATGGAAATCCTGCAACTTGCGAAATTATCTTGTTTTTCCTAAACAACACGTTGTAACTCGAAAATCTTTCGTGTTGCGTGTATGTCTAAGTGTGTAGCCTCAAAACAGAAGGCACAGAAGAGTTTTCTAAAGAAAGAATAATGTAGAATACCACGTTATAAGGTAATACAATTTTGCAGAGTAAAGACAAATAGGTACTTATTGGAAACACTTTGCGAGAAGAAATAACGCATAGTACAAGATTAGCCTGTATCGCCAAACCTACACGTTGTAACTCGAAAAAATTGGTGTGGCGTGTACGTCTTAACATGTAGCATCTAAAGAGAACCAAAAGGAGAATTTTCTTTCGTCAAAATTTTTCAGAAAATAACGTTTATGGAAATCCCGCATCGTGCGAAATTATCTTGTTTTTCCTAAACAACACGTTGTAACTCAAAAAGCTTTCGTGTTGCGTGTATGTCTAAGTGTGTAGCCTCAAAAGAGAAGGCACAGGAGAGTTTTCCCTCGAAAGAATATGTAAGAATACCACTTCATAAGGAAATACAGTTTTGCAGAGTAAAGACATATACATACGTATTGGAAACTCTTTACGAGAAGAAAAAACGCATAGTACAAAATTAGCTTGTATCTCCAAAACTACACGTTGTAACTCCAAAAGAATTGGTGTGGCGTGTACGTCTTAACGTGTAGTCTCAAAAGAGAGCCCAAAGGAGAATTTTCTTTCGTCAAAATTTTTCAGAAAATCACGTTTTAAGGAAATCCCGCACCGTGAGAAGTTATCTTGTTTTTCCTAAACAACACGTTGTAACTCGAAAAGCTTTCGTGTTGCGAGTATGTCTAAGTGTGTAGCCTCAAAACAGAAGGCACAGGAGAGTTTTCTGACAAAAGAATATTGTAGAATACCACGTTATAAGGAAATACAATTTTGCAGAGTAAAGACAAATACGTACGTATTGGAAACACTTTACGAGAAGAAATAAAGCATCGTAAAAAATTAGCTTGTATTTCCAAAACTACACGTTGTAACTCGAAAAGAATTGTTGTGGCGTGTACGTCTTAACATGTAGCATCTAAAGAGAACCAAAAGGAGAATTTTCTTTCGTCAAAATTTTTCAGAAAATAACGTTTATGGAAATCCCGCATCGTGCGAAATTATCTTGTTTTTCCTAAACAACACGTTGTAACTCAAAAAGCTTTCGTGTTGCGTGTATGTCTAAGTGTGTAGCCTCAAAAGAGAAGGCACAGGAGAGTTTTCCCTCGAAAGAATATGTAAGAATACCACTTCATAAGGAAATACAGTTTTGCAGAGTAAAGACATATACATACGTATTGGAAACTCTTTACGAGAAGAAAAAACGCATAGTACAAAATTAGCTTGTATCTCCAAAACTACACGTTGTAACTCCAAAAGAATTGGTGTGGCGTGTACGTCTTAACGTGTAGTCTCAAAAGAGAGCCCAAAGGAGAATTTTCTTTCGTCAAAATTTTTCAGAAAATCACGTTTTAAGGAAATCCCGCACCGTGAGAAGTTATCTTGTTTTTCCTAAACAACACGTTGTAACTCGAAAAGCTTTCGTGTTGCGAGTATGTCTAAGTGTGTAGCCTCAAAACAGAAGGCACAGGAGAGTTTTCTGACAAAAGAATATTGTAGAATACCACGTTATAAGGAAATACAATTTTGCAGAGTAAAGACAAATACGTACGTATTGGAAACACTTTACGAGAAGAAATAAAGCATCGTAAAAAATTAGCTTGTATTTCCAAAACTACACGTTGTAACTCGAAAAGAATTGTTGTGGCGTGTACGTCTTAACATGTAGCATCTAAAGAGAACCAAAAGGAGAATTTTCTTTCGTCAAAATCTTTCAGAAAATCACGTTTTAAGGAAATCCCGCATCGTGCGAAATTATCTTGTTTTTCCTAAACAACACGTTTTAACTCGAAAAGCTGTCGTGTTGCGTGTATGTCTAAGTGTGTAGCCTCAAAATAGAAGGCACAGGAGAGTTTTCTCTCGAAAGAATATGTAAGAATACCACTTCATAAGGAAATACAGTTTTGCAGAGTAAAGACATATACGTCCATATTGGAAACTCTATGAGAAGAAATAACGCATAGTACAAAATTAGCTTGTATCTCCAAAACTACACGTTGTAACTCGAAAAGAATTGGTGTGGCGTGTACGTCTTAACGTGTAGTCTCAAAAGAGTGCCCAAAGGAGAATTTTCTTTCGTCAAAATTTTTCAGAAAATCACGTTTTAAGGAAATCCTGCATCGTGCGAAATTATCTTGTTTTTCCTAAAGAACACGTTGTAACTCGAAAAGCTTTCCTGTTGCGTGTATTTCTAAGTGTGTAGCCTCAAAACAGAAGGCACAGGAGAGTTTTCTGTCGAAAGAATATTGTAGAATACCACGTAACAAGGAAATACAATTTTGCAGAGTAAAGACAAATATGTAAGTATTGGAAACACTTTACAAGAAGAAATAATGCATCCTACAAAATTAGCTTGTATCTCCAAATCTACACGTTGTAACTCGAAAAGAATTGGTGTGGCGTGTATGTCTTAACGTGTAGCCTCAAAAGAGAACCCAAAGGAGGATTTTCTTTCGTCAAAATTTTTCGGAAAATCACGTTTTGAGGAAATCCCGCATCGTGCGAAATTATCTTGTTTTTCCTAAACAACACGTTGTAAGTCGAAAAGCTTTCGTGTTGCGTGTATGTCTAAGTGTGTAGCCTCAAAAGAGAAGGCACAGGAGAGGTTTCTCTCAAAAGAATATGTAAGAAAACCACGTTATAACGAAAAACAGTTTTGCAGAGTAAAGACAAATACGTACTTATTGGAAACACTTTACGAGAAGAAATAATGCATCGTACAAAATTAGCTTGTATCTCCAAAACTACAAGTTGTAACTCGAAAAGAATTGTTGTGGCGTGTACGTCTTAACATGTAGCATCTAAAGAGAACCAAAAGGAGATTTTTCTTTCGTCAAATTTTTTTCAGAAAATCACGTTTTAAGGATATCCCGCATCTTGTGAAATTATCTTGTTTTTCCTAAACAACACGTTGTAACTCGAAAAGCTGTCGTGTTGCGTGTATGTCTAAGTGTGTAGCCTCAAAAGAGAAGGCACAGGAGAGTTTTCTCTCGAAAGAATATGTAAGAACACCACTTCATAAGGAAATACAGTTTTGCAGAGTAAAGACATATACGTACATATTGGAAACTCTAAGAGAAGAAATAACGCATAGTACAAAATTAGCTTGTATCTCCAAAACTACACGTTGTAACTCGAAAGAATTGGTGTGTCCTGTACGTCTTAACGTGTATTCTCAAAAGAGTGCCCAAAGGAGAATTTACTTTCGTCAAAATTTTTCAGAAAATCACATTTTAAGGAAATCCCGCATCGTGCGAAATTATCTTGTTTTTCCTAAAAAACACATAACTCGAAAAGCTTTCGTGTTGCGTGTATTTCTAAGTGTGTAGCCTCAAAACAGAAGGCACAGCAGAGTTTTCTGTCGAAAGAATATTGTAGAATACCACGTAATAAGGAAATACAATTTTGCAGAGTAAAGACAAATACATACGTATTGGAAACACTTTACAAGAAGAAATAACGCATCGTACAAAATTAGCTTGTATCTCCAAATCTACACGTTGTAACTCGAAAAGAATTGGTGTGGCGTGTACGTCTTAACGTGTAGCCTCAAAAGAGAACCCAAAGGAGAATTTTCTTTCGTCAAAATTTTTCAGAAAATCGCGTTTTGAGGAAATCCCGCATCGTGCGAAATTATCTTGTTTTTCCTAAACAACACATTGTAAGTCGAAAAGCTTTCTTGTTGGGTGTATGTCTAAGTGTGTAGCCTCAAAAGAGAAGGCAGAGGAGACTTTTCTCTCAAAAGAATATGTAAGAAAACCACGTTATAACGAAATACACTTTTGCAGAGTAAAGACAAATACGTACTTATTGGAAACACTTTACGAGAAGAAATAACGCATCTTACAAAATTAGCTTGTATCTCCAAAACTACACGTTGTAACTCGAAAAGAATTTGTGTGGCATGTACAACTTAACGTGTAGTCTCAAAAGAGTGCCCAAAGGAGAATTTTCTTTCCTGAAAATTTTTCAGAAAATCACGTTTTAAGGAAATACCGCATCGTGCGAAATTATCTTGCTTTTCCTAAACGACAAGTTGTTACTCGAAAAGCTGTCGATTTCCATGTATGTCTAAGTGTGTAGCCTCAAAAGAGAAGGCACAGGAGAGTTTTCTCTCGAAAGAATATGTAAGAATACCACTTCATAAGTAAATACAATTTTGCAGAGTAAAGACATATACGTACATATTGGAAACTCTACTAGAAGAAATAACGCATAGTACAAAATTAGCTTGTATCTCCGAAACTACAAGCTGTAACTCGAAAAGAATTGTTGTGGCGTGTACGTCTTAACATGTAGCATCTAAAGAGAACCCAAAGGAGAATTTTCATTCATCAAAATTTTTCAGAAAATCACGTTTTAAGGAAATCCCGCATCGTGCGAAATTATCTTGTTTTTCCTAAACAACACGTTGTAACTCGAAAAGCTTTCGTGTTGCGTGTATGTCTAAGTGTGTAGCCTCAAAACAGAAGGCACAGGAGAGTTTTCTGTCGAAAGAATATTGTAGAATACCACGTAATAAAGAAATGCAATTTTGCAGAGTAAAGACAAATACGTACTTATTGGAAACACTTTACAAGAAGAAATAACGCATCCTACAAAATTAGCTTGTATCTCCAAATCTACACGTTGTAACTCGAAAATAATTGGTGTGGCGTGTACGTCTTAACGTGTAGCCTCAAAAGAGAACCCAAAGGAGAATTTTCTTTGGTCAAAATTTTTCAGAAAATCGCGATTTGTGGAAATCCCGCATCGTGCGAAATTATCTTGTTTTTCCTAAACAACACATTGTAAGTCGAAAAGCTTTCGTGTTTCGTGTATGTCTAAGTGTGTAGCCTCAAAACAGAAGGCACAGGAGAGTATTCTCTCAAAAGAATATGTAAGAAAACCACGTTATAACGAAATACAGTTTTGCAGAGTAAAGACAAAGACGTACTTATTGGAAACACTTTATGAGAAAAAATAACGCATCATACAAAATTAGCTTGTATCTCCAAAACTACACGTTGTAACTCGAAAAAAAATGGTGTGGTGTATACGTCTTAACGTGTAGTCCAAAAGAGTGCCCAAAAAAGAATTTTCTTTCTTCAAAATTTTTCAGAAAATCACGTTTTAAGGAAATCCCGCATCGTGCGATATTATCTTGTTTTTCCTTAAAACACGTAACTCGAAAAGCTTTCGTGTTGCCTGTATGTCTAAGTGTGTAGCCTCAAAACAGAAGGCACAGGAGAGTTTTCTGTCGAAAGAATATTGTAGAATACCACGTAATAAGGAAATACAATTTTGCAGAGTAAAGACAAATACATACGTATTAGAAACACTTTACAAGAAGAAATAACTCATCGTACAAAATTAGCTTGTATCTCCAAATCTACACGTTGCAACTCGAAAAGAATTGGTGTGGCGTGTAGGTCTTAACGTGTAGCCTCAAAAGAGAACCCAAAGGAGAATTTTCTTTCCTCAAAATTTTTCAGAAAATCGCGTTTTGAGGAAATCCGGCATCGTGCGAAATTATCTTGTTTTTCCTAAACAACACGTTGTAACTCGAAAAGCTTTCGTGTTGCGTGTATGTCTAAGTGTGTAGCCTCAAAAGAGAAGGCACAGGAGAGTTTTCTCTCGAAAGAATATGTAAGAATACCACTTCATAAGGAAATACAGTTTTGCAGAGTAAAGACATATACGTACATATTGGAAACTCTAAGAGAAGAAATAACTAATAGTACAAAATTAGCTTGTATCTCCAAAACTACACATTGTAACTCGAAAAGAATTGATGTGGCGTGTACGTCTTAACGTGTAGTCTCAAAAGAGTGCCCAAAGGAGAATTTTCTTTCGTCAAAATTTTTCAGAAAATCACGTTTTAAGGAAATCCCGCATCGTTCGAAATTATCTTGTTTTTCCTAAAGAACACATTGTAACTCGAAAAGCTTTCCTGTTGCATGTATGTCTAAGTGTGTAGCCTCAAAACAGAAGGCACAGGAGAGTTTTCTGTCGAAAGAATATTGTAGAATACCACGTAATAAAGAAATACAATTTTGCAGAGTAAAGACAAATACGTACGTATTGGAAACACTTTACAAGAAGAAATAACGCATCGTACAAAATTAGCTTGTATCTCCAAATCTACACGTTGTAACTCGAAAAGAATTGGTGTGGCGTGTACATCTTAACGTGTAGCCTCAAAAGAGAACCAAAAGGAGAATTTTCTTTCGTCAAAATTTTTCAGAAAATCGCGTTTTGAGGAAATCCCGCATCGTGCGAAATTATCTTGTTTTTCCTATACAACACATTGTAAGTCGAAAAGCTTTCGTGTTGCGTGTATGTCTAAGTGTGTAGCCTCAAAAGAGAAGGCACAGGAGAGTTTTCTCTCAAAAGAATATGTAAGAAAACCACGTTATAACGAAATACACTTTTGCAGAGTAAAGACAAACACGTACTTATTGGAAAACCTTTACGAGAAGAAATAACGCATCATACAAAATTAGCTTGTATCTCCAAAACTACACGTTGTAACTCGAAAAGAATTGGTTTGGCGTGTACGTCTTAACGTGTAGTCTCAAAAGAGTGCCCAAAGGAGAATTTTCTTTCCTCAAAATTTTTCAGAAAATCACGTTTTAAGGAAATCCTGCATCGTGCGAAATTATCTTGTTTTTCCTAAACGACACGTTGTAACTCGAAAAGCTGTCGTGTTCCATGTATGTCTAAGTGTGTAGCCTAAAAAGAGAAGGCACAGGAGAGTTTTCTCTCGAAAGAATATGTAAGAATACCACTTAATAAGGAAATACAGTTTTGCAGAGTAAAGACATATACATACATATTGGAAATTCTACTAGAAGAAATAACGCATAGTACAAAATTAGCTTGTATCTCCGAAACTACACGTTGTAACTCGAAAAGAATTGCTGTGGCGTTTACGTCTTAACATGTAGCATCAAAAGAGAACCCAAAGGAGAATTTTCATCCATCAAAATTTTTCAGAAAATCACGTTTTAAGGAAATCCCGCATTGTGCGAAATTATCTTGTTTTTCCTAAACAACACGTTGTAACTAAAAAAGCTGTCGTGTTGCGTGTATGTCTAAGTGTGTAGCCTCAAAACAGAAGGCACAGGAGAGTTTTCTCTCCAAAGAATATGTAAGAATACCACTTCATAAGGAAATACAGTTTTGTAGAGTAAAGACATATACGTACATATTGGAAACTCTACGAGAAGAAATAACGCATAGAACAAAATTAGCTTGTATCTCCCAAACTACAGATTGTAACTCAAAAAGAATTGGTGTGGCGTGTACGTCTTAACGTGTAGTCTCAAAAGAGTGCCCAAATGAGAATTTTCTTTCGTCAAAATTTTTCAGAAAATCACGTTTTAAGGAAATCCTGCATTGTGCGAAATTATCTTGTTTTTCCTAAAGAACACGTTGTAACTCGAAAAGCTTTCGTGTTGCGTGTATGTCTAAGTGTGTAGCCTCAAAACAGAAGGCACAGGAGAGTTTTCTCTCGAAAGAATATTGTAGAATACCACGTAATAAAGAAATGCAATTTTGCAGAGTAAAGACAAATAAGTACTTATTGGAAACACTTTACAAGAAGAAATAACGCATCGTACAAAATTAGCTTGTATCTCCAAATCTACACGTTGTAACTCGAAAAGAATTGGTGTGGCGTGTACGTCTTAACGTGTAGCCTCAAAAGAGAACCCAAAGGAGAATTTTCTTTGGTCAAAATTTTTTAGAAAATCGCGTTTTGTGGAAATCCCGCATCGTGCGAAATTATCTTGTTTTTCCTAAACAACACATTGTAAGTCGAAAAGCTTTCGTGTTTCGTGTATGTCTAAGTGTGTAGCCTCAAAACAGAAGGCACAGGAGAGTTTTCTCTCAAAAGAATATGTAAGAAAACCACGTTATAACGAAATACAGTTTTGCAGAGTAAAGACAAAGACGTACTTATTGGAAACACTTTATGAGAAGAAATAACGCATCATACAAAATTAGCTTGTATCTCCAAAACTACACGTTGTAACTCGAAAAAAAATTGGTGTGGTGTGTACGTCTTAACGTGTAGTCTCAAAAGAGTGCCCAAAAGAGAATTTTCTTTCGTCAAAATTTTTCAGAAAATCACGTTTTAAGGAAATCCCGCATCCTGCGATATTATCTTGTTTTTCCTAAAGAACACGTAACTCGAAAAGCTTTCTTGTTGCCTGTATGTCTAAGTGTGTAGCCTCAAAACAGAAGGCACAGGAGAGTTTTCTGTCGAAAGAATATTGTAGAATACCACGTAATAAGGAAATACAATTTTGCAGAGTAAAGACAAATACATACGTATTAGAAACACTTTACAAGAAGAAATAACTCATCGTACAAAATTAGCTTGTATCTCCAAATCTACACGTTGCAACTCGAAAAGAATTGGTGTGGCGTGTAGGTCTTAACGTGTAGCCTCAAAAGAGAACCCAAAGGAGAATTTTCTTTCCTCAAAATTTTTCAGAAAATCGCGTTTTGAGGAAATCCGGCATCGTGCGAAATTATCTTGTTTTTCCTAAACAACACGTTGTAACTCGAAAAGCTTTCGTGTTGCGTGTATGTCTAAGTGTGTAGCCTCAAAAGAGAAGGCACAGGAGAGTTTTCTCTCGAAAGAATATGTAAGAATACCACTTCATAAGGAAATACAGTTTTGCAGAGTAAAGACATATACGTACATATTGGAAACTCTAAGAGAAGAAATAACTAATAGTACAAAATTAGCTTGTATCTCCAAAACTACACATTGTAACTCGAAAAGAATTGATGTGGCGTGTACGTCTTAACGTGTAGTCTCAAAAGAGTGCCCAAAGGAGAATTTTCTTTCGTCAAAATTTTTCAGAAAATCACGTTTTAAGGAAATCCCGCATCGTTCGAAATTATCTTGTTTTTCCTAAAGAACACATTGTAACTCGAAAAGCTTTCCTGTTGCATGTATGTCTAAGTGTGTAGCCTCAAAACAGAAGGCACAGGAGAGTTTTCTGTCGAAAGAATATTGTAGAATACCACGTAATAAAGAAATACAATTTTGCAGAGTAAAGACAAATACGTACGTATTGGAAACACTTTACAAGAAGAAATAACGCATCGTACAAAATTAGCTTGTATCTCCAAATCTACACGTTGTAACTCGAAAAGAATTGGTGTGGCGTGTACATCTTAACGTGTAGCCTCAAAAGAGAACCAAAAGGAGAATTTTCTTTCGTCAAAATTTTTCAGAAAATCGCGTTTTGAGGAAATCCCGCATCGTGCGAAATTATCTTGTTTTTCCTATACAACACATTGTAAGTCGAAAAGCTTTCGTGTTGCGTGTATGTCTAAGTGTGTAGCCTCAAAAGAGAAGGCACAGGAGAGTTTTCTCTCAAAAGAATATGTAAGAAAACCACGTTATAACGAAATACACTTTTGCAGAGTAAAGACAAACACGTACTTATTGGAAAACCTTTACGAGAAGAAATAACGCATCATACAAAATTAGCTTGTATCTCCAAAACTACACGTTGTAACTCGAAAAGAATTGGTTTGGCGTGTACGTCTTAACGTGTAGTCTCAAAAGAGTGCCCAAAGGAGAATTTTCTTTCCTCAAAATTTTTCAGAAAATCACGTTTTAAGGAAATCCTGCATCGTGCGAAATTATCTTGTTTTTCCTAAACGACACGTTGTAACTCGAAAAGCTGTCGTGTTCCATGTATGTCTAAGTGTGTAGCCTAAAAAGAGAAGGCACAGGAGAGTTTTCTCTCGAAAGAATATGTAAGAATACCACTTAATAAGGAAATACAGTTTTGCAGAGTAAAGACATATACATACATATTGGAAATTCTACTAGAAGAAATAACGCATAGTACAAAATTAGCTTGTATCTCCGAAACTACACGTTGTAACTCGAAAAGAATTGCTGTGGCGTTTACGTCTTAACATGTAGCATCAAAAGAGAACCCAAAGGAGAATTTTCATCCATCAAAATTTTTCAGAAAATCACGTTTTAAGGAAATCCCGCATTGTGCGAAATTATCTTGTTTTTCCTAAACAACACGTTGTAACTAAAAAAGCTGTCGTGTTGCGTGTATGTCTAAGTGTGTAGCCTCAAAACAGAAGGCACAGGAGAGTTTTCTCTCCAAAGAATATGTAAGAATACCACTTCATAAGGAAATACAGTTTTGTAGAGTAAAGACATATACGTACATATTGGAAACTCTACGAGAAGAAATAACGCATAGAACAAAATTAGCTTGTATCTCCCAAACTACAGATTGTAACTCGAAAAGAATTGGTGTGGCGTGTACGTCTTAACGTGTAGTCTCAAAAGAGTGCCCAAATGAGAATTTTCTTTCGTCAAAATTTTTCAGAAAATCACGTTTTAAGGAAATCCTGCATTGTGCGAAATTATCTTGTTTTTCCTAAAGAACACGTTGTAACTCGAAAAGCTTTCGTGTTGCGTGTATGTCTAAGTGTGTAGCCTCAAAACAGAAGGCACAGGAGAGTTTTCTCTCGAAAGAATATTGTAGAATACCACGTAATAAAGAAATGCAATTTTGCAGAGTAAAGACAAATAAGTACTTATTGGAAACACTTTACAAGAAGAAATAACGCATCGTACAAAATTAGCTTGTATCTCCAAATCTACACGTTGTAACTCGAAAAGAATTGGTGTGGCGTGTACGTCTTAACGTGTAGCCTCAAAAGAGAACCCAAAGGAGAATTTTCTTTGGTCAAAATTTTTTAGAAAATCGCGTTTTGTGGAAATCCCGCATCGTGCGAAATTATCTTGTTTTTCCTAAACAACACATTGTAAGTCGAAAAGCTTTCGTGTTTCGTGTATGTCTAAGTGTGTAGCCTCAAAACAGAAGGCACAGGAGAGTTTTCTCTCGAAAGAATATTGTAGAATACCACGTAATAAAGAAATGCAATTTTGCAGAGTAAAGACAAATAAGTACTTATTGGAAACACTTTACAAGAAGAAATAACGCATCGTACAAAATTAGCTTGTATCTCCAAATCTACACGTTGTAACTCGAAAAGAATTGGTGTGGCGTGTACGTCTTAACGTGTAGCCTCAAAAGAGAACCCAAAGGAGAATTTTCTTTGGTCAAAATTTTTTAGAAAATCGCGTTTTGTGGAAATCCCGCATCGTGCGAAATTATCTTGTTTTTCCTAAACAACACATTGTAAGTCGAAAAGCTTTCGTGTTTCGTGTATGTCTAAGTGTGTAGCCTCAAAACAGAAGGCACAGGAGAGTTTTCTCTCAAAAGAATATGTAAGAAAACCACGTTATAACGAAATACAGTTTTGCAGAGTAAAGACAAAGACGTACTTATTGGAAACAGTTTATGAGAAGAAATAACGCATCATACAAAATTAGCTTGTATCTCCAAAACTACACGTTGTAACTCGAAAAAAAATTGGTGTGGTGTGTACGTCTTAACGTGTAGTCTCAAAAGAGTGCCCAAAAGAGAATTTTCTTTCGTCAAAATTTTTCAGAAAATCACGTTTTAAGGAAATCCCGCATCCTGCGATATTATCTTGTTTTTCCTAAAGAACACGTAACTCGAAAAGCTTTCTTGTTGCCTGTATGTCTAAGTGTGTAGCCTCAAAACAGAAGGCACAGGAGAGTTTTCTGTCGAAAGAATATTGTAGAATACCACGTAATAAGGAAATACAATTTTGCAGAGTAAAGACAAATACATACGTATTAGAAACACTTTACAAGAAGAAATAACTCATCGTACAAAATTAGCTTGTATCTCCAAATCTACACGTTGCAACTCGAAAAGAATTGGTGTGGCGTGTAGGTCTTAACGTGTAGCCTCAAAAGAGAACCCAAAGGAGAATTTTCTTTCCTCAAAATTTTTCAGAAAATCGCGTTTTGAGGAAATCCGGCATCGTGCGAAATTATCTTGTTTTTCCTAAACAACACGTTGTAACTCGAAAAGCTTTCGTGTTGCGTGTATGTCTAAGTGTGTAGCCTCAAAAGAGAAGGCACAGGAGAGTTTTCTCTCGAAAGAATATGTAAGAATACCACTTCATAAGGAAATACAGTTTTGCAGAGTAAAGACATATACGTACATATTGGAAACTCTAAGAGAAGAAATAACTAATAGTACAAAATTAGCTTGTATCTCCAAAACTACACATTGTAACTCGAAAAGAATTGATGTGGCGTGTACGTCTTAACGTGTAGTCTCAAAAGAGTGCCCAAAGGAGAATTTTCTTTCGTCAAAATTTTTCAGAAAATCACGTTTTAAGGAAATCCCGCATCGTTCGAAATTATCTTGTTTTTCCTAAAGAACACATTGTAACTCGAAAAGCTTTCCTGTTGCATGTATGTCTAAGTGTGTAGCCTCAAAACAGAAGGCACAGGAGAGTTTTCTGTCGAAAGAATATTGTAGAATACCACGTAATAAAGAAATACAATTTTGCAGAGTAAAGACAAATACGTACGTATTGGAAACACTTTACAAGAAGAAATAACGCATCGTACAAAATTAGCTTGTATCTCCAAATCTACACGTTGTAACTCGAAAAGAATTGGTGTGGCGTGTACATCTTAACGTGTAGCCTCAAAAGAGAACCAAAAGGAGAATTTTCTTTCGTCAAAATTTTTCAGAAAATCGCGTTTTGAGGAAATCCCGCATCGTGCGAAATTATCTTGTTTTTCCTATACAACACATTGTAAGTCGAAAAGCTTTCGTGTTGCGTGTATGTCTAAGTGTGTAGCCTCAAAAGAGAAGGCACAGGAGAGTTTTCTCTCAAAAGAATATGTAAGAAAACCACGTTATAACGAAATACACTTTTGCAGAGTAAAGACAAACACGTACTTATTGGAAAACCTTTACGAGAAGAAATAACGCATCATACAAAATTAGCTTGTATCTCCAAAACTACACGTTGTAACTCGAAAAGAATTGGTTTGGCGTGTACGTCTTAACGTGTAGTCTCAAAAGAGTGCCCAAAGGAGAATTTTCTTTCCTCAAAATTTTTCAGAAAATCACGTTTTAAGGAAATCCTGCATCGTGCGAAATTATCTTGTTTTTCCTAAACGACACGTTGTAACTCGAAAAGCTGTCGTGTTCCATGTATGTCTAAGTGTGTAGCCTAAAAAGAGAAGGCACAGGAGAGTTTTCTCTCGAAAGAATATGTAAGAATACCACTTAATAAGGAAATACAGTTTTGCAGAGTAAAGACATATACATACATATTGGAAATTCTACTAGAAGAAATAACGCATAGTACAAAATTAGCTTGTATCTCCGAAACTACACGTTGTAACTCGAAAAGAATTGCTGTGGCGTTTACGTCTTAACATGTAGCATCAAAAGAGAACCCAAAGGAGAATTTTCATCCATCAAAATTTTTCAGAAAATCACGTTTTAAGGAAATCCCGCATTGTGCGAAATTATCTTGTTTTTCCTAAACAACACGTTGTAACTAAAAAAGCTGTCGTGTTGCGTGTATGTCTAAGTGTGTAGCCTCAAAACAGAAGGCACAGGAGAGTTTTCTCTCCAAAGAATATGTAAGAATACCACTTCATAAGGAAATACAGTTTTGTAGAGTAAAGACATATACGTACATATTGGAAACTCTACGAGAAGAAATAACGCATAGAACAAAATTAGCTTGTATCTCCCAAACTACAGATTGTAACTCGAAAAGAATTGGTGTGGCGTGTACGTCTTAACGTGTAGTCTCAAAAGAGTGCCCAAATGAGAATTTTCTTTCGTCAAAATTTTTCAGAAAATCACGTTTTAAGGAAATCCTGCATTGTGCGAAATTATCTTGTTTTTCCTAAAGAACACGTTGTAACTCGAAAAGCTTTCGTGTTGCGTGTATGTCTAAGTGTGTAGCCTCAAAACAGAAGGCACAGGAGAGTTTTCTCTCGAAAGAATATTGTAGAATACCACGTAATAAAGAAATGCAATTTTGCAGAGTAAAGACAAATAAGTACTTATTGGAAACACTTTACAAGAAGAAATAACGCATCGTACAAAATTAGCTTGTATCTCCAAATCTACACGTTGTAACTCGAAAAGAATTGGTGTGGCGTGTACGTCTTAACGTGTAGCCTCAAAAGAGAACCCAAAGGAGAATTTTCTTTGGTCAAAATTTTTTAGAAAATCGCGTTTTGTGGAAATCCCGCATCGTGCGAAATTATCTTGTTTTTCCTAAACAACACATTGTAAGTCGAAAAGCTTTCGTGTTTCGTGTATGTCTAAGTGTGTAGCCTCAAAACAGAAGGCACAGGAGAGTTTTCTCTCAAAAGAATATGTAAGAAAACCACGTTATAACGAAATACAGTTTTGCAGAGTAAAGACAAAGACGTACTTATTGGAAACACTTTATGAGAAGAAATAACGCATCATACAAAATTAGCTTGTATCTCCAAAACTACACGTTGTAACTCGAAAAAAAATTGGTGTGGTGTGTACGTCTTAACGTGTAGTCTCAAAAGAGTGCCCAAAAGAGAATTTTCTTTCGTCAAAATTTTTCAGAAAATCACGTTTTAAGGAAATCCCGCATCCTGCGATATTATCTTGTTTTTCCTAAAGAACACGTAACTCGAAAAGCTTTCTTGTTGCCTGTATGTCTAAGTGTGTAGCCTCAAAACAGAAGGCACAGGAGAGTTTTCTGTCGAAAGAATATTGTAGAATACCACGTAATATGGAAATACAATTTTGCAGAGTAAAGACAAATACATACGTATTAGAAACACTTTACAAGAAGAAATAACTCATCGTACAAAATTAGCTTGTATCTCCAAATCTACACGTTGTAACTCGAAAAGAATTGGTGTGGCATGTAGGTCTTAACGTGTAGCCTCAAAAGAGAACCCAAAGGAGAATTTTCTTTCGTCAAAATTTTTCAGTAAATCGCGTTTCGAGGAAATCCCGCATCGTGCGAAATTATCTTGTTTTTCCTAAACAACACATTGTAAGTCGAAAAGCTTTCGTGTTGCGTGTATGTCTAAGTGTGTAGCCTCAAAAGAGAAGGCACGGGAGAGTTTTCTCTCAAGAGAATATGTAAGAAAACCACGTTATAACGAAATACAGTTTTGCAGAGTAAAGACAAATACGTACTTATTGGAAACACTTTACGAGAAGAAATAACGCATCGTACAAAATTAGCTTGTATCTCCAAAACTACACGTTGTAACTCGAAAAGAATTGGTGTGGCGTGTACGTCTTAACGTGTAGTCTCAAGAGTGCCCAAAGGAGAATTTTCTTACCTCAAAATTTTTCAGAAAATCACGTTTTAAGGAAATCCCGCATCGTGCGAAATTATCTTGTTTTTCCTAAACAATACGTTGTAATTCGAAAAGCATTTGTGTTGCGTGTATGTCTAAGTGTGTAGCCTCAAAAGAGAAGGCACAGGAGAGTTTTCTCTCGAAAGAATATGTAAGAATACCACTTCATAAGGAAATACAGTTTTGCAGAGTAAAGACATATACGTACATATTGGAAACTCTAAGAGAAGAAATAACTAATAGTACAAAATTAGCTTGTATCTCCAAAACTACACGTTGTAACTCGAAAAGAATTGGTGTGGCGTATAAGTCTTAACGTGTAGTCTCAAAAGAGTGCCCAAATGAGAATTTACTTTCGTCAAAATTTTTCAGAAAATCATGTTTTAAGGAAATCCCGCATCGTGCGAAATTATCTTGTTTTTCCTAAAGAACACGTTGTAACTCGAAAAGCTTTCCTGTTGCGTGTATGTCTAAGTGTGTAGCCTCAAAAGAGAAGGCACAGGAGAGTTTTCTGTCGAAAGAATATTGTAGAATACCACGTAATAAAGAAATAAAATTTTGCAGAGTAAAGACAAATACGTACGTATTGGAAACACTTTACAAGAAGAAATAACGCATCGTACAAAATTAGCTTGTATCTCCAAATCTACACGTTGTAACTCGAAAAGAATTGGTGTGGCGTGTACGTCTTAACGTGTAGCCTCAAAAGAGAACCCAAAAGAGAATTTTCTTTCGTCAAAATTTTTCAGAAAATCCCGTTTTGAGGAAATCCCGCATCGTGCGAAATTCTCTTGTTTTTCCTAAACAACACATTGTAAGTCGAAAAGCTTTCGTGTTGCGTGTATGTCTAAGTGTGTAGCCTCAAAAGAGAAGGCACAGGAGAGTTTTCTCTCAAAAGAATATGTAAGAAAACCACGTTATAACGAAATACAGTTTTGCAGAGTAAAGACAAATACGTACTTATTGGAAACACTTTACGAGAAGAAATAAAGCATCGTACAAAATTAGCTTGTATCTCCAAAACTACACGTTGTAACTCGAAAAGAATTGGTGTGGCGGGTACGTCTTAACGTGTAGTCTCAAGAGTGCGCAAAGGAGAATTTTCTTACCTCAAAATTTTTCAGAAAATCACGTTTTAAGGAAATCCCGCATCGTGCGAAATTATCTTGTTTTTCCTAAACAACACGTTGTAACTCGAAAAGCTTTTGTGTTGCGTGTATGTCTAAGTGTGTAGCCTCAAAAGAGAAGGCACAGGAGAGTTTTCTCTCGAAAGAATATGTAAGAATACCACTTCATAAGGAAATACAATTTTGCAGAGTAAAGACATATACGTACATATTGGAAACTCTAAGAGAAGAAATAACTAATAGTACAAAATTAGCTTGTATCTCCAAAACTACACGTTGTAACTCGAAAAGAATTGGTGTGGCATGTACGTCTTAACGTGTAGTCTCAAAAGAGTGCCTAAAGGAGAATTTACTTTCGTCAAAATTTTTCAGAAAATCACGTTTTAAGGAAATCCCGCATCGTGCGAAATTATCTTGTTTTTCCTATAGAACACGTTGTAACTCGAAAAGCTTTCCTGTTGCGTGTATGTCTAAGTGTGTAGCCTCAAAAGAGAAGGCACAGGAGAGTTTTCTGTCGAAAGAATATTGTAGAATACCACGTAATAAAGAAATAAAATTTTGCAGAGTAAAGACAAATACGTACGTATTGGAAACACTTTACAAGAAGAAATAATGCATCGTACAAAATTAGCTTGTATCTCCAAATCTACACGTTGTAACTCGAAAAGAATTGGTGTGGCGTGTACGTCTTAACGTGTAGCCTCAAAAGAGAACCCAAAAGAGAATTTTCTTTCGTCAAAATTTTGCAGAAAATCGCGTTTTGAGGAAATCCCGCATCGTGCGAAATTCTCTTGTTTTTCCTAAACAACAAGTTTTAAGTCGAAAAGCTTTCGTGTTGTGTGTATGTCTAAGTGTGTAGCCTCAAAAGAGAAGGCACAGGAGAGTTTTCTCTCAAAAGAATATGTAAGAAAAGCACATTATAACGAAATACAGTTTTGCAGAGTAAAGACAAATACGTACTTATTGGAAACACTTTACAAGAAGAAATAACGCATCGTACAAAATTAGCTTATATCTCCAAAACTACACGTTGTATCACGAAAAGAATTGGTGTGGCCTGTAGGTCTTAACTTGTAGTCTCAAAAGAGTGCCCAAAGGAGAATTTTCTTTCGTCAAAATTTTTCAGAAAATCACGTTTTAAGGAAATCCCGCATCGTGCGAAATTATCTTGTTTTTCCTAAAAAACACATAACTCGAAAAGCTTTCGTGTTGCATGTATTTCTAAGTGTGTAGCCTCAAAACAGAAGGCACAGGAGAGTTTTCTGTCGAAAGAATATTGTAGAATACCACGTAATAAGGAAATACAATTTTGCAGAGTAAAGACAAATACATACGTATTGGAAACACTTTACAAGAAGAAATAACGCATCGTACAAAATTAGCTTGTATCTCCAAATCTACACGTTGTAACTCGAAAAGAATTGGTGTGGCGTGTACGTCTTAACGTGTAGCCTCAAAAGAGAACCCAAAGTAGAATTTTCTTTCGTCAAAATTTTTCAGAAATCGCGTTTTGAGGAAATCCCGCATCATGCGATATTATCTTGTTTTTCCTAAAGAACACGTAACTCGAAAAGCTTTCGTGTTGCCTGTATGTCTAAGTGTGTAGCTTCAAAACAGAAGGCACAGGAGAGTTTTCTGTCGAAACAATATTGTAGAATACCATGTAATAAGGAAATACAATTTTGCAGAGTAAACACAAATACATACGTATTAGAAACACTTTACAAGAAGAAATAACTCATCGTACAAAATTAGCTTGTATCTCCAAATCTACACGTTGTAACTCGAAAAGAATTGGTGTGGCGTGTACGTCTTAACGTGTAGCCTCAAAAGAGAACCCAAAGGAGAATTTTCTTTCGTCAAAATTTTTCAGAAACTCGCGTTTTGAGGAAATCCCGCATCGTGCGAAATTATCTTGTTTTTCCTAAACAACACATTGTATGTCGAAAAGCTTTCGTGTTGCGTGTATGTCTAAGTGTGTAGCCTCAAAAGAGAAGGCACAGGAGAGTTTTCTCTCAAAAGAATATGTAAGAAAACCACGTTATAACGAAATACAGTTTTGCAGAGTAAAGACAAATACGTACTTATTGGAAACACTTTAGGAGAAGAAATAACGCATCATACAAAATTAGCTTGTATCTCCAAAACTACACGTTGTAACTCGAAAAAAAATTGGTGTGGTGTGTACGTCTTAACGTGTAGTCTCAAAAGAGTGCCCAAAGGAGAATTTTCTTTCGTCAAAATTTTTCAGAAAATCACGTTTTAAGGAAATCCCGCATCCTGCGATATTATCTTGTTTTTCCTAAAGAACACGTAACTCGAAAAGCTTTCTTGTTGCCTGTATGTCTAAGTGTGTAGCCTCAAAACAGAAGGCACAGGAGAGTTTTCTGTCGAAAGAATATTGTAGAATACCACGTAATAAGGAAATACAATTTTGCAGAGTAAAGACAAATACATACGTATTAGAAACACTTTACAAGAAGAAATAACTCATCGTACAAAATTAGCTTGTATCTCCAAATCTACACGTTGTAACTCGAAAAGAATTGGTGTGGCGTGTAGGTCTTAACGTGTAGCCTCAAAAGAGAACCCAAAGGAGAATTTTCTTTCGTCAAAATTTTTCAGTAAATCGCGTTTCGAGGAAATCCCGCATCGTGCGAAATTATCTTGTTTTTCCTAAACAACACATTGTAAGTCGAAAAGCTTTCGTGTTGCGTGTATGTCTAAGTGTGTAGCCTCAAAAGAGAAGGCACAGGAGAGTTTTCTCTCAAAAGAATATGTAAGAAAACCACGTTATAACGAAATACAATTTTGCAGAGTAAAGACAAATACGTACTTATTGGAAACACTTTACGAGAAGAAATAACGCATCGTACAAAATTAGCTTGTATCTCCAAAACTACACGTTGTAACTCGAAAAGAATTGGTGTGGCGTGTACGTCTTAACGTGTAGTCTCAAGAGTGCCCAAAGGAGAATTTTCTTACCTCAAAATTTTTCAGAAAATCACGTTTTAAGGAAATCCCGCATCGTGCGAAATTATCTTGTTTTTCCTAAACAATACGTTGTAATTCGAAAAGCATTTGTGTTGCGTGTATGTCTAAGTGTGTAGCCTCAAAAGAGAAGGCACAGGAGAGTTTTCTCTCGAAAGAATATGTAAGAATACCACTTCATAAGGAAATACAGTTTTGCAGAGTAAAGACATATACGTACATATTGGAAACTCTAAGAGAAGAAATAACTAATAGTACAAAATTAGCTTGTATCTCCAAAACTACACGTTGTAACTCGAAAAGAATTGGTGTAGCGTATAAGTCTTAACGTGTAGTCTCAAAAGAGTGCCCAAATGAGAATTTACTTTCGTCAAAATTTTTCAGAAAATCATGTTTTAAGGAAATCCCGCATCGTGCGAAATTATCTTGTTTTTCCTAAAGAACACGTTGTAACTTGAAAAGCTTTCCTGTTGCGTGTATGTCTAAGTGTGTAGCCTCAAAAGAGAAGGCACAGGAGAGTTTTCTGTCGAAAGAATATTGTAGAATACCACGTAATAAAGAAATAAAATTTTGCAGAGTAAAGACAAATACGTACGTATTGGAAACACTTTACAAGAAGAAATAACGCATCGTACAAAATTAGCTTGTATCTCCAAATCTACACGTTGTAACTCGAAAAGAATTGGTGTGGCGTGTACGTCTTAACGTGTAGCCTCAAAAGAGAACCCAAAAGAGAATTTTCTTTCATCAAAATTTTTCAGAAAATCCCGTTTTGAGGAAATCCCGCATCGTGCGAAATTCTCTTGTTTTTCCTAAACAACACATTGTAAGTCGAAAAGCTTTCGTGTTGCGTGTATGTCTAAGTGTGTAGCCTCAAAAGAGAAGGCACAGGAGAGTTTTCTCTCAAAAGAATATGTAAGAAAACCACGTTATAACGAAATACAGTTTTGCAGAGTAAAGACAAATACGTACTTATTGGAAACACTTTACGAGAAGAAATAAAGCATCGTACAAAATTAGCTTGTATCTCCAAAACTACACGTTGTAACTCGAAAAGAATTGGTGTGGCGGGTACGTCTTAACGTGTAGTCTCAAGAGTGCGCAAAGGAGAATTTTCTTACCTCAAAATTTTTCAGAAAATCACGTTTTAAGGAAATCCCGCATCGTGCGAAATTATCTTGTTTTTCCTAAACAACACGTTGTAACTCGAAAAGCTTTCGTGTTGCGTGTATGTCTAAGTGTGTAGCCTCAAAAGAGAAGGCACAGGAGAGTTTTCTCTCGAAAGAATATGTAAGAATACCACTTCATAAGGAAATACAATTTTGCAGAGTAAAGTAATATACGTACATATTGGAAACACTAAGAGAAGAAATAACTAATAGTACAAAATTAGCTTGTATCTCCAAAACTACACGTTGTAACTCGAAAAGAATTGGTGTGGCATGTACGTCTTAACGTGTAGTCTCAAAAGAGTGCCGAAAGGAGAATTTACTTTCGTCAAAATTTTTCAGAAAATCACGTTTTAAGGAAATCCCGCATCGTGCGAAATTATCTTGTTTTACCTAAAGAACACGTAACTCGAAAAGCTTTCTTGTTGCCTGTATGTCTAAGTGTGTAGCCTCAAAACAGAAGGCACAGGAGAGTTTTCTGTCGAAAGAATATTGTAGAATACCACGTAATAAGGAAATACAATTTTGCAGAGTAAAGACAAATACATACGTATTAGAAACACTTTACAAGAAGAAATAACTCATCGTACAAAATTAGCTTGTATCTCCAAATCTACACGTTGTAACTCGAAAAGAATTGGTGTGGCGTGTAGGTCTTAACGTGTAGCCTCAAAAGAGAACCCAAAGGAGAATTTTCTTTCGTCAAAATTTTTCAGTAAATCGCGTTTCGAGGAAATCCCGCATCGTGCGAAATTATCTTGTTTTTCCTAAACAACACATTGTAAGTCGAAAAGCTTTCGTGTTGCGTGTATGTCTAAGTGTGTAGCCTCAAAAGAGAAGGCACAGGAGAGTTTTCTCTCAAAAGAATATGTAAGAAAACCACGTTATAACGAAATACAATTTTGCAGAGTAAAGACAAATACGTACTTATTGGAAACACTTTACGAGAAGAAATAACGCATCGTACAAAATTAGCTTGTATCTCCAAAACTACACGTTGTAACTCGAAAAGAATTGGTGTGGCGTGTACGTCTTAACGTGTAGTCTCAAGAGTGCCCAAAGGAGAATTTTCTTACCTCAAAATTTTTCAGAAAATCACGTTTTAAGGAAATCCCGCATCGTGCGAAATTATCTTGTTTTTCCTAAACAATACGTTGTAATTCGAAAAGCATTTGTGTTGCGTGTATGTCTAAGTGTGTAGCCTCAAAAGAGAAGGCACAGGAGAGTTTTCTCTCGAAAGAATATGTAAGAATACCACTTCATAAGGAAATACAGTTTTGCAGAGTAAAGACATATACGTACATATTGGAAACTCTAAGAGAAGAAATAACTAATAGTACAAAATTAGCTTGTATCTCCAAAACTACACGTTGTAACTCGAAAAGAATTGGTGTAGCGTATAAGTCTTAACGTGTAGTCTCAAAAGAGTGCCCAAATGAGAATTTACTTTCGTCAAAATTTTTCAGAAAATCATGTTTTAAGGAAATCCCGCATCGTGCGAAATTATCTTGTTTTTCCTAAAGAACACGTTGTAACTCGAAAAGCTTTCCTGTTGCGTGTATGTCTAAGTGTGTAGCCTCAAAAGAGAAGGCACAGGAGAGTTTTCTGTCGAAAGAATATTGTAGAATACCACGTAATAAAGAAATAAAATTTTGCAGAGTAAAGACAAATACGTACGTATTGGAAACACTTTACAAGAAGAAATAACGCATCGTACAAAATTAGCTTGTATCTCCAAATCTACACGTTGTAACTCGAAAAGAATTGGTGTGGCGTGTACGTCTTAACGTGTAGCCTCAAAAGAGAACCCAAAAGAGAATTTTCTTTCATCAAAATTTTTCAGAAAATCCCGTTTTGAGGAAATCCCGCATCGTGCGAAATTCTCTTGTTTTTCCTAAACAACACATTGTAAGTCGAAAAGCTTTCGTGTTGCGTGTATGTCTAAGTGTGTAGCCTCAAAAGAGAAGGCACAGGAGAGTTTTCTCTCAAAAGAATATGTAAGAAAACCACGTTATAACGAAATACAGTTTTGCAGAGTAAAGACAAATACGTACTTATTGGAAACACTTTACGAGAAGAAATAAAGCATCGTACAAAATTAGCTTGTATCTCCAAAACTACACGTTGTAACTCGAAAAGAATTGCTGTGGCGGGTACGTCTTAACGTGTAGTCTCAAGAGTGCGCAAAGGAGAATTTTCTTACCTCAAAATTTTTCAGAAAATCACGTTTTAAGGAAATCCCGCATCGTGCGAAATTATCTTGTTTTTCCTAAACAACACGTTGTAACTCGAAAAGCTTTCGTGTTGCGTGTATGTCTAAGTGTGTAGCCTCAAAAGAGAAGGCACAGGAGAGTTTTCTCTCGAAAGAATATGTAAGAATACCACTTCATAAGGAAATACAATTTTGCAGAGTAAAGTAATATACGTACATATTGGAAACACTAAGAGAAGAAATAACTAATAGTACAAAATTAGCTTGTATCTCCAAAACTACACGTTGTAACTCGAAAAGAATTGGTGTGGCATGTACGTCTTAACGTGTAGTCTCAAAAGAGTGCCGAAAGGAGAATTTACTTTCGTCAAAATTTTTCAGAAAATCACGTTTTAAGGAAATCCCGCATCGTGCGAAATTATCTTGTTTTACCTAAAGAACACGTTGTAACTCGAAAAGCTTTCCTGTTGCGTGTATGTCTAAGTGTGTAGCCTCAAAAGAGAAGGCACAGGAGAGTTTTCTGTCGAAAGAATATTGTAGAATACCACGTAATAAAGAAATAAAATTTTGCAGAGTAAAGACAAATACGTACGTATTGGAAACACTTTACAAGAAGAAATAACGCATCGTACAAAATTAGCTTGTATCTCCAAATCTACACGTTGTAACTCGAAAAGAATTGGTGTGGCGTGTACGTCTTAACGTGTAGCCTCAAAAGAGAACCCAAAAGGGAATTTTCTTTCGTCAAAATTTTGCAGAAAATCGCGTTTTGAGGAAATCCCGCAACGTGCGAAATTATCTTGTTTTTCCTAAACAACACGTTTTAAGTCGAAAAGCTTTCGTGTTGTGTGTATGTCTAAGTGTGTAGCCTCAAAAGAGAAGGCACAGGAGAGTTTTCTCTCAAAAGAATATGTAAGAAAAGCACGTTATAACGAAATACAGTTTTGCAGAGTAAAGACAAATACGTACTTATTGGAAACACTTTACGAGAAGAAATAACGCATCGTACAAAATTAGCTTATATCTCCAAAACTACACGTTGTATCACGAAAAGAATTGGTGTGGCCTGTACGTCTTAACTTGTAGTCTCAAAAGAGTGCCCAAAGGAGAATTTTCTTTCGTCAAAATTTTTCAGAAAATCACGTTTTAAGGAAATCCCGCATCGTGCGAAATTATCTTGTTTTTCCTAAAAAACACATAACTCGAAAAGCTTTCGTGTTGCATGTATTTCTAAGTGTGTAGCCTCAAAACAGAAGGCACAGGAGAGTTTTCTGTCGAAAGAATATTGTAGAATACCACGTAATAAGGAAATACAATTTTGCAGAGTAAAGACAAATACATACGTATTGGAAACACTTTACAAGAAGAAATAACGCATCGTACAAAATTAGCTTGTATCTCCAAATCTACACGTTGTAACTCGAAAAGAATTGGTGTGGCGTGTACGTCTTAACGTGTAGCCTCAAAAGAGAACCCAAAGGAGAATTTTCATTCGTCAAAATTTTTCAGAAATCGCGTTTTGAGGAAATCCCGCATCATGCGATATTATCTTGTTTTTCCTAAAGAACACGTAACTCGAAAAGCTTTCGTGTTGCCTGTATGTCTAAGTGTGTAGCTTCAAAACAGAAGGCACAGGAGAGTTTTCTGTCGAAACAATATTGTAGAATACCATGTAATAAGGAAATACAATTTTGCAGAGTAAACACAAATACATACGTATTAGAAACACTTTACAAGAAGAAATAACTCATCGTACAAAATTAGCTTGTATCTCCAAATCTACACGTTGTAACTCGAAAAGAATTGGTGTGGCGTGTACGTCTTAACGTGTAGCCTCAAAAGAGAACCCAAAGGAGAATTTTCTTTCGTCAAAATTTTTCAGAAACTCGCGTTTTGAGGAAATCCCGCATCGTGCGAAATTATCTTGTTTTTCCTAAACAACACATTGTATGTCGAAAAGCTTTCGTGTTGCGTGTATGTCTAAGTGTGAAGCCTCAAGAGAAGGCACAGGAGAGTTTTTTCTCGAAAGAATATGTAAGAATACCACTTCATAAGGAAATACAGTTTTGCAGAGTAAAGACATATACGTACATATTGGAAACTCTAAGAGAAGAAATAACTAATAGTACAAAATTAGCTTGTATCTCCAAAACTACAGGTTGTAACTCGAAAAGAATTGGTGTGGCGTGTACGTCTTAACGTGTAGTCTCAAAAGAGTGCCCAAAGGAGTATTTACTTTCGTCAAGATTTTTCAGAAAATCACGTTTTAAGGAAATCCCGCATCGTGCGAAATTATCTTGATTTTCCTAAAGAACACGTTGTAACTCGAAAAGCTTTCCTGTTGTGTGTATGTCTAAGTGTGTAGCCTCAAACAGAAGGCACAGGAGAGTTTTCTGTCGAATGAATATTGTAGAATACCACGTAATAAAGAAATACAATTTTGCAGAGTAAAGACAAATACGTACGTATTGGAAACACTTTACAAGAAGAAATAATGCATCATACAAAATTAGCTTGTATCTCCAAATCTACACGTTGTAACTCGAAAAGAATTGGTGTGGCGTGTACGTCTTAACGTGTAGCCTCAAAAGAGAACCCAAAAGAGAATTTTCTTTCGTCAAAATTTTTCAGAAAATCCCGTTTTGAGGACTCCCGCATCGTGCGAAATTTTCTTGTTTTTCCTAAACAACACGTTGTAAGTCGAAAAGCTTTCGTGTTGCGTGTATGTCTAAGTGTGTAGCCTCATAAGAGAAGGCACAGGAGAGTTTTCTCTCAAAAGAATATGTAAGAAAAGCACGTTATAACGAAATACAGTTTTGCAGAGTAAAGACAAATACGTACTTATTGGAAACACTTTACGAGAAGAAATAACGCATCGTACAAAATTAGCTTGTATCTCCAAAACAGCACGTTATAACTCGAAAAGAATTTGTGTGGCCTGTACGTCTTAACGTGTAGTCTCAAAAGAGTGCCCAAAGGAGAATTTTCTTTCGTCAAAATTTTTCAGAAAATCACGTTTTAAGGAAATCCCGCATCGTGCGAAATTATCTTGTTTTTCCTAATCAACACTTTGTAACTCGAAAAGCTGTCGGGTTCCATGTATGTCTAAGTGTGTAGCCTCAAAAGAGAAGGCACAGGAGAGTTTTCTGTCGAAAGAATATTGTAGAATACCACGTAATAAAGAAATAAAATTTTGCAGAGTAAAGACAAATACGTACGAATTGGAAACACTTTACAAGAAGAAATAACACATCGTACAAAATTAGCTTGTATCTCCAAATCTCCACGTTGTAACTCGAAAAGAATTGGTGTGGCGTGTACGTCTTAACGTGTAGCCTCAAAAGAGAACCCAAAAGAGAATTTTCTTTCGTCAAAATTTTTCAGAAAATCCCGTTTTGAGGAAATCCCGCATCGTGCGAAATTCTCTTGTTTTTCCTAAACTACACGTTTTAAGTCGAAAAGCTTTCGGGTTGCGTGTATGTCTAAGTGTGTAGCCTCAAAAGAGAAGGCACAGGAGAGTTTTCTCTCAAAAGAATATGTAAGAAAACCACGTTATAACGAAATACTGTTTTGCAGAGTAAAGACAAATACGTACTTATTGGAAACACTTTACGAGAAGAAATAACGCATCCTACAAAATTAGCTTGTATCTCCAAAACTACACGTTGTATCTCGAAAAGAATTGGTGTGGCCTGTACGTCTTAACGTGTAGTCTCAAAAGAGTGCCCAAAGGAGAATTTTCTTTCGTCAAAATTTTTCAGAAAATCACGTTTTAAGGAAATCCCGCATCGTGCGAAATTATCTTGTTTTTCCTAAAGAACACGTAACTCGAAAAGCTTTCGTGTTGCGTGTATGTCTAAGTGTGTAGCCTCAAAACAGAAGGCACAGGAGAGTTTTCTGTCGAAAGAATATTGTAGAATACCACTTAATAAGGAAATACAATTTTGCAGAGTAAAGACAAATACATACGTATTAGAAACACTTTACAAGAAGAAATAACTCATCGTACAAAATTAGCTTGTATCTCCAAATCTACACGTTGTAACTCGAAAAGAATTGTTGTGGCGTGTACGTCTTAACGTGTAGCCTCAAAAGAGAACCCAAAAGAGAATTTTCTTTCGTCAAAATTTTTCAGAAAATCCCGTTTTGAGGACTCCCGCATCGTGCGAAATTTTCTTGTTTTTCCTAAACAACACGTTGTAAGTCGAAAAGCTTTCGTGTTGCGTGTATGTCTAAGTGTGTAGCCTCATAAGAGAAGGCACAGGAGAGTTTTCTCTCAAAAGAATATGTAAGAAAAGCACGTTATAACGAAATACAGTTTTGCAGAGTAAAGACAAATACGTACTTATTGGAAACACTTTACGAGAAGAAATAACGCATCGTACAAAATTAGCTTGTATCTCCAAAACAGCACGTTATAACTCGAAAAGAATTTGTGTGGCCTGTACGTCTTAACGTGTAGTCTCAAAAGAGTGCCCAAAGGAGAATTTTCTTTCGTCAAAATTTTTCAGAAAATCACGTTTTAAGGAAATCCCGCATCGTGCGAAATTATCTTGTTTTTTCTAAACAACACATTGTAACTAGAAAAGCTTTCGTGTTGCGTGTATGTCTAAGTGTGTAGCCTCAAAAGAGAAGGCACAGGAGAGTTTTCTCTCGAAAGAATATGTAAGAATACCACTTCATAAGGAAATACAGTTTTGCAGAGTAAAGACATATACGTACATATTGGAAACTCTAAGAGAAGAAATAACTAATAGTACAAAATTAGCTTGTATCTCCAAAACTACAGGTTGTAACTCGAAAAGAATTGGTGTGGCGTGTACGTCTTAACGTGTAGTCTCAAAAGAGTGCCCAAAGGATTTTTTACTTTCGTCAAATTTTTCAGAAAATCACGTTTTAAGGAAATCCCCCATCGTGCGAAATTATCTTTTTTTTCCTAAAGAACACGTTGTAACTCGAAAAGCTTTCGTGTTGCGTGTATGTCTAAGTGTGTAGCCTCAAAACAGAAGGCAAAGGGAGTTTTCTGTCGAAAGAATATTGTAGAATACCACGTAATAAAGAAATGCAATTTTGCAGAGTAAAGACAAATACGTACTTATTGGAAACACTTTACAAGAAGAAATAACGCATCCTACAAAATTAGCTTGTATCTCCAAATCTACATGTTGTAACTCGAAAAGAATTGGTGTGGCGTGTACGTCTTAACGTGTAGCCTCAAAAGAGAACCCAAAGGAGAATTTTTTTTGGTCAAAATTTTTCAGAAAATCGCGTTTTGTGGAAATCCCGCATCGTGCGAAATTATCTTGTTTTTCCTAAACAAAACATTGTAAGTCGAAAAGCTTTCGTGCTTCGTGTATGTCTAAGTGTGTAGCCTCAAAACAGAAGGCACAGGAGAGTTTTCTCTCAAAAGAATATGTAAGAAAACCACGTTATAACGAAATACACTTTTGCAGAGTAAAGACAAAGACGTACTTATTGGAAACACTTTATGAGAAGAAATAACGCATCATACAAAATTAGCTTGTATCTCCAAAACTACACGTTGTAACTCAAAGAAAATTGGTGTGGCATGTACGTCTTAACGTGTAGTCTCAAAAGAGTGCCCAAAGGAGAATTTTCTTTCGTCAAATTTTTTCAGAAAATCACGTTTTAAGGAAATCCCGCATCGTGCGATATTATCTTGTTTTTCCTAAAGAACATGTAACTCGAAAAGCTTTCGTATTGCCTGTATGTCTAAGTGTGTAGCCTCAAACCAGAAGGCACAGGAGAGTTTTCTGTCGAAAGAATATTGTAGAATACCATGTAATAAGGAAATACAATTTTGCAGAGTAAAGACAAATACATACGTATTAGAAACACTTTACAAGAAGAAATAACTCATCGTACAAAATTAGCTTGTATCTCCAAATCTACACGTTGTAACTCGAAAAGAATTGGTGTGGCGTGTAGGTCTTAACGTGTAGCCTCAAAAGAGAACCCAAAGGAGAATTTTCTTTCGTCAAAATTTTTCAGAAAATCACGTTTTAAGGAAATCCCGCACTGTGCGAAATTATCTTGTTTTTCCTAAACAACACGTTGTAAATCGAATAGCTTGCGTGTTGCGAGTATGTCTAAGTGTGTAGCCTCAAAACAGAAGGCACAGGAGAGTTTTCTGTCGAAAGAATATTGTAGAATATCACGTTATAAGGAAATACAATTTTGCAGAGTAAAGACAAATACGTACGTATTGGAAACACTTTACGAGAAGAAATAACGCATAGTACAAAATTAGCTTGTATCTCCAAAACTACACGTTGTAACTCGAAAAGAATTCGTTTGGCCTGTACCTCTTAACGTGTAGTCTCAAAAGAGAGCCCAAAGGAGAATTTTCTTTCGTCAAAATTTTTCAGAAAATCACGTTTTAAGGAAATCCCGCATCATGCGAAATTATCTTGTTTTTCCTAAACAACACGTTGTAACTCGAAAAGCTTTCCTGTTGCGTGTATGTCTAAGTGTGTAGCCTCAAAGCAGAAGGCACAGGAAAGTTTTCTGTCGAAAGAATATTGTAGAATACCACGTAAAAAGGAAATACAATTTTGCAAAGTAAAGACAAATACGTACGTATTGGAAACACTTTACAAGAAGAAATAACGCATCGTACAAAATTAGCTTGTATCTCCAAATCTACACGTTGTAACTCGAAAAGAATTGGTGTGGCGTGTAGGTCTTAACGTGTAGCCTCAAAAGAGAAACAAAAGGAGAATTTTCTTTCGTCAAAATTTTTCAGAAAATCGCGTTTTGAGGAAATCCCGCATCCTGCGAAATTATCTTGTTTTTCCTAAAGAACACGTTGTAACTCGAAAAGCTTTCCTGTTGCGTGTATGTCTAAGTGTGTAGCCTCAAAACAGAAGACACAGGAGAGTTTTCTGTCGAAAGATTATTGTAGAATACCACGTAATAAGGAAATAAAATTTTGCAGAGCAAAGACAAATACATACGTATTGGAAACACTTTACAAGAAGAAATAATGCATCGTACAAAATTAGCTTGTATCTCCAAATCTACACGTTGTAACTCGAAAAGAATTGGTGTGGCGTGAACGTCTTAACGTGTAGCCTCAAAAGAGAACCCAAAGGAGAATTTTCTTTCGTCAAAAATTTTCAGAAAATCGCGTTTTGAGGAAATCCCGCATCGTGCGAAATTATCTTGTTTTTCCTAAACAACATGTTGTAACTCAAAAAGCTTTCGTGTTGCGTTTATGTCTAAGTGTGCAGCCTCAAAAGAGAAGGCACAGGAGAGGTTTCTCTCAAAAGAATATGTAAGAAAACCACGTTATAACGAAATACAGTTTTGCAGAGTAAAGACAAATACTTACTTATTGGAAACACTTTACGAGAAGAAATAATGCATCGTACAAAATTAGCATGTATCTCCAAAACTACACGTTGTAACTCGAAAAGAATTGGTATGGCGTGTACGTCTTAACGTGTAGTCTCAAAAGAGTGCACAAAGGAGAATTTTCTTTCGTCAAAATTTTTCAGAAAATCACGTTTTAAGGAAATCCCGCATCGTGCGAAATTATCTTGTTTTTCCTAAAGAACACGTTGTAACTCGAAAAGCTTTCGTGTTGCGTGTATGTCTAAGTGTGTAGCCTCAAAACAGAAGGAACAGGAGAGTTTTCTGTCGAAAGAATATTGGAAAATACCACGTTATAAGGAAATACAATTTTGCAGATTAAAGACAAATACGTACGTATTGGAAACACTTTATGAGAAGAAATAACGCATCGTACAAAATTAGTTTGTATCTCCAAAACAACACGTTGTAACTCGAAAAGAATTGTTGTGGCGTGTACGTCTTAACATGTAGCATCAAAAGAGAATCCAAAGGAGAATTTTCTTTCGTCAAAATTTTTCAGAAAATCACGTTTTAAGGACATCCCGCATCGTGCGATATTATCTTGTTTTCCCTAAACAACACGTTGTAACTCGAAAATCTTTCGTGTTGCGTGTATGTCTAAGTGTGAAGCCTCAAAAGAGAATGCACAGGAGAGTTTTCTCTCGAAAGAATATGTAAGAATACCACTTCATAAGGAAATACAGTTTTGCAGAGTAAAGACATATACTTACGTATTGGACACTCTTTACGAGAAGAAATAACACATAGTACAATATTAGCTTGTATCTCCAAAACTACATGATGTAACTCGAAAAGAATTGGTGCGGCGTGTACCTCTTAACGTGTAGTCTCAAAAGAGAGCCCAAAGGAGAATTTTCTTTCGTCAAAATTTTTCAGAAAATCACGTTTTAAGGAAATCCCGCATCATGCGAAATTATCTTGTTTTTCCTAAACAACACGTTGTAACTCGAAAATCTTTCGTGTTGCGTGTATGTCTAAGTGTGCAGCCTCAAAACAGAAGGCACAGGAGATTTTCTCTCGAAAGAATATTGTAGAATACCACGTTATAAGGAAATACAATTTTGCAGAGTAAAGACAAATATGTACATATTGGAAACACTTTACGAGAAGAAATAACGCGTCGTACAAAATTAGCTTGTATCTCCAAAACTACACGTTGTAACTCGAAAAGAATTGTTGTGGCATGTCCCTCTTAACATGTAGCATCTAAAGAGAACCAAACGGAGAGTTTTCTTTCGTCAAAATTTTTCAGAAAATCACGTTTTAAGGAAATCCCGCATCGTGCGAAATTATCTTGTTTTTCCTAAAAAACACGTTGTAACGCGAAAAGCTGTCGTGTTGCGTGTATGTCTAAGTGTGTAGCCTCAAAAGAGAAGGCACAGGAGAGTTTTCTCTCGAAAGAATATGTAAGAATACCACTTCATAAGGATATACAGTTTTGCAAAGTAAAGACATATATGTACATATTGGAAACTCTACGAGAAGAAATAACGCATAGTACAAAATTAGCTTGTATCTCCAAAACTACACGTTGTAACTCGAAAAGAATTGGTGTGGCGTGTACGTCTTATCGTGTAGTCTCAAAAGAGTGCCCAAAGGAGAATTTTCTTTCGTCAAAATTTTTCAGAAAATCACGTTTTAAGGAAATCCCGTATCGTGCGAAATTATCTTGTTTTTCCTAAACAACACATTGTAAGTCGAAAAGCTTTCATGTTGCGTCTATGTCTAAGTGTGTATCCTCAAAAGAAAACAGCACAGGAGAGTTATCTCTCGAAAGAATATGTAAGAATGCCACTTCATAAGGAAATACAGTTTTGCAGAGTAAAGACATATACGTACATATTGGAAACTCTTTATGAGAAGAAATAACGCATAGTACAAAATTAGCTTGTATCTCCAAAACTACACGTTGTAACTCGAAAAGAATTGGTGAGGCGTGTATGTCTTAACGTGTAGTCTCAAAAGAGAGCTGAAAGGAGAATTTTCTTTCGTCAAAATTTTTCAGAAAATCACGTTTTAAGGAAATCCCGCATTGTGTGAAATTATCTTGTTTTTCCTAAACAACACGTTGTAAATCGAAAAGCTTGCGTGTTGCGAGTATGTCTAAGTGTGTAGCCTCAAAACAGAAGGCACAGGAGAGTTTTCTGTCGAAAGAATATTGTAGAATACCACGTTATAAGGAAATACAATTTTGCAGAGTAAAGTCAAATACGTACGTATTGGAAACACTTTACGAGAAGAAATAACGCATAGTACAAAATTAGCTTGTATCTCCAAAACTACACGTTGTAACTCGAAAACAATTGTTGTGGCGTGTACGTTTAACATGGAGCATCTAAAGAGAACCAAAGGGAGAATTTTCTTTCTGCAAAATTTTTCTGAAAATCACGTTTTAAGGAAATCCCGCATCGTGCGAAATTATCTTGTTTTTCCTAAACAACACATTGTAAGTTGAAAAGCTTTCATGTTGCGTGTATGTCTAAGTGTGTAGCCTCAAAAGAAAACAGCACAGGAGAGTTATCTCTCGAAAGAATATGTAAGAATACCACGTTATAAGGAAATACAGTTTTGCAGAGTAAAGACATATAGGTACATATTGGAAACTCTTTACGAGAAGAAATAACGCATAGTACAAAATTAGCTTGTTTCTCCAAAACTACACGTTGTAACTCGAAAAGAATTGGTGTGGCGTGTACGTCTTAACATGTAGCATCTAAAGAGAACCAAAAGGAGAATTTTCTTTCTGCAAAATTTTTCAGAAAATCACGTTTTAAGGAAATCCCGCATCGTGCGAAATTATCTTGTTTTTCCTAAACAACACGTTGTAACTCAAAAAGCTTTCGTGTTGCGTGTATGTCTAAGTGTGTAGCCTCAAAAGAGAAGGCACAGGAGAGTTTTCTCTCGAAAGAATATGTAAGAAAACCACGTTATACCGAAATACAGTTTTGCAGAGTAAAGACAAATACGTACTTATTGGAAACACTTTACGAGAAGAAATAACACATCGTACAAAATTAGCTTGTATCTCCAAAACTACACGTTGTAACTCGAAAAGAATTTTTGTGGCGTGTACGTCTTAACATGTAGCATCAAAAGAGAACCCAAAGGAGAATTTTCTTTTGTCAAAATTTTTCAGAAAATCACGTTTTAAGGAAATCCCGCATCGTGTGAAATTATCTTGTTTTTCCTAAAGAACACGTTGTAACTCGAAAAGCTTTCGTGTTACGTGTATGTCTAAGTGTGTAGCCTCAAAACAGAAGGCACAGGAGAGTTTTCTGTCGAAAGAATATTGTAGAATACCACGTTATAAGGAAATACAATTTTGCAGAGTAAAGACAAATACGTATGTATTGGAAAAACTTTACGAGAAGAAATAACGCATCGTACAAAAATTAGCTTGTATCTCCAAAACTACACGTTGTAACTCGAAAAGAATTGTTGTGGCGTGTATGTCTTAACATGTAGCATCAAAAGAGAACCCAAAGGAGAATTTTCTTTTGTCAAAATTTTTCAGAAAATCACGTTTTAAGGAAATCCCGCATTGTGCGAAATTATATTGTTTTTTCTAAACAACACCCTGTAACTAGAAAATCTTTCGTGTTCCGTGTATGTCTAAGTGTGTAGCCTCAAAACAAAAGGCACAGGAGAGTTTTCTCTCGAAAGAATATTGTAGAATACCACGTTATAAGGAAATACAATTTTGCAGAGTTAAGACAAATACGTACGTATTGGAAACCTTTACGAGAAGAAATAATGCATCGTACAAAATTAGCTTGTATCTCCAAATCTACACGTTGTAACTCGAAAAGAATTGTTGTGGCGTGTACGTCTTAACATGTACCATCTAAAGAGAACCAAAAGGAGAACTTTCTTTCGTCAAAATTTTTCAGAAAATTACGTTTTAAGGAAATCCCGCATCGTGCGAAATTATCTTGTTTTTCCTAAACAACACGTTGTAACTCGAAAAGCTTTCATGTTGCGTGTATGTCTAAGTGTGTAGCCTCAAAAGAGAAGGCACAGGAGAGTTTTCTCTCGATAGAATATGTAAGAATACCACTTCATAAGGAAATACAGTTTTGCAGAGTAAAGACATATAGGTACATATTGGAAACTCTTTACGAGAAGAAATAACGCATAGTACAAAATTAGCTTGTATCTCCAAAACTACACGTTGTAACTCGAAAAGAATTGTTGTGGCGTGTATGTCTTAACATGTAGCATCAAAAGAGAACCCAAAGGAGAATTTTCTTTTGTCAAAATTTTTCAGAAAATCACGTTTTAAGGAAATCCCGCATTGTGCGAAATTATATTGTTTTTTCTAAACAACACCCTGTAACGAGAAAATCTTTCGTGTTCCGTGTATGTCTAAGTGTGTAGCCTCAAAACAAAAGGAACAGGAGAGTTTTCTCTCGAAAGAATATTGTAGAATACCACGTTGTAAGGAAATACAATTTTGCAGAGTTAAGACAAATACGTACGTATTGGAAACCTTTACAAGAAGAAATAATGCATCGTACAAAATTAGCTTGTATCTCCAAAACTACACGTTGTAACTCGAAAAGAATTGTTGTGGCGTGTACGTCTTAACATGTACCATCTAAAGAGAACAAAAAGGAGAACTTTCTTTCGTCAAAATTTTTCAGAAAATTACGTTTTAAGGAAATCCCCCATCGTGCGAAATTATCTTGTTTTTCCTAAACAACACGTTGTAACTCGAAAAGCTTTCATGTTGCGTGTATGTCTAAGTGTGTAGCCTCAAAAGAGAAGGCACAGGAGAGTTTTCTCTCGATAGAATATGTAAGAATACCACTTCATAAGGAAATACAGTTTTGCAGAGTAAAGACATATAGGTACATATTGGAAACTCTTTACGAGAAGAAATAACGCATAGTACAAAATTAGCTTGTATCTCCAAAACTACACGTTGTAACTCGAAAAGAATTGTTGTGGCGTGTATGTCTTAACATGTAGCATCAAAAGAGAACCCAAAGGAGAATTTTCTTTTGTCAAAATTTTTCAGAAAATCACGTTTTAAGGAAATCCCGCATTGTGCGAAATTATATTGTTTTTTCTAAACAACACCCTGTAACTAGAAAATCTTTCGTGTTCCGTGTATGTCTAAGTGTGTAGCCTCAAAACAAAAGGAACAGGAGAGTTTTCTCTCGAAAGAATATTGTAGAATACCACGTTGTAAGGAAATACAATTTTGCAGAGTTAAGACAAATACGTACGTATTGGAAACCTTTACAAGAAGAAATAATGCATCGTACAAAATTAGCTTTTATCTCCAAAACTACACGTTGTAACTCGAAAAGAATTGTTGTGGCGTGTACGTCTTAACATGTACCATCTAAAGAGAACAAAAAGGAGAACTTTCTTTCGTCAAAATTTTTCAGAAAATTACGTTTTAAGGAAATCCCGCATCGTGCGAAATTATCTTGTTTTTCCTAAACAACACGTTGTAACTCGAAAAGCTTTCATGTTGCGTGTATGTCTAAGTGTGTAGCCTCAAAAGAGAAGGCACAGGAGAGTTTTCTCTCGATAGAATATGTAAGAATACCACTTCATAAGGAAATACAGTTTTGCAGAGTAAAGACATATAGGTACATATTGGAAACTCTTTATGAGAAGAAATAACGCATAGTACAAAATTAGCTTGTATCTCCAAAACTACACGTTGTAACTCGAAAAGAATTGTTGTGGCGTGTATGTCTTAACATGTAGCATCAAAAGAGAACCCAAAGGAGAATTTTCTTTTGTCAAAATTTTTCAGAAAATCACGTTATAAGGAAATCCCGCATTGTGCGAAATTATATTGTTTTTTCTAAACAACACCCTGTAACTAGAAAATCTTTCGTGTTCCGTGTATGTCTAAGTGTGTAGCCTCAGAACAAAAGGAACAGGAGAGTTTTCTCTCGATAGAATATTGTAGAATACCACGTTGTAAGGAAATACAATTTTGCAGAGTTAAGACAAATACGTACGTATTGGAAACCTTTACGAGAAGAAATAATGCATCGTACAAAATTAGCTTGTATCTCCAAAACTACACGTTGTAACTCAAAAAGAATTGTTGTGGCGTGTACGTCTTAACATGTACCATCTAAAGAGAACCAAAAGGACAACTTTCTTTCGTCAAAATTTTTCAGAAAATTACGTTTTAAGGAAATCCCGCATCGTGCGAAATTATCTTGTTTTTCCTAAACAACACGTTGTAACTCGAAAAGCTTTCATGTTGCGTGTATGTCTAAGTGTGTAGCCTCAAAAGAGAAGGCACAGGAGAGTTTTCTCTCGATAGAATATGTAAGAATACCACTTCATAAGGAAATACAGTTTTGCAGAGTAAAGACATATAGGTACATATTGGAAACTCTTTACGAGAAGAAATAACGCATAGTACAAAATTAGCTTGTATCTCCAAAACTACACGTTGTAACTCGAAAAGAATTGGTGTGGCGTGTACGTCTTAACGTGTAGTCTCAAAAGAGTGCCCAAAGCAGAATTTTCTTTCTTCAAAATTTTTCAGAAAATCACGTTTTAAGGAAATCCCGCATTGTGCGAAATTATATTGTTTTTTCTAAAAAACACCCTGTAACTAGAAAATCTTTCGTGTTCCGTGTATGTCTAAGTGTGTAGCCTCAAAACAAAAGGCACAGGAGAGTTTTCTCTCGAAAGAATATTGTAGAATACCACGTTATAAGGAAATACAATTTTGCAGAGTTAAGACAAATACGTACGTATTGGAAACCTTTACGAGAAGAAATAATGCATCGTACAAAATTAGCTTGTATCTCCAAAACTACACGTTGTAACTCGAAAAGAATTGTTGTGGCGTGTACGTGTTAACATGTACCATCTAAAGAGAACCAAAAGGAGAACTTTCTTTCGTCAAAATTTTTCAGAAAATTACGTTTTAAGGAAATCCCGCATCGTGCGAAATTATCTTGTTTTTCCTAAACAACACGTTGTAACTCGAAAAGCTTTCATGTTGCGTGTATGTCTAAGTGTGTAGCCTCAAAAGAGAAGGCACAGGAGAGTTTTCTCTCGATAGAATATGTAAGAATACCACTTCATAAGGAAATACAGTTTTGCAGAGTAAAGACATATACGTACATATTGGAAACTCTTTACGAGAAGAAATAACGCATAGTACAAAATTAGCTTGTATCTCCAAAACTACACGTTGTAACTCGAAAAGAATTGGTGTGGCGTGTACGTCTTAACGTGTAGTCTCAAAAGAGTGCCCAAAGGAGAATTTTCTTTCTTCAAAATTTTTCAGAAAATCACGTTTTAAGGAAATCCCGCACTGTGCGATATTATCTTGTTTTTCCTAAACAACACGTTGTAACTCGAAAAGCTTGCGTGTTGCGAGTATGTCTAAGTGTGTAGCCTCAAAACAGAAGGCACAGGAGAGTTTTCTGTCGAAAGAATATTGTAGAATACCACGTTATAAGGAAATACAATTTTGCAGAGTAAAGACAAATACGTACGTAATGGAAACACTTTACGAGAAGAAATAACGCATAGTACAAAATTAGCTTGTATCTCCAATACTACACGTTGTAACTCGAAAAGACTTGTTGTGGCGTGTACGTCTTAACATGTAGCATGTAAAGAGAACCAAAAGGAGAATTTTCTTTCGTCAAAATTTTTCAGAAAATCACGTTGTAAGGAAATCCCGCATCGTGCGAAATTATCTTGTTTTTCCTAAACACCACGTTGTAACTCGAAAAGCTGTCGTGTTGCGTGTATGTCTAAGTGTGTAGCCTCAAAAGAGAAGGCACAGGGGAGTTTTCTCTCGAAAGAATATGTTAGAATACCACTTCATAAGGAAATACAGTTTTGCAGAGTAAAGACAAATACGTACATATTGGAAACTCTACGAGAAGAAATAACGCATAGTACAATATTAGCTTGTATCTCCAAAACTACACGTTGTAACTCTAAAAGAATTGTTGGGGCGTGTATGTCTTAACATGTAGCATCAAAAGAGAACCCAAAGGAGAATTTTCTTTCGTCAAAATTTTTCAGAAAATCACGTTTTAAGGAAATCCCGCATTGTGCGAAATTATATTGTTTTTTCTAAACAGCACCCTGTAACTAGAAAATCTTTCGTGTTCCGTGTATGTCTAAGTGTGTAGCCTCAAAACAAAAGGAACAGGAGAGTTTTCTCTCGAAAGAATATTGTAGAATACCACGTTGTAAGGAAATACAATTTTGCAGAGTTAAGACAAATACTTACTTATTGGAAACCTTTATAGAAGAAATAATGCATCGTACAAAATTAGCTTGTATCTCCAAAACTACACGTTGTGACTCGAAAAGAATTGTTGTGCGGTGTACGTCTTAACATGTACCATCTAAAGAGAACAAAAAGGAGAACTTTCTTTCGTCAAAATTTTTCAGAAAATTACGTTTTAAGGAAATCCCCCATCGTGCGAAATTATCTTGTATTTCCTAAACAACACGTTGTAACTCGAAAAGCTTTCATGTTGCGTGTATGTCTAAGTGTGTAGCCTCAAAAGAGAAGGCACAGGAGAGTTTTCTCTCGATAGAATATGTAAGAATACCACTTCATAAGGAAATACAGTTTTGCAGAGTAAAGACATATAGGTACATATTGGAAACTCTTTACGAGAAGAAATAACGCATAGTACAAAATTAGCTTGTATCTCCAAAACTACACGTTGTAACTCGAAAAGAATTGTTGTGGCGTGTATGTCTTAACATGTAGCATCAAAAGAGAACCCAAAGGAGAATTTTCTTTTGTCAAAATTTTTCAGAAAATCACGTTTTAAGGAAATCCCGCATTGTGCGAAATTATATTGTTTTTTCTAAACAACACCCTGTAACTAGAAAATCTTTCGTGTTCCGTGTATGTCTAAGTGTGTAGCCTCAAAACAAAAGGAACAGGAGAGTTTTCTCTCGAAAGAATATTGTAGAATACCACGTTGTAAGGAAATACAATTTTGCAGAGTTAAGACAAATACGTACGTATTGGAAACCTTTACAAGAAGAAATAATGCATCGTACAAAATTAGCTTTTATCTCCAAAACTACACGTTGTAACTCGAAAAGAATTGTTGTGGCGTGTACGTCTTAACATGTACCATCTAAAGAGAACCAAAAGGAGAACTTTCTTTCGTCAAAATTTTTCAGAAAATTACGTTTTAAGGAAATCCCGCATCGTGCGAAATTATCTTGTTTTTCCTAAACAACACGTTGTAACTCGAAAAGCTTTCATGTTGCGTGTATGTCTAAGTGTGTAGCCTCAAAAGAGAAGGCACAGGAGAGTTTTCTCTCGATAGAATATGTAAGAATACCACTTCATAAGGAAATACAGTTTTGCAGAGTAAAGACATATAGGTACATATTGGAAACTCTTTACGAGAAGAAATAACGCATAGTACAAAATTAGCTTGTATCTCCAAAACTACACGTTGTAACTCGAAAAGAATTGGTGTGGCGTGTACGTCTTAACGTGTAGTCTCAAAAGAGTGCCCAAAGGAGAATTTTCTTTCTTCAAAATTTTTCAGAAAATCACGTTTTAAGGAAATCCCGCATTGTGCGAAATTATATTGTTTTTTCTAAAAAACACCCTGTAACTAGAAAATCTTTCGTGTTCCGTGTATGTCTAAGTGTGTAGCCTCAAAACAAAAGGCACAGGAGAGTTTTCTCTCGAAAGAATATTGTAGAATACCACGTTATAAGGAAATACAATTTTGCAGAGTTAAGACAAATACGTACGTATTGGAAACCTTTACGAGAAGAAATAATGCATCGTACAAAATTAGCTTGTATCTCCAAAACTACACGTTGTAACTCGAAAAGAATTGTTGTGGCGTGTACGTGTTAACATGTACCATCTAAAGAGAACCAAAAGGAGAACTTTCTTTCGTCAAAATTTTTCAGAAAATTACGTTTTAAGGAAATCCCGCATCGTGCGAAATTATCTTGTTTTTCCTAAACAACACGTTGTAACTCGAAAAGCTTTCATGTTGCGTGTATGTCTAAGTGTGTAGCCTCAAAAGAGAAGGCACAGGAGAGTTTTCTCTCGATAGAATATGTAAGAATACCACTTCATAAGGAAATACAGTTTTGCAGAGTAAAGACATATAGGTACATATTGGAAACTCTTTACGAGAAGAAATAACGCATAGTACAAAATTAGCTTGTATCTCCAAAACTACACGTTGTAACTCGAAAAGAATTGGTGTGGCGTGTACGTCTTAACGTGTAGTCTCAAAAGAGTGCCCAAAGGAGAATTTTCTTTCTTCAAAATTTTTCAGAAAATCACGTTTTAAGGAAATCCCGCACTGTGCGATATTATCTTGTTTTTCCTAAACAACACGTTGTAACTCGAAAAGCTTGCGTGTTGTGAGTATGTCTAAGTGTGTAGCCTCAAAACAGAAGGCACAGGAGAGTTTTCTGTCGAAAGAATATTGTAGAATACCACGTTATAAGGAAATACAATTTTGCAGAGTAAAGACAAATACGTACGTAATGGAAACACTTTACGAGAAGAAATAACGCATAGTACAAAATTAGCTTGTATCTCCAATACTACACGTTGTAACTCGAAAAGACTTGTTGTGGCGTGTACGTCTTAACATGTAGCATGTAAAGAGAACCAAAAGGAGAATTTTCTTTCGTCAAAATTTTTCAGAAAATCACGTTGTAAGGAAATCCCGCATCGTGCGAAATTATCTTGTTTTTCCTAAACACCACGTTGTAACTCGAAAAGCTGTCGTGTTGCGTGTATGTCTAAGTGTGTAGCCTCAAAAGAGAAGGCACAGGGGAGTTTTCTCTCGAAAGAATATGTAAGAATACCACTTCATAAGGAAATACAGTTTTGCAGAGTAAAGACAAATACGTACATATTGGAAACTCTACGAGAAGAAATAACGCATAGTACAATATTAGCTTGTATCTCCAAAACTACACGTTGTAACTCTAAAAGAATTGTTGTGGCGTGTATGTCTTAACATGTAGCATCAAAAGAGAACCCAAAGGAGAATTTTCTTTCGTCAAAATTTTTCAGAAAATCACGTTTTAAGGAAATCCCGCATTGTGCGAAATTATATTGTTTTTTCTAAACAGCACCCTGTAACTAGAAAATCTTTCGTGTTCCGTGTATGTCTAAGTGTGTAGCCTCAAAACAAAAGGAACAGGAGAGTTTTCTCTCGAAAGAATATTGTAGAATACCACGTTGTAAGGAAATACAATTTTGCAGAGTTAAGACAAATACTAACGTATTGGAAACCTTTACGAGAAGAAATAATGCATCGTACAAAATTAGCTTGTATCTCCAAAACTACACGTTGTAACTCGAAAAGAATTGTTGTGGCGTGTACGTCTTAACATGTACCATCTAAAGAGAACCAAAAGGAGAACTTTCTTTCGTCAAAATTTTTCAGAAAATTACGTTTTAAGGAAATCCCGCATCGTGCGAAATTGTCTTGTTTTTCCTAAACAACACGTTGTAACTCGAAAAGCTTTCATGTTGCGTGTATGTCTAAGTGTGTAGCCTCAAAAGAGAAGGCACAGGAGAGTTTTCTCTCGATAGAATATGTAAGAATACCACTTCATAAGGAAATACAGTTTTGCAGAGTAAAGACATATAGGTACATATTGGAAACTCTTTACGAGAAGAAATAACGCATAGTACAAAATTAGCTTGTATCTCCAAAACTACACGTTGTAACTCGAAAAGAATTGGTGTGGCGTGCACGTCTTAACGTGTAGTCTCAAAAGAGTGCCCAAAGGAGAATTTTCTTTCTTCAAAATTTTTCAGAAAATCACGTTTTAAGGAAATCCTGCACTGTGCGATATTATCTTGTTTTTCCTAAACAACACGTTGTAACTCGAAAAGCTTGCGTGTTGCGAGTATGTCTAAGTGTGTAGCCTCAAAACAGAAGGCACAGGAGAGTTTTCTGTCGAAAGAATATTGTAGAATACCACGTTATAAGGAAATACAATTTTGCAGAGTAAAGACAAATACGTACGTATTGGAAACACTTTACGAGAAGAAATAACGCATAGTACAAAATTAGCTTGTATCTCCAATACTACACGTTGTAACTCGAAAAGACTTGTTGTGGCGTGTACGTCTTAACATGTAGCATGTAAAGAGAACCAAAAGGAGAATTTTCTTTCGTCAAAATTTTTCAGAAAATCACGTTGTAAGGAAATCCCGCATCGTGCGAAATTATCTTGTTTTTCCTAAACACCACTTTGTAACTCGAAAAGCTGTCGTGTTGCGTGTATGTCTAAGTGTGTAGCCTCAAAAGAGAAGGCACAGGGGAGTTTTCTCTCGAAAGAATATGTAAGAATACCACTTCATAAGGAAATACAGTTTTGCAGAGTAAAGACAAATACGTACATATTGGAAACTCTACGAGAAGAAATAACGCATAGTACAATATTAGCTTGTATCTCCAAAACTACACGTTGTAACTCGAAAAGAATTGGTGTGGCATGTACGTCTTAACGTGTAGTCTCAAAAGAGTTCCCAAAGGAGAATTTTCTTAGGTCAAAATTTTTCAGAAAATCACGTTTTAAGGAAATCCTGCATCATGCGAAATTATCTTGTTTTTCCTAAAAAACACGTTGTAACTCGAAAATCTTTCGTGTTGCATGTATGTCTAAGTGTGTATCCTCAAAACAGAAGGCACAGGAGAGGTTTCTGTCGAAAGAATATTGTAGAATACCACGTTATGAGGAAATACAATTTTGCAGAGTAAAGACAAATACGTACGTATTGGAAACACTTTACGAGAAGAAATAATGCATCCTACAAAATTAGCTGGTATCTCCAAAACTACACGTTGTAACTCGAAAAGAATTGGTGTGTCGTGTACGTCTTAACATGTAGCATCAAAAGAGAACCCAAAGGAGAATTATCTTTCGTCAAAATTTTTCAGAAAATCGCGTTTTGAGGAAATCCCGCATCGAGCGAAATTATCTTGTTTTTCCTAAACAACACGTTGTAAGTCGAAAAGCTTTCGTGTTGCATGTATGTCTAAGTGTGTAGCCTCAAAAGAAAAGGCACAGGAGAGTTTTCTCTCAAAAGAATATGTAAGAAAACCAAGTTATAACGAAATACAGTTTTGCAGAGTAAAGACAAATACGTACTTATTGGAAACACTTTACGAGAAGAAATAACGCATCATAAAAATTAGCTTGTATCTCCAAAACTACACGTTGTAACTCGAAAGAATTTGTGTGGCGTGTACGTCTTAACATGTAGCATCTAAAGAGAAACCAAAGGAGAATTTTCTTTTTTCAAAATTTTTCAGAAAATCACGTTTTAAGGAAATCCCGCATCGTGCGAAATTATCTTGTTTTTCCTAAACAACACGTTGTTACTCGAAAAGCTGTCGTGTTACGTGTATGTCTAAGTGTGTACCCTCAAAAGAGAAGGCACAGGAGAGTTTTCTCTCGAAAGAATATGTAAGAATACCACTTCATAAGGAAATACAGTTTTGCAGAATAAAGACATATACGTATATATTGGAAACTCTTTACGAGAAGAAATAACGCAAAGTACAAAATTAACTTGTATCTCCAAAACTACACGTTGTAACTCGAAAAGAATTGGCGTGGCGTGTACCTCTTAACGTGTAGTCTCAAAAGAGAGCCCAAAGGTGAATTTTCTTTCGTCAAAATTTTTAAGAAAATCACGTTTTAAGAGAATCCCGCATCATGCGAAATTATCTTGTTTTTCATAAACAAAACGTTGTAACTCGAAAAGCTTTCGTGTTGCGTGTATGTCTAAGTGTGCAGTCTCAAAACAGAAGGCACAGGAGAGTTTTCTCTCGAAAGAATATTGTAGAATACCACGTAATAAGGAAATACAATTTTGCAGAGTAAAGACAAATATGTACGTATTGGAAACACTTTACGAGAAGAAATAACGCATCTTACAATATTAGCTTGTATCTCCAAAACTACACGTTGTAACTCGAAAAGAATTGTTGTGGCGTGTACGTCTTAACATGTAGCATCAAAAGAGAACCCAAAGGAGAATTATCTTTCCTCAAAATTTTTCAGAAAATCACGTTTTAAGGAAATCCCGCATCGTGCGAAATTATCTTGTTTTTCCTAAACAACACGTTGTAACTCGAAAAGCTTTCGTGTTGCGTGTATGTCTAAGTGTGTAGCCTCAAAAGAGAAGGCACAGGAGAGTTTTCTCTCGAAAGAATATGTAAGAAAACCACGTTATAACGAAATACAGTTTTGCAGGGTAAAGACAAATAGGTACTTATTGGAAACACTTTATGAGAAGAAATAACGCATCGTACAAAATTAGCTTGTATCTCCAAAACTACACGTTGTAACTCGAAAAGAATTGTTGTGGCGTGTACGTCTTAACATGTAACATCAAAGGGAACCCAAAGGAGAATTCTCTTTCCTCAAAATTTTTCAGAAAATCACGTTTTAAGGAAATCCCTCATCGTGCGAAATTATCCTGTTTTTCCTAAACAACACGTTGTAACTCGAAAAGCTTTCGTGTTTCGTGTATGTCTAAGTGTGTAGCCTCAAAACAGAAGGCACAGGAGAGTTTTCTGTCGAAAGAATATTGTAGAATACCACGTTATAAGGAAATACAATTTTGCAGAGTAAAGACAAATAAGTACGTATTGGAAACACTTTACAAGAAGAAATAACGCATCGTACAAAATTAGCTTGTATCTCCAAAACTACACGTTGTAACTCGAAAAGAATTGGTGTGGTGTGTACGTCTTAATGTGTAGTCTCAAAAGAGAGCCCAAAGGAGAATTTTCTTTCCTCAAAATTTTTCAGAAAATCACGTTTTAAGGAAATCCCGCATCGTGCGAAATTATTTTGTTTTTCCTAAACAACACGTTGTAACTCGAAAAGCTTTCGTGTTGCGTGTATGTCTAAGTGTGTAGCCTCAAAACAGAAGGCACAGGAGAGTTTTCTGTCGAAAGAATATTGTAGAATACCACGTTATAAGGAAATAATTTTGCAGATTAAAGACAAATACGTACGTATTGGAAAGACTTTATGAGAAGAAATAACGCATCTTACAAAATTAGCTTGTATCTCCAAAACTACACGTTGTAACTCGAAAAGAATTGTTGTGGCGTGTACCTCTTAACATGTAGCATCTAAAGAGAACCAAATGGAAAATTTTCTTTAGTCAAAATTTTTCAGAAAATCACGTTTTAAGGAAATCCCGCATCGTGCGTAATTATCTTGTTTTTCCTAAACAACACGTTGCAACTCGAAAAGCTTTCGTGTTGCGTGTATGTCTAAGTGTGTAGCCTCAAAAGAGAAGGCACAGGAGAGTTTTCTCTCGAAAGAATATGTAAGAATACCACTTCATAAGGAAATACAGTTTTGCAGAGTAAAGACATATACATACATATTGAAAACTCTACTAGAAGAAATACCGCATAGTACAAAATTAGCTTGTATCTCCAAAACTACACGTTGTAACTTGAAAAGAATTGGTGTGGCGTGTACGTCTTAACGTGTAGTCTCAAAAGAGTGCCCAAAGGAGAATTTTCTTTCGTCAAAATTTTTCAGAAAATCACGTTTTAAGGAAATCCGGCATCATGCGAAATTATCTTGTTTTTCCTAAACAACACGTTGTAAGTCGAAAAGCTTTCATGTTGCGTGTATGTTTATGTGTGTAGCCTCAAAAGAGAAGGCACAGGAGAGTTTTCTCTCTAAAGAATATGTAAGAATACCACTTCATAAGGAAATAAAGTTTTGCAGAGTAAAGACATATACTTACGTATTGGAAACTCTTTACGAGAAGAAATAACGCATAGTACAAAATTAGCTTGTATCTCCAAAACTACACGTTGTAACTCGTAAAGAATTGGTGTGGTGTGTGCGTCTTTACGTGGAGTCTCAAAAGAGAGCCCAAAGGAGAATTTTCTTTCGTCAAAATTTTTCAGAAAATAACGTTTTAAGGAAATCCCGCATCTTGCGAAATTATCTTGTTTTTCCTAAACTACACGTTGTAACTCGAAAAGCTTTCGTGTTGCGTGTATATCTAAGTGTGTAGCCTCAAAAGAGAAGGAACAGGAGAGTTTTCTCTCGAAAGAATATGTAAGAATACCACTTCATAAGGAAATACAGTTTTGCAGAGTAAAGACATATAAGTACGTATTGGAAACTCTTTAAGAGAAGAAATAACTCATAGTACAAAATTAACTTGTATCTCCAAAACTACACGTGGTAACTTGAAAAGAATTGGTGTGGTGTGTACGTCTTAACGTGTAGTCTCAAAAGAGAGCCCAAAGGAGAATTTTCTTTCCTCAAATTTTTTCAGAAAATCACGTTTTAAGGAAATCCCGCATTGTGCGAAATTATCTTGTTTTTCCTAAACAACACGTTGTAACTCGAAAAGCTTTCGTGTTGCGTGTATGTCTAAGTGTGTAGCCTCAAAACAGAAGGCACAGGAGAGTTTTCTGTCGAAAGAATATTGTAGAATACCACGTTATAAGGAAATACAATTTTGCAGAGTAAAGACAAATACGTACGTATTGGAAACACTTTACGAGAAGAAATAACGCATCGTACAAAATTAGCTTGTATCTCCAAAACTACACGTTGTAACTCGAAAAGAATTGTTGTGGCGTGTCCGTCTTAACATGTAGCATCTAAAGAGAACCCAAAGGAGAATTTTCTTTCGTCAAAAGTTTTCAGAAAATCACGTTTTAAGGAAATCCTGCATCGTGCAAAATTATCTTGTTTTTCCTAAACACCACGTTGTAACTGGAAAAGCTGTCGTGTTGCGTGTATGTCTAAGTGTGTAGCCTCAAAAGAGAAGGCACAGAGGAGTTTTCTCTCTAAAGAATATGTAAGAATACCACTTCATAAGGAAATACAGTTTTGCAGAGTAAAGACAAATACATACATATTGGAAACTCTACGAGAAGAAATAACGCATAGTACAAAATTAGCTTGTATCTCCAAAACTACACGTTGTAACTCGAAAAGAATTGGTGTGGCGTGTAAGTCTTAACGTGTAGTCTCAAAAGAGTCCCCAAAGGAGAATTTTCTTTCGTCAAATTTTTTCAGAAAATCACGTTTTAAGGAAATCCCGCATCATGCGAAATTATTTTGTTTTTCCTAAAAAACACGTTGTAACTCGAAAAGCTTTCGTGTTGCGTGTATGTCTAAGTGTGTATCCTCAAAACAGAAGGCACAGGAGAGTTTTCTGTTGAAAGAATATTGTAGAATACCACGTTATGAGGAAATACAATTTTGCAGAGTAAAGACAAATACATACGTATTGGAAACACTTTATGAGAAGAAATAACGCATCGTACAAAATTAGCTGGTATCTCCAAAACTACACGTTGTAACTCGAAAAGAATTGGTGTGGCGTGTACGTCTTAACATGTAGCATCAAAAGAGAACCCAAAGGAGAATTTTCTTTCGTCAAAATTTTTCAGAAGATCACGTTTGAAGGAAATCCCGCATCGTGCGAAATTATCTTCTTTTTTCTAAACAACACGTTGTAACTCGAAAAGATTTCGTGTTGCGTGTATGTCTAAGTGTGTAGCCTCAAAACAAAAGGCACAGGAGAGTTTTCTGTCGAAAAATATTGTAGAATACCAAGTTATAAGGAAATACAATTTTGCAGAGTAAAGACAAATACGTACATATTGGAAACACTTTACGAGAAGAAATAACGCATTGTACAAAATTAGCTTGTATCTCCAAAACTACACGTTGTAACTCGAAAAGAATTGTTGTGGCGTGTATGTCTTAACATGTAGCATCAAAAGAGAACCCAAAGGAGAATTTTCTTTTGTCAAAATTTTTCAGAAAATCACGTTTTAAGGAAATCCCGCATTGTGCGAAATTATATTGTTTTTTCTAAACAACACCCTGTAACTAGAAAATCTTTCGTGTTCCGTGTATGTCTAAGTGTGTAGCCTCAAAACAAAAGGAACAGGAGAGTTTTCTCTCGAAAGAATATTGTAGAATACCACGTTGTAAGAAAATACAATTTTGCAGAGTTAAGACAAATATGTACGTATTGGAAACCTTTACGAGAAGAAATAATGCATCGTACAAAATTAGCTTGTATCTCCAAAACTACACGTTGTAACTCGAAAAGAATTGTTGTGGCGTGTACGTCTTAACATGTACCATCTAAAGAGAACCAAAAGGAGAACTTTCTTTCGTCAAAATTTTTCAGAAAATTACGTTTTAAGGAAATCCCGCATCGTGCGAAATTATCATGTTTTTCCTAAACAACACGTTGTAACTCGAAAAGCTTTCATGTTGCGTGTATGTCTAAGTGTGTAGCCTCAAAAGAGAAGGCACAGGAGAGTTTTCTCTCGATAGAATATGTAAGAATACCACTTCATAAGGAAATACAGTTTTGCAGAGTAAAGACATATAGGTACATATTAGAAACTCTTTACGAGAAGAAATAATGCATAGTACAAAATTAGCTTGTATCTCCAAAACTATACGTTGTAACTCGAAAAGAATTGGTGTGGCGTGTACGTCTTAACGTGTAGTCTCAAAAGAGTGCCCAAAGGAGAATTTTCTTTCTTCAAAATTTTTCAGAAAATCACGTTTTAAGGAAATCCCGCACTGTGCGATATTATCTTGTTTTTCCTAAACAACACGATGTAACTCGAAAAGCTTGCGTGTTGCGAGTATGTCTAAGTGTGTAGCCTCAAAACAGAAGGCACAGGAGAGTTTTCTGTCGAAAGAATATTGTAGAATACCATGTTATAAGGAAATACAATTTTGCAGAGTAAAGACAAATACATACGTATTGGAAACACTTTACGAGAAGAAATAACGCATAGTACAAAATTAGCTTGTATCTCCAATACTACACGTTGTAACTCGAAAAGACTTGTTGTGGCGTGTACGTCTTAACATGTAGCATCTAAAGAGAACCAAAAGGAGAATTTTCTTTCGTCAAAATTTTTCAGAAAATCACGTTGTAAGGAAATCCCGCATCGTGCGAAATTATCTTGTTTTTCCTAAACACCACGTTGTAACTCGAAAAGCTGTCGTGTTGCGTGTATGTCTAAGTGTGTAGCCTCAAAAGAGAAGGCACAGGGGAGTTTTCTCTCGAAAGAATATGTAAGAATACCACTTCATAAGGAAATACAGTTTTGCAGAGTAAAGACAAATACGTACATATTGGAAACTCTACGAGAAGAAATAACGCATAGTACAATATTAGCTTGTATCTCCAAAACTACACGTTGTAACTCGAAAAGAATTGGTGTGGCATGTAAGTCTTAACGTGTAGTCTACAAAGAGTTCCCAAAGGAGAATTTTCTTAGGTCAAAATTTTTCAGAAAATCACGTTTTAAGGAAATCCCGCATCATGCGAAATTATCTTGTTTTTCCTAAAAAACACGTTGTAACTTGAAAAGCTTTCGTGTTGCATGTATGTCTAAGTGTGTATCCTCAAAACAGAAGGCACAGGAGAGGTTTCTGTCGAAAGAATATTGTAGAATACCACGTTATGAGGAAATACAATTTTGCAGAGTAAAGACAAATACGTACGTATTGGAAACACTTTATGAGAAGAAATAATGCATCCTACAAAATTAGCTGGTATCTCCAAAACTACACGTTGTAACTCGAAAAGAATTGGTGTGTCGTGTACGTCTTAACATGTAGCATCAAAAGAGAACCCAAAGGAGAATTATCTTTCGTCAAAATTTTTCAGAAAATCGCGTTTTGAGGAAATCCCGCATCGAGCGAAATTATCTTGTTTTTCCTAAACAACACGTTGTAAGTCGAAAAGCTTTCGTGTTGCGTGTATGTCTAAGTGTGTAGCCTCAAAAGAAAAGGCACAGGAGAGTTTTCTCTCTAAAGAATATGTAAGAAAACCAAGTTATAACGAAATACAGTTTTGCAGAGTAAAGACAAATACGAACTTATTGGAAACACTTTACGAGAAGAAATAACGCATCATACAAAATTAGCTTGTATCTCCAAAACTACACGTTGTAACTCGAAAGAATTGGTGTGGCGTGTACGTCTTAACATGTAGCATCTAAAGAGAAACCAAAGGAGAATTTTCTTTTTTCAAAATTTTTCAGAAAATCACGTTTTAAGGAAATCCCGCATCGTGCGAAATTATCTTGTTTTTCCTAAACAACACGTTGTTACTCGAAAAGCTGTCGTTTTACGTGTATGGATACGTGTGTACCCTCAAAAGAGAAGGCACAGGAGAGTTTTCTCTCGAAAGAATATGTAAGAATACCACTTCATAAGGAAATACAGTTTTGCAGAATAAAGACATATACGTATATATTGGAAACTCTTTACGAGAAGAAATAACGCAAAGTACAAAATTAACTTGTATCTCCAAAACTACACGTTGTAACTCGAAAAGAATTGGCGTGGCGTGTACCTCTTAACGTGTAGTCTCAAAAGAGAGCCCAAAGGTGAATTTTCTTTCGTCAAAATTTTTAAGAAAATCACGTTTTAAGAGAATCCCGCATCATGCGAAATTATCTTGTTTTTCATAAACAAAACGTTGTAACTAGAAAAGCTTTCGTGTTGCGTGTATGTCTAAGTGTGCAGTCCCAAAACAGAAGGCACAGGAGAGTTTTCTCTCGAAAGAATATTGTAGAATACCACGTAATAAGGAAATACAATTTTGCAGAGTAAAGACAAATATGTACGTATTGGAAACACTTTACGAGAAGAAATAACGCATCTTACAATATTAGCTTGTATCTCCAAAACTACACGTTGTAACTCGAAAAGAATTGTTGTGGCGTGTACATCTTAACATGTAGCATCAAAAGAGAACCCAAAGGAGAATTATCTTTCCTCAAAATTTTTCAGAAAATCACGTTTTAAGGAAATCCCGCATCGTGCGAAATTATCTTGTTTTTCCTAAACAACACGTTGTAACTCGAAAAGGTTTCGTGTTGCGTGTATGTCTAAGTGTGTAGCCTCAAAAGAGAAGGCACAGGAGAGTTTTCTCTCGAAAGAATATGTAAGAAAACCACGTTATAACGAAATACAGTTTTGCAGGGTAAAGACAAATAGGTACTTATTGGAAACACTTTATGAGAAGAAATAACGCATCGTACAAAATTAGCTTGTATCTCCAAAACTACACGTTGTAACTCGAAAAGAATTGTTGTGGCGTGTACGTCTTAACATGTAACATCAAAGGGAACCCAAAGGAGAATTCTCTTTCCTCAAAATTTTTCAGAAAATCACGTTTTAAGGAAATCCCTCATCGTGCGAAATTATCCTGTTTTTCCTAAACAACACGTTGTAACTCGAAAAGCTTTCGTGTTACGTGTATGTCTAAGTGTGTAGCCTCAAAACAGAAGGCACAGGAGAGTTTTCTGTCGAAAGAATATTGTAGAATACCACGTTATAAGGAAATAATTTTGCAGATTTAAGACAAATACGTACGTATTGGAAAGACTTTATGAGAAGAAATAACGCATCTTACAAAATTAGCTTGTATCTCCAAAACTACACGTTGTAACTCGAAAAGAATTGTTCTGGCGTGTACCTCTTAACATGTAGCATCTAAAGAGAACCAAATGGAAAATTTTCTTTAGTCAAAATTTTTCAGAAAATCACGTTTTAAGGAAATCCCGCATCGTGCGTAATTATCTTGTTTTTCCTAAACAACACGTTGCAACTCGAAAAGCTTTCGTGTTGCGTGTATGTCTAAGTGTGTAGCCTCAAAAGAGAAGGCACAGGAGAGTTTTCTCTCGAAAGAATATGTAAGAATACCACTTCATAAGGAAATACAGTTTTGCAGAGTAAAGACATATACATACATATTGAAAACTCTACTAGAAGAAATAACGCATAGTACAAAATTAGCTTGTATCTCCAAAACTACACGTTGTAACTTGAAAAGAATTGGTGTGGCGTGTACGTCTTAACGTGTAGTCTCAAAAGAGTGCCCAAAGGAGAATTTTCTTTCGTCAAAATTTTTCAGAAAATCACGTTTTAAGGAAATCCGGCATCATGCGAAATTATCTTGTTTTTCCTAAACAACACGTTGTAAGTCGAAAAGCTTTCATGTTGCGTGTATGTTTATGTGTGTAGCCTCAAAAGAGAAGGCACAGGAGAGTTTTCTCTCTAAAGAATATGTAAGAATACCACTTCATAAGGAAATAAAGTTTTGCAGAGTAAAGACATATACTTACGTATTGGAAACTCTTTACGAGAAGAAATAACGCATAGTACAAAATTAGCTTGTATCTCCAAAACTACACGTTGTAACTCGAAAAGAATTGGTGTGGTGTGTACGTCTTTACGTGGAGTCTCAAAAGAGAGCCCAAAGGAGAATTTTCTTTCGTCAAAATTTTCCAGAAAATAACGTTTTAAGGAAATCCCGCATCTTGCGAAATTATCTTGTTTTTCCTAAACTACACGTTGTAACTCGAAAAGCTTTCGTGTTGCGTGTATGTCTAAGTGTGTAGCCTCAAAAGAGAAGGAACAGGAGAGTTTTCTCTCGAAAGAATATGTAAGAATACCACTTCATAAGGAAATACAGTTTTGCAGAGTAAAGACATATAAGTACGTATTGGAAACTCTTTAAGAGAAGAAATAACGCATAGTACAAAATTAACTTGTATCTCCAAAACTACACGTGGTAACTTGAAAAGAATTGGTGTGGTGTGTACGTCTTAACGTGTAGTCTCAAAAGAGAGCCCAAAGGAGAATTTTCTTTCCTCAAAATTTTTCAGAAAAACACGTTTTAAGGAAATCCCGCATTGTGCGAAATTATCTTGTTTTTCCTAAACAACACGTTGTAACTCGAAAAGCTTTCGTGTTGCGTGTATGTCTAAGTGTGTAGCCTCAAAACAGAAGGCACAGGAGAGTTTTCTGTCGAAAGAATATTGTAGAATACCACGTTATAAGGAAATACAATTTTGCAGAGTAAAGACAAATACGTACGTATTGGAAACACTTTACGAGAAGAAATAACGCATCGTACAAAATTAGCTTGTATCTCCAAAACTACACGTTGTAACTCGAAAAGAATTGTTGTGGCGTGTCCGTCTTAACATGTAGCATCTAAAGAGAACCCAAAGTAGAATTTTCTTTCGTCAAAAGTTTTCAGAAAATCACGTTTTAAGGAAATCCCGCATCGTGCAAAATTATCTTGTTTTTCCTAAACACCACGTTGTAACTGGAAAAGCTGTCGTGTTGCGTGTATGTCTAAGTGTGTAGCCTCAAAAGAGAAGGCACAGGGGAGTTTTCTCTCTAAAGAATATGTAAGAATACCACTTCATAAGGAAATACAGTTTTGCAGAGTAAAGACAAATACGTACATATTGGAAACTCTACGAGAAGAAATAACGCATAGTACAAAATTAGCTTGTATCTCCAAAACTACACGTTGTAACTCGAAAAGAATTGGTGTGGCGTGTACGTCTTAACGTGTAGTCTCAAAAGAGTCCCCAAAGGAGAATTTTCTTTCGTCAAATTTTTTCAGAAAATCACGTTTTAAGGAAATCCCGCATCATGCGAAATTATTTTGTTTTTCCTAAAAAACACGTTGTAACTCGAAAAGCTTTCGTGTTGCGTGTATGTCTAAGTGTGTATCCTCAAAACAGAAGGCACAGGAGAGTTTTCTGTCGAAAGAATATTGTAGAATACCACGTTATGAGGAAATACAATTTTGCAGAGTAAAGACAAATACATACGTATTGGAAACACTTTATGAGAAGAAATAACGCATCGTACAAAATTAGCTGGTATCTCCAAAACTACACGTTGTAACTCGAAAAGAATTGGTGTGGCGTGTACGTCTTAACATGTAGCATCAAAAGAGAACCCAAAGGAGAATTTTCTTTCGTCAAAATTTTTCAGAAGATCACGTTTGAAGGAAATCCCGCATCGTGCGAAATTATCTTCTTTTTTCTAAACAACACGTTGTAACTCGAAAAGATTTCGTGTTGCGTGTATGTCTAAGTGTGTAGCCTCAAAACAGAAGGCACAGGAGAGTTTTCTGTCGAAAAATATTGTAGAATACCAAGTTATAAGGAAATACAATTTTGCAGAGTAAAGACAAATACGTACATATTGGAAACACTTTACGAGAAGAAATAACGCATAGTACAAAATTAGCTTGTATCTCCAAAACTACACGTTGTAACTCGAAAAGAATTGTTGTGGCATGTACGACTTAACATGTAGCATCAAAAGAGAACCAAAAGGAGAATTTTCTTTCGGCAATATTTTTCAGAAAATCACGTTTTAAGGAAATCCCGCATCGTGTGAAATTATCTTGTTTTTCCTAAACAACACGTTGTAAGTCGAAAAGCTTTCATGTTGCGTGTATTTCTAAGTGTGTAGCCTCAAAAGAGAAGGCACAGGAGAGTTTTCTCTCGAAAGAATATGTAAGAATACCACTTCATAAGGAAATACAGTTTTGCAGAGTAAAGACATATACGTACGTATTGGAAACTCTTTATGAGAAGAAATAACGCATAGTACAAAATTAGCTTGTATCTCCAAAACTCCACGTTGTAACTCGAAAAGAATTGGTGTGGCGTGTACGTTGTAACGTGTAGTCTCAAAAGAGTGCCCAAAGGAGAATTTTCTTTCCTCAAAATTTTTCAGAAAATCACGTTTTAAGGAAATCCCGCATCGTGCGAAATTATCTTTTTTTTCCTAAACAACACGTTGTAAGTCGAAAAGCTTTCATGTTGCGTGTATATCTAAGTGTGTAGCCTCAAAAGAGAAGGCACAGGAGAGTTTTCTCTCGAAACAATATGTAAGAATACCACTTCATAAGGAAATACAGTTTTGCAGAGCAAAGACATATACGTACGTATTGGAAACTCTTTATGAGAAGAAATAACGCATAGTACAAAATTAGCTTGTATCTCCAAAACTACACGTTGTAACTCGAAAAGAATTGGTGTGGCGTCTACATCTTAACATGTAGCATCAAAAGAGAACCCAAAGGAGAATTATCTTTCCTCAAAATTTTTCAGAAAATCACGTTTTAAGGAAATCCCGCATCGTGCGAAATTATCTTGTTTTTCCTAAACAACACGTTGTAACTCGAAAAGCTTTCGTGTTGCGTGTATGTCTAAGTGTGTAGCCTCAAAAGAGAAGGCACAGGAGAGTTTTCTCTCGAAAGAATATGTAAGAAAACCACGTTATAACGAAATACAGTTTTGCAGGGTAAAGACAAATAGGTACTTATTGGAAACACTTTATGAGAAGAAATAACGCATCGTACAAAATTAGCTTGTATCTCCAAAACTACACGTTGTAACTCGAAAAGAATTGTTGTGGCGTGTACGTCTTAACATGTAACATCAAAGGGAACCCAAAGGAGAATTCTCTTTCCTCAAAATTTTTCAGAAAATCACGTTTTAAGGAAATCCCTCATCGTGCGAAATTATCCTGTTTTTCCTAAACAACACGTTGTAACTCGAAAAGCTTTCGTGTTACGTGTATGTCTAAGTGTGTAGCCTCAAAACAGAAGGCACAGGAGAGTTTTCTGTCGAAAGAATATTGTAGAATACCACGTTATAAGGAAATAATTTTGCAGATTTAAGACAAATACGTACGTATTGGAAAGACTTTATGAGAAGAAATAACGCATCTTACAAAATTAGCTTGTATCTCCAAAACTACACGTTGTAACTCGAAAAGAATTGTTCTGGCGTGTACCTCTTAACATGTAGCATCTAAAGAGAACCAAATGGAAAATTTTCTTTAGTCAAAATTTTTCAGAAAATCACGTTTTAAGGAAATCCCGCATCGTGCGTAATTATCTTGTTTTTCCTAAACAACACGTTGCAACTCGAAAAGCTTTCGTGTTGCGTGTATGTCTAAGTGTGTAGCCTCAAAAGAGAAGGCACAGGAGAGTTTTCTCTCGAAAGAATATGTAAGAATACCACTTCATAAGGAAATACAGTTTTGCAGAGTAAAGACATATACATACATATTGAAAACTCTACTAGAAGAAATAACGCATAGTACAAAATTAGCTTGTATCTCCAAAACTACACGTTGTAACTTGAAAAGAATTGGTGTGGCGTGTACGTCTTAACGTGTAGTCTCAAAAGAGTGCCCAAAGGAGAATTTTCTTTCGTCAAAATTTTTCAGAAAATCACGTTTTAAGGAAATCCGGCATCATGCGAAATTATCTTGTTTTTCCTAAACAACACGTTGTAAGTCGAAAAGCTTTCATGTTGCGTGTATGTTTATGTGTGTAGCCTCAAAAGAGAAGGCACAGGAGAGTTTTCTCTCTAAAGAATATGTAAGAATACCACTTCATAAGGAAATAAAGTTTTGCAGAGTAAAGACATATACTTACGTATTGGAAACTCTTTACGAGAAGAAATAACGCATAGTACAAAATTAGCTTGTATCTCCAAAACTACACGTTGTAACTCGAAAAGAATTGGTGTGGTGTGTACGTCTTTACGTGGAGTCTCAAAAGAGAGCCCAAAGGAGAATTTTCTTTCGTCAAAATTTTCCAGAAAATAACGTTTTAAGGAAATCCCGCATCTTGCGAAATTATCTTGTTTTTCCTAAACTACACGTTGTAACTCGAAAAGCTTTCGTGTTGCGTGTATGTCTAAGTGTGTAGCCTCAAAAGAGAAGGAACAGGAGAGTTTTCTCTCGAAAGAATATGTAAGAATACCACTTCATAAGGAAATACAGTTTTGCAGAGTAAAGACATATAAGTACGTATTGGAAACTCTTTAAGAGAAGAAATAACGCATAGTACAAAATTAACTTGTATCTCCAAAACTACACGTGGTAACTTGAAAAGAATTGGTGTGGTGTGTACGTCTTAACGTGTAGTCTCAAAAGAGAGCCCAAAGGAGAATTTTCTTTCCTCAAAATTTTTCAGAAAAACACGTTTTAAGGAAATCCCGCATTGTGCGAAATTATCTTGTTTTTCCTAAACAACACGTTGTAACTCGAAAAGCTTTCGTGTTGCGTGTATGTCTAAGTGTGTAGCCTCAAAACAGAAGGCACAGGAGAGTTTTCTGTCGAAAGAATATTGTAGAATACCACGTTATAAGGAAATACAATTTTGCAGAGTAAAGACAAATACGTACGTATTGGAAACACTTTACGAGAAGAAATAACGCATCGTACAAAATTAGCTTGTATCTCCAAAACTACACGTTGTAACTCGAAAAGAATTGTTGTGGCGTGTCCGTCTTAACATGTAGCATCTAAAGAGAACCCAAAGTAGAATTTTCTTTCGTCAAAAGTTTTCAGAAAATCACGTTTTAAGGAAATCCCGCATCGTGCAAAATTATCTTGTTTTTCCTAAACACCACGTTGTAACTGGAAAAGCTGTCGTGTTGCGTGTATGTCTAAGTGTGTAGCCTCAAAAGAGAAGGCACAGGGGAGTTTTCTCTCTAAAGAATATGTAAGAATACCACTTCATAAGGAAATACAGTTTTGCAGAGTAAAGACAAATACGTACATATTGGAAACTCTACGAGAAGAAATAACGCATAGTACAAAATTAGCTTGTATCTCCAAAACTACACGTTGTAACTCGAAAAGAATTGGTGTGGCGTGTACGTCTTAACGTGTAGTCTCAAAAGAGTCCCCAAAGGAGAATTTTCTTTCGTCAAATTTTTTCAGAAAATCACGTTTTAAGGAAATCCCGCATCATGCGAAATTATTTTGTTTTTCCTAAAAAACACGTTGTAACTCGAAAAGCTTTCGTGTTGCGTGTATGTCTAAGTGTGTATCCTCAAAACAGAAGGCACAGGAGAGTTTTCTGTCGAAAGAATATTGTAGAATACCACGTTATGAGGAAATACAATTTTGCAGAGTAAAGACAAATACATACGTATTGGAAACACTTTATGAGAAGAAATAACGCATCGTACAAAATTAGCTGGTATCTCCAAAACTACACGTTGTAACTCGAAAAGAATTGGTGTGGCGTGTACGTCTTAACATGTAGCATCAAAAGAGAACCCAAAGGAGAATTTTCTTTCGTCAAAATTTTTCAGAAGATCACGTTTGAAGGAAATCCCGCATCGTGCGAAATTATCTTCTTTTTTCTAAACAACACGTTGTAACTCGAAAAGATTTCGTGTTGCGTGTATGTCTAAGTGTGTAGCCTCAAAACAGAAGGCACAGGAGAGTTTTCTGTCGAAAAATATTGTAGAATACCAAGTTATAAGGAAATACAATTTTGCAGAGTAAAGACAAATACGTACATATTGGAAACACTTTACGAGAAGAAATAACGCATAGTACAAAATTAGCTTGTATCTCCAAAACTACACGTTGTAACTCGAAAAGAATTGTTGTGGCATGTACGACTTAACATGTAGCATCAAAAGAGAACCAAAAGGAGAATTTTCTTTCGGCAATATTTTTCAGAAAATCACGTTTTAAGGAAATCCCGCATCGTGTGAAATTATCTTGTTTTTCCTAAACAACACGTTGTAAGTCGAAAAGCTTTCATGTTGCGTGTATTTCTAAGTGTGTAGCCTCAAAAGAGAAGGCACAGGAGAGTTTTCTCTCGAAAGAATATGTAAGAATACCACTTCATAAGGAAATACAGTTTTGCAGAGTAAAGACATATACGTACGTATTGGAAACTCTTTATGAGAAGAAATAACGCATAGTACAAAATTAGCTTGTATCTCCAAAACTCCACGTTGTAACTCGAAAAGAATTGGTGTGGCGTGTACGTTGTAACGTGTAGTCT